>NC_140510.1:20763650-21363650 GCF_964339955.1 Pipistrellus hanaki
TTGATTTTCCCCATGCCCATCACTGACCCCTGAGCAGCAGGACAAGTCCATGGACCACAGAATCTTAGGTCCCCCTCCTGCGCTGAAGCATCACAGGGAGTGGTGTCAGCAAGTGCATGGACGCCTGGTGTGTTTTCATTTAAAGAAGAAAAAAATACAAGACAACAAAGATTGCTCCCCACTCCACCCTACTGCTGGATCCCAAATGCTTTTATCCAGGGAAATAGAAAACCACTGCCAAGTTGTGGGGCACTGAGAAACCATTGCAGGTGACGGCTCTGAGCCTCAGGATCTGCCTTCTCAGTTCCCACTTGTCACTTCAGCCATGTTTCTGGTTTCCTCGGTACCCTCCCCTCCCTTCATGTGCCCACACTTCACTCTGCCTCTTAAACACTTCACGTTTAGATTCTCCCTTCATAATAGTGTCTCACATCTCTTTGGTAATTTGCTTTGTCTTCCCCTTCAGTTTTAGTTACTTGAAAATCTCTTTGGGATTTTAAATGAAATACCCCACCCTTTATTGTCACAGCAGCTCTTATATAACTTCTTTGTATTTGTTTGGTTTATTGATTATTTACTTTTCTGTTCTGGATGGTGGGTCACCTTTTTATCGTCCTCTTTACTTGTATAATCCTGTTTACTGGCCCAATTATTTCCTGACAGATAATCATTCTGCTTCATTTTCATTGCATGTGCCTGCCCTCTGCCTTGCCCGGTTCAGATTCTTAGACTTGCTTTGATCTTGGGTATGTGTGTGTATCTCAAGTTCTACCATTCAACAGACACCAGTCTCATTAAAAGTACCTTGTTCCCCCATGTAATCTCCTGAATTTGCCCTGAATTAGGGAAATTTTGACCTGTTAACATTTCTGTGCCCATACACAAATCATAGTGAAAGGAGTATTTAGGGGTAAAATAGGCAGGTTTAGGAAGTTTTAGGAATTAGGTGGTCTATGGGGAAGAACAAAGGGCTGCAAAGCTAGGAGCTGCCCCAAGTATACATTCACAGAATAATAGAGCTGCAGAAGGTATACTTTCTCAGAATAAGGAAGCTGCCAGAGGGCATACATCCATAGAAGAAGTGGGACTGAGTGGGACTCTGAGAGACTGAGTGGGACTCTCTCCCCCTCCCAGTCTGTGGGAGTTGTGCTTGTTTCTCAGTACATTTCCACCTTTTCCTACACCACCTTTTGTCTGTGGCTTCATTCTTCAAATCCATCTGGACAAGAACCTGGGAAGCCACCTTTGCATTCTGACCCGGAGAACACCACATGTTCCAGTTCAATTTTTGTGTTTCAATAGCTTTTCCTTGTACCCTGTGCAGGAAATCTTTTGATTGGGTTCAAGTTCTTTCTCTATGGCATTGCCTTGCCACTCATTTCCTCTTTATAGACTAATTTTGACTGGTTCCCAAGAAGATTAGTGAAAAAAGCCGGTTATGGTTATGGCTGCAGTGTGTCCCCTTTCTGCTCAGTTGCCCCATAGTCACAGCTGCATACAGCATAGTCTGTACAGGATGCCAGCATACAGACTAGCCCATGTGCACAGCAGCCATGGCTACTGCTGTCCTTGCTCCTGGTGAGAACTTCTGTCTAAGAAAAATTCAGAAGCTACAGATGCTAATCAAAGAAGGAATTCAGCTTTACTTAGTGCTGAAAACACAGGCAGTACTGATATTTTAAAAATCACATCTAACTTATGCTCATGTAGAAAAAAATGTTCTGTTTGTAGTTGTCTCAAAATAAAAAAGGGGATCAAATGCCAGCTTGTTTCTGAAGAGAAAGTACTGTAATTAAAAGTGAAGATGAAAATCCTCATGCTAGTTAGGAATATATGATCACAGGAATATTTTGGCTTCCAGTGCCACTAAATTTTATTTATCTCCATAGAGAAACATTGTACCAATAACAATTGAACCCTTAATTCTCTAAGTGAATCTTGAAAAGGAGAAAAATAATGAGACACCAACAAGCTCTCTGAGCTACTAGCCATTTTGGTGAGGGGTGGGGACCAGGGGTACTATGGACCAGCATGCCTCTGCTTTGTTGGACAGTAGAGGTGCCAGAGGAAGACTTTTAAGAAGACTGAGCACTTGTCATAAAACAAGGCTTACAGGCACATATGTAGCATGATTGGATGGCTTTTTGGAACGGTATAATCTAGACTAATGTTATCCAATATAAATATAATATGAGCCTCATATCTATCTATCTATCTATCTATCTATCTATCTATCTATCTATCTATCATCTATCATCTATCTATTATCTATCTATCTATCTATCTATCTATCTATCTATCTATCTATCTTTCTATCATCTATCTATCTATCTATCTGTCTATCTATCATCTATCCCTCATATGCAAATAGACTGAATGGCAGAAGAACTGAATAACCAGTCACTATGGTGTGCGCTGACCAAAAGGGGGCATGCAGAACATGATGGACACCGGCCACAGCAGGGTGGTGGAGCAGGTGAGCGAGTGTGCCAGACCAAGGCAGGGTGCCGGTAGCTGACGTTGGGGCAAGCCTCTGGTGGTTAACGAAAATTCTTTGGTCCGATGTTCCCCAGTTCTGCTGGGCACTTGTACCTGCTTCTGGCACTGGCCCCACTGGCAACATTGCCAACAGCTGCTTGCACCCACTGCTGGCGCCTGGCACCGGCCCCAATCTCTCAGTGCTGTTAGCAGGTGAGAGTGGCAGCTGCTGGTCCTGATCTATCCTCAGGGCTTCTTCATCTCTCCCTGTTTCTTAGGGGTGATCAGGGCCAGCAGCCACCTCCCGCACCCACTGATTGCACCGGCCCCAATCACTCATTGTTGTCAGCAGATTCTAGCAAGATGGGAGCTATCAGCATATGGGAGCAGTGACAGCAGGATCTGGTGCTGCCAACAGACAGGGGACCAGGAGCAGCGGTGGGAGGGGCTGGACAGGGGCATGGAGGATGGGCCGAGACCCGCCCCTGTGCCCACAGTTCCTTTCAAGGTGCATGAATTTGTGTACTGGGCCCTTAGTAAAATCATAAATGTTCTAGTAGACACATCTAAGATATGAAAAAAAAAAAAAAAGATGAACTGAATTTTAATGCTAGGTCTTATTTACCCAAATATAAATGAAATTATTATTTAATATATAATCAATGTAATTTTTAAATGCTTTTATTTTTATGAAACTTACTTTATTTGAGCTAAGTTTTTGAAACCCAGTGTAAATTTTAAACTTATAGCATATCTCAGTTCAAAGTAACTATAATTTAATTGTTTAAGGACACTGGGCCTAGTGGTTCTCTATTGAACAGTGGAGATCTAGATGCCACAGCTTCCTCTACTGAATAAGCAACTGAAAAAAAAAAAAAAAAAGAGCCCAATTATGGCCCCAAAAGAACATCCAGATTGTTGTGTCTGTTACAATAATAAATAAACTGAACATTTAGACATTACAATTTGGGGTTGATAGTTAATGCTATATCCTTGTTTTATAATCAATTCAATAAATAAATATCTTTCTAGTATTATATAGCTAGATAGAATAAATTTTCTATTTGCTTGAACATGAGGTTAAGTCAGAACAGGGACAAACAGTGCTTCTAAAGCTAATTTTTTTTTTTAGCTAATTGGATTGTCTGGAATTATTTTCTATATCTCAAGTGGGCTTACTTACATGTTATACAACGTGAAGTTACAACATCAAATGCAAAACCCACCAGTGGGTTAATTTAATCTGCTCCATTAAGCCATCTATTCCGTGATAATACTTTCAATCACATTAGTTAATTCGTGACTAGAAAATTCAATCAATAATGTTTATCTGATAGCCTTTGAAATTATGGTTTACAGTTATAAGATTCTCATATAACAAGAAGGGCTTTACATCTATCCAATATATCTTTACCCCATTGTATGTTTTGCCTCCTTTGTTAAATATTAATTGACCATAAATACTTGGAATTATTTCTGGGCTCTCTATTCTGTTCCATTGATCTATATATCTGATTTTATAGCAGTATTGTGCTGTTTAAATTATGGTTTTATAGTATAATTTGATACCAGGTAGTATCAAATGTGATTCCTCCAACTTTGTTCTTCTTTCTCAAGAATGCTGGTACTATTTACAATCTTTTTTGGATATTTATAAATTTTTCAAATATTACTTTTTGTTCTGTAAAATATGCCATTGGTATCTTGAAAGAAATTGTTGAATCTATAAATTGCTTTGGGTAATATGGACATTTTAATTATGTTAATTCTTCCTACCTGTGAACTTGTTATATGTTTCCATTTATTTGTATCTTCTTCAGTTTCTTTGATCTTTTATATCCTTGGTTAAATTTATTCCTAGGGATTTTTTGTTTGTTGGTTTATTTGTTTGTTTTGTAGCAATTGTAAATGGGATTGTTTACACTGGGTTTCAAAAACTTAGCTCAAATAAAGTAACTTTCATAAAAATAAAAGCATTTAAAAATTACATTGATTTCATATCTTAAATGGGGTTGTTTCCTTTTCTGATAGTTCATTATTGGTGTATAAAAATGTAATTGATTTATGGATATTTATTTTGTATCCTGCCACTTTACTGAGTTCATTTATCAGTTCTAGTAGTTTTTGGTAGTATCTTTAATGTTCTGTTTATACAGTATCATATCATCTGAAAAGAATGAGTTTTATTTCTTCCCTTCTAATTTAAATGCCTTTTATTTATTTTTCTTGACTGATTGCTGTGTCAGAGGGAGGGAATGTGAGGGTGGGTGAAATGAGTGAAGGGATTAAGTAAAGAAAAAAGAAAAGAAAGACTCATGGACACAGATAACAGTATGGTGATTGCCAGAGGGAAGGTGGGTGTTGGGGGGAGGCAGAAGAAGGTAAAAGGTAAATGGTGATGGAAGGAGGCTTGACTTGAGGTGGTAAACACACAATACAACATACAGATGCTGTATTTTAGAATTATATACCTGAAATCTATAAAACTTTATTAACCAATGTCACTGAAATAAATTTAATTAAAAATTTATACATAAAACTACTAAAAATTGCTAACAGATAAACGCTTCTCCTCAGAGGTATTTGCTTCTGAAGTTAATAGCAAAGAAAATGAAAAATGTTACAAGATTGGATTTTAAAAAGAGCCTGGATTGCTCAGAATCTAGATTAAGCGCTTCCGGTTCTATTCTGGCAGCTGACACCAGCCTTTTGCTTACCAGCATCTGATTTTTAAGGTTATTATTACCTGAGTGTAACAATATCCAGTTTGACTGTCTATTTTTCTCCCTCTTAGGAATACAGTAATCTATTATTCATTGCCACAGATCCCTGCATATCAAGGAGGCATCTTTGCAGCTCAGTTTTGCTGCCAGTTATGGTAATTGAGTTCACCTTATTTCTGACAGTTAAATACAGCCATTTCGGAATCTGTTATCCCCATTATTCCTAGGGATTCTGGTCCCAAGGCAGCATCTCTCATTCTTGTGCTACATGGAACAGACACTTTCAAGATTTTCAAAGATGTTAAAATGTTTGCTGTTATCTAAGTAATGAGAATATCCCTATGCCCTCCAGGGAACGTAGTCAGGTGGTGAGTTCTCAAGTCTAATACAGTAAGTTAATCATTTCATTACCACCTTCCCTTAGCCTAATGACCATTTCCTCAGTTTTATTTCAGGAAGTCTTTTTTAATATATATATAGTTTGTTTGTTTGTTTTGTTTACAGAGAGGAAGGGAGAATGATAGAGAGTTAGAAACATCGATGAGAGAGAAACATTGATCAGCTGCCTCCTGCACACCTCCGACTGGGGATGTGCCCACAACCCAGGTATATGCCCTTGACGGGAATCAAACCTGGGACCTTTCAGTCTACGGGCTGATGCTCTATACACTGAGACAAACCGGTTAGGGCTTCAGAAAGTCTTTTATTGCTATTGGATATCTTCAGAACTCTGCTTCAATGCACAATTGCAAAAACAAACAAAGACAACAACAACAACAACAAAAAATATGTTTTTGCCAGAACATTGAAGCCCAAGTCATGTGTGAATGACTCATGTAAATAATTTTTTTTTATAGCCCTTATGTAGACTAGCCCTCATTCCTAACTCACAAGATTCACTCCTGCATCTGCTCCTGGCAGTACAAAGAGGCAGAATCTGTAATTCCTTCGGTGTGGTTTTTAAAAAAATGAATTATATTTACCAAACTTTGCTGAGACCTGATTTTGAATGGGAGTCTGAAGGCAATAAGGGTGGCATGTGAAGACTCTGCGAACAAGTGCATTTTGTGAGTTGCTGGCAAAGACCTTCTGTCTTCCATAGTTTGCCTCTAATTGGCAGATGACTTTTAGAGATGTTTTTATTTTAATTGGGTCTTTCAAGTTAGTTAAACACAAAAGTTTAAAAAGACTACTCTAAAATCCTTACATTGATTGCTCCAGTATAGTTCACATGCCACATCCACTGTATGCCTTCATGCCACTTTTTCCATATGCACTTTGTTCCAATTAATCTTAGTAATAGTGACACCACTGGTGATGGTGATTTTTGTTATCTGGCTTATAAGCGCACTTTCTTTACAATTTTTATGACTGTTCCTGTTTTAGCTCAGGTTATTCACAAAGCAGAGCTTAAGTCAAAAGCTTATATATTACATCTTTATAAGGAAGTACAATCCCAGGAAGTGAGAGAAAAGCAAATAAATTAGGACCACAGAGAGAGTAAATATGAGCTTCATTATGAAGCTGGACACCACAAAGTGCAATTGATTCCTCAATCCATTGTGATAGTTTTTTTTTCCCCCTCAAGAAATTATATAAACTATATCTTAGCACTGTCTACCCTTGCATTCCATTTCTAGTTGGTCAAATCTTCCTCAGAGTTAACTCCTGCCTCTCCCATATCTTACATAAATGGTCTCTGAACAGGACCCACAACAACCAGAAGCCTCATGATGAAAGTGAAAGGTTAGCATCATCTGTATGAGGCAAGGGACTCTAGTGCACCTGCATGGGATTAATTGGGGCTCACACTGAGCAGGTAGTTAGAAGAGACAGATCAGAAGCACAGACAGTGAAGTGTTGAATAAATTATCTATTTTTACACTCCAGAAAAAACTGAAACCCACAGAAAAAAATCGTTTGCTTGAATTCTCACATCTGGAAAAATAAGAAAAAGCTGACCCACCATATGGACCTATACTAGGGACTTAGAGTAACTTGGTTTTATACTTTTCAATAATCAGTCAAAAACCAGTCAGATGAGATCATGGCAAGCAAAACCCCCAGGATTAATTCTAAAGGAATATATATATATATATATATATATATATATATATATATGAAAAAGACTGAACTTCTTTGTAACTATGTGATAATTATGTAGATTCTTGGCTCAGACTTTTTCAAGGGCAATAAAAAGATGAGTCTAAAATGAAGTTGCCAATTTTACTTTAATCTGAGAATGTTAGGAGGGATATTATTAGTTCATCTTGATGATGAATCTGATATAATAAATCATCTCAGGCCACTAGGGATGCTCTTTTTTAAGGACTTCCAGAAGATATCTTATTTACTAAGGGGAAAGAAACCTAGCAATAGTCCAGTGCTTACTATATGTTAAGCAGAGATTCCCATCTTTAATATGTCTCAGAAAAAGGTGTTGTTTTTTTCCCCCCTACATCTAAATTCCAGTTATATCAGGAGTGGAAAAGTCACTAATTTATCTTAAATGAAAACTTTCTCTTCATGTATTAGAGCTCTAGATATAACTTTAAAATTAGTGTAGACCTGTGACCCTTCTGATTGGAAGTGAGCACAAAGAAGCGTTGTGCTTACAGTTAGCCTAGGTCCACGGTGGGCAAACTGCGGCTCGCGAGCCACGTGTGGCTCTTTGGCCCCTTGAGTGTGGCTTTTCCACAAAATACCACGGCTTGGGCGAGTCTATTTTGAAGAAGTGGCGTTAGAAGAAGTTTAAATTTAAAAAAAATCGTCTCTTAAAAGAAATTTCAATGGTTGTACTGTTGATATTTGGCTCTGTTGACTAATGAGTTTGCTGACCAGGAAATAGGAGTGGCACTTCAGAGCCTTGGAACACTGGATTCACAGCTGACAAGCCATGTTTATTTTAGCACAGTAAGTTCACTGGCTACCTAATGAGCTGATGTATCCCTCTTTGGCTAAGGCAGAAAAAGAAGGTAATTTTTTAAACACTTGGACTAACCCTCTAAAGTTGAAAGAAAAAACAGAGAAAAAATGTTATGTTACATCCCCCAAGGTTTATAGAAAGCTGTAAAGGTACCATTTATTCTCAAGTTTTATTTATTGAACTTCTCATTTTGAAGTCAATGTAAACTTGTCTGCAGTTATAAGGAACAGTTCAGAGAAATCCAATGTACACTTTACTCAGTTTTCCCCAATAGTGACATCTTACAAAACTCTTCCATTAGCAGCTAGAATATTGTCATTGATAAGGTTAAGATATAGAACATTGTCTTCACCACAAAGATCCCTCATGTTGCTCTTTCATCACCATTCATATGTTCTTCTCTGAGCGTCCCCATCCCTGACCATTAATCTATTCTTCATATATGTGACTGTGCTGTTTCAAGAACCTTATGTAAATGGAGCCATACAGGATGTTATCATTTAGATTTTTTTCCCCCACTCAGCATAGTTCACTGGAGATTCATCCAGGTTGTTGCATGTATCATTAGTTCTTTCATTTTTATTCTGAGTAGTAGCTGATGGTGTGGACACATCAGTTTGTAGACACATTCACTTGCTGTAAGACATCTGGGTTCTTTCCAGTTTTTGTCTATTATGAATAAAGTTGCTATAAACATTTGTGTACACAATTTTATGTGAGCAAAATCTTTATTTCTCTGGGATAAATGTTTGAGAGTGCAATTGCTGGGTCATATGTTAAGTGCATGTTTAGCTTTTAAAGAAACTTCCAAACTATTTGGCACAGTGGCTTTACCATTTCACATTCCATATGTGTGAGTGACCCGGTTTTACGGCATCTTTGCTGGCATTTGAAGTTGCAAACTTCACTATTTTACATTATAGCAATTATTGATAGGAATATAGAGAAATCATATTTTGGTTTTAACAGACATGTAATTTCCAAATATGTTTTCCCACTCCTTAGCTTAACCTTTCATCCTCTTCACAGGAATGATTTTTTTTTCAGAGCAGAAGGTTTTCATTTTGATCAAATCCAATTTACCAATTGGTCCTTCTATGGATTGTGTTTTTGTGTAAAGTTATAAGAATTCCTTTCCTAGCTTTAATTTTCAAAAATTTACTTCAATTTTTTAAACAAAAGTTTTATATCTTATAAGTCTATAACCCACTTTGAGTTCATTTTTGTATAAAGTGTAAATCCAAGGTCATGGGTTCATTTCTTTTAACCTATAGATGTCCAGTTGTTTCAGCAGTATTTATTGAAAAGCATGTCTTTCTTCCACTGAATTGTTTTTACATTGTTGTCATATTTGTATTTCTGATTTCTCTATTCTGGTAAATTCTGTATGTTTATCTCTGAACAAATACCACAGGGCTCAAAGCTACAGCTATAATATATGTCTTGAACTCAGGTTGACTGATACCTATTTTATTCTTGTTTTTCAATTTCTTTTTAGCTTTTCTATTTCTTTATATTTCCATATATTTTAAAAACAATCTTGTCTGAGAATTGGAAAAGAATTGTGTTATGATGTATTTGATAAGAAATCTATATGTCGGTTTGGGGAGAATTGACATTTTTATTATGCTTAGTCTTCCAGTGTATAATATGTCTACCTATTTATTTAGATCATTGATTTCTGTGGTCTGTATTGTGTAATTTTCAGCATACAAATCTTACACATGTATGGTAAATTTATGCCTAAATGTCTCTTTGTCTGTGTTTTTAAATTTGTTTTATTTTTTTCCATCACCATTTATCCGCTCTATGCCATTTTCCACATCCTCCACCACCACATTCACACTTGCCTATGTCCATGAGTTCTCTCTCTCTCTTTTCCTTTTTGATCAATCCCTGCCACCCGAATGCCCCCTCATACACACACACACACACACACACACACACACACACACACACACCAGAGCTCTCTGCCTGCTCGATGTCAATGAGTCTATTTTTCTTAGTTGTTTGTTCAATAAATTCCACATATGAGTGAAATTATATGGAATTTTTCTTTTCAGCTTATTTTAATTAGCATAACTTTTAAGAATGTGTAAATAGTATTCAATTTTATTATTTCAGTGTCCATGTATTTATTGTTAGTATATAAATATGCATCTGATTTATTTAATGTTTACATGTAGTAGTTTAAAAACATCAACAGTTCTCATAGTGTTCTATGTATCAATATTATACTTTTATTTATCTCATTTTACAGATGCAGAAACTGTTTGAGTACATGTAGTACTCTATCAGTTACTAGGCAAATGGCTTCACATTTCTAATGAGTTGAAATACTTCTCTTTTCCTGTGCATCAACCAAACATGTGGGGATTACCTGGGAGTCAGGTGGTCTAAACTGTGCCTAATCAGGTTGCAGGCTGAATCCAATCCTCTTCCATAGCACCTGCTGTTGGCCAGTCAGTTATCAGAAACATGTTCTTCTCATGGCAATGATGGAAGCACAAGAAGATAAGCCCAATGATGCGAACACATGTCAAATCTCTGCCTGAATCATAGATGTTAATATCTCATTGGCTAGACTATCTCTAATCCATTATATATTTTAGGATTGGGGGTTCTAAATGATTTGGATAAAAAGAAAAAGAAACCTCATGGACATGGACAATAGTGTGGTAATCGCTGGGAAGGGGTGGTCGGGGTAGGCAGAGGGTATTAGGAGGATATATGGTGATGAAAGGAGACTTGGAGCAGTGAACACACAATACAATGGACAGATGATATGTTGTGCAATTGTACACCTGAAACATGTATAATTTTGTTAACCAGTGACACACTAATAAATTCAATGAAAAGGGGAAAAAAATCTCATTGGCAAATGGAAGACACATGCCATCGCCTGGCAGCAGTGGCACAAAGTAATATATTCTGCCTCTAGTTGGAGAAAATATAACCTGGCACAGGGTGTGGAATCAGAGACATATTAAATATTGGGACCAATAATTTAATCTTCTACATGTGCACAAGGCCTGCTGCCGTTAATAACAGAGCTAAGATAGGAGCCCAGATCTGAGTAAATTCAAAGTATATGTATTATTTTTTTTAAAACAATTGATATATTCCCAAGCTATATAATAAAATGATCACAGGGTTGGTCATATTTACATATTGAATAAAGGCATAAAGTATTCACTTCTGCCTCTTTCTAAAATATATTTTAGACATATAGATATGAAGATGTGCATATACACATTTAATTTTTCAATGGTAATGCAAAATTTCTCACCAGGCAAGCAGACTTGTTAGTTGCTCACTTTACTTTTTATTCCTTCAGTGCCCTAAGGCACTCTGATCGTACTGTGGACCTGAAAGCATATATTCCTTGTGGTCACAGCAAAGTTGTTTTGTGACTTTGGGAACTAACGTTCTCTCTGACATTGCTCTGCCTTCTGTTTCAGACCATTCGCTAGCAAGCAGTGCTGCCATCGAAATCCCAGGCATTTGCATGACCTGCTCATCCCCTGGTGTTTTCAGACCTTTCCACAACTCTTTTTGGGAAGTTGTCTCCGATGTGTGTGCATTGCTTTTAGAAGCCACTTGCATGTGTTTAACAAGTTTTTTAATTGCTCTCACGTGGAGGAAAACACTATTTAATATTCAGGGAGTGCAATTAGCACAAAAGAATGTCAAGAAGAGGGAATTGGATGACATTTCTTCAACCTGACGATCAAGTATGGACTTTTTCCAAAATGGATGAGTATCCAGAGTTTTGTTTAGGAGAGTTGGCAGCTTCTGAGGACAAAGCTTTGGAGAGAAGCTCTGAGTGCTGTGCAGCCGACTGTCTGGTGTGCATTTGTATGCGAATAGCAGAAAGCATACAGACGTGGTTGGGTGATAACAGGTCCTAGTATTGTCTTTAGCCCAGTAGAATGAGGGCTTTCTAATAGATCAATAAAAGTTTATTTTATGTAGGTAAGTCATGAAAAGCATATATGAGATTGATCTGTGTATCTATTTCTATCTCAATCAACCCAACCAATGATGTCTTTCATAAGGTAACACCACATAAGGTGGGAATGCAATCTGCTAGTCTGCGGACCTCATTAGGATTATTGATTGATATACCAAGACGGTCATTGAGCTTATTCAAATGTGTGTGGGAGAACCTACTCTTAACCTCATTCCTGTCTTGCCAACAACAGATCCAATAAATTATTAGCAGCTGAAAATATAAAGTTTAGTGAGTAAATTTAATAGAAAAAAAAAACTATATAGTGTTTTTTAAATACTTTTATCGATTCTTAGAGAGAGAGGAAGGTAGAAGGAGAGAGAAACATAAATGTGAGAGCAGAACATCAGTAGACTGCCTCCTACATACCCACTACAGGGGATTAAGCCCAGGTAAGTGCCCTGACTGGGAATCGAAACAGCAACCTTTCAGTGCATGGGGACAACACCTAACCAACTGAGCCACACCTCCCAGGGACCCACATAACTAATAACCAAAATGGACTTTGGGCTACTTTTGCTAAACATTTTAAACACTACTGTTAATATTCCAAATGTTTATTAATAGTTTTCAAGTGATGTGCATACCTGAACTCCTTTTAAAATAAGCAATTATTTATTTTGAAGATTTACCTCAAGTATATGATGTTTCAACACTGTCACCTTGGTTCTGAGTCAGTCACTGTTTCTTCATGAGGGAAAATGGTTCTTTTATATTAACTGTTAGCTCTCTATTACCATACAGTTGCCACCAGCCTGAAAATAAGCTTTTTATTTCAACCTTTGCTGGTTTATACAAGTCACATTCAAACGTATCACCCAAGCGTTTTCTTGGGCTATGAACTGGGCTCGCCTCAAATTAAAGGCCCTTGTCAGGTAAAATTCAGGAGAGTCCTGCAGAAAAATATATTAAATTAGCGGGGAAAAGCAAACAATCCAAGCAAGTGTACTTACAGA
Source organism: Pipistrellus hanaki (assembly GCF_964339955.1). Lineage (NCBI taxonomy): Eukaryota > Metazoa > Chordata > Mammalia > Chiroptera > Vespertilionidae > Pipistrellus > Pipistrellus hanaki. The sequence continues at coordinate 20,776,746 of NC_140510.1, forward strand.
AGAATAACAAAGCTGGCTGACAGAAAGAAAATGCACTCTGATGTTTACCATTATGCCAACAACAGAAAAAATAAAAAAAGGGGTTTTGTTTTCCTTTTGTTTTGTGAAAGACTTTGACTAAGTGAATTTTTCATACGTGTATAGGGTAGGTCTACCTGTGTCTATTCTGTGATCACACAAATAGCTAAAATCAGAAAATCTCATCTAAACACCTAATGGATGTTATTTTATTGTTGGTTATTTTTAGCGTGCACTGGAATGGCTAGACCCATCAATAGACCAAGAGAGATACTAAACTTAAAATGTATAACAATTGCTTAAAATTCCACTTGTGGATTATTGTTCAAGGGTATGTTATGAATGCTGTTTTCATGCCTGGAACATAGTACAATAGATCGCCAACAAATAATTTTTGAATGCATACGAGTATCTCATTTGAAGCAGCATGAAGCCATATTTTGGTATTAGACTGGTTAATTCGGAATTTTTGTTTCAGCTCTTTCTAGCTTTGTAATCTCAGAAAATCTACTTACCCTTTTGGGGCTAATTTTTCTCATCTGAAAAAGAAAAAGAAAATTGTATTTTTTTTTAACCTCATAACTAAATTCACATACAAATAATTTATTCTGATGACTGGGGCATAATAAGCACTCAAAAATGTGTTATTATTACTTAAGGATAACCACAAAAACATATTTTCTCTGCTTGTTTTGGGGCCATTTTTATCACCTTCTTTTCTCAATTCTGGGAATTATAAGCTAATTTCATTAGCAAAAAGAACACTACAAAAATAAATATGCAATAAAAATCCAAACATTGGATCCTAAATTTAACATAAATTATTTTGTACATAATTTTGTCTCATATTACCTCCAACTCTTTTATCACAAATTACCAAAAGTTTTTTTTTTTTTTTTTTAATTCATGCTCACTTGTATGCTTCAAGTTTCTGCTATACCTCCTTTGACAAAATATATCAGGCAAATTGAGACAAATAACATAAAATACATAGCAAAATATAAGCATAAATAAAACTTTAGGGTCAAAAGAAAAAATTAAAATGTAATAGCAATAAAAATAGTATAGTTTTAATAATTATCCTAATATTTTCCCTTTGTTGATGGCTATCGCTTCAAAAAACAGTTATCACTTATATAGTGATTTTTGTTTTTATCCTCATCCAAGGATATGTTTATTGATGAGAGAGAGAGAGATAGAGAGAGAGAGAGAGAGAGAGAGAGAGAGAGAGACATTTATCAGTTGGCTCCGATACTCTCTCTGACTTGAGATTGAACCCTAAAACCCTAGGTATGTGCCCTGAATGAAAATCTAACCTGAAACCTTTAGTTGTACTGGATTTTGCTCCAACTAACAAGCCACCAGGCCAGGGGTACAGTTCTTACTCATTCAGTTAACCAGTATTCAAAGAGTTCCTACTATGTTCAATATTTCAAAGGAGGGAGTTAAACAGTTCTCCTGGAGAAAGGTTTTTTCTAACTCTGATTTCTCACAGGTGTTATTACATGAAAGCAATTTCTCAAGAAGTTATTACAGAGAGGATTTGAAAAAACTGCAATCAATTGCCTTCAACATCTCTAATGTAAATGTAGCAATCACTTCCATGTGGCCATTTTCAGTATGACCTTTGACAAAAGCTAAAACAATAATTAAAATTTGATAACATTTATATTACATTATGTTAACATCATGAACACTGGTGTAAGTAAATTGGGTATTTGAAAGTAAGAAGCAAAAAATAATTGATTAGTTGTCAAGGTTCTTGAAGGAGGATTACTGTAGAAACAAAAATCACTTCAATAAACAATTATTGACTGTTCATTGTGTTCCTAGACCTGGGATAAGTGCTAAGGATTTAGAATTAATTAAAACAGCCTCATGTATTCTGCTGAGTTAGAGTAGATTTCATAGAGGCCAATAACTTTAAAAATGTTCATTTTAATTTGATAAAATATCAACATTCTCACTTAAAAATAAAACAATTCTTTTTCTATACCATCAGTTTTTATTTCTACAATGTCTATTGAATAATTAAGTATAAATTACTTACCCAGATGTACATTATATTTAAATCCATCATCTTAAATAAACACCAATTTAAATAAAATAATAGCAATAATAAAAAGAAAACCTTCTCTTAGAATACATGAACCTTAGAGTTGCTCTGGTCACTATCCTCCCTAATAGAAGAGCCCCATCTAAAAACCCCTGAATTTAGGGTCCACCCATAATTGCTTGAACAGTTCCAAAGGGAAAAGACCATTACTTTGGGGTGTTCTTTATATTAAGTCAAAAATGGCTTTCCTGTTGGAACCAATTAAGATGAGTTCACTTGCTAATAATGTGCTAACAATGACTTAAATGGGATAGATGGTGCAGTAGATAGTTTGAGCTGATTCATTTCATTAAAAACCAAGTGTTGTTGTTTTTTTCTTCTCTATTTCACTCTAATTTTCTTAGAATTTTTATTTTATTTTCATGCTTGTAATATTTTTAATCCAAATAGCAGCAGCAACTCTAGGGGTCATTTCCAAAATAAGAAAAATTTTGTTTATGTTATTTTCTGCATAAAAGTTATCTATATATGAAAAAGTACCATTTCTTGTATGTTCTCTAAACATATTAAATATTCTTGGGTGAGCCTGAAAAAATAATAAAGTTGATAGACATCAGATAATGGCATTAAGGGAAACAAACACAAATGTATCTTATAACATTGATGTCACACTCACATTTTCTTTTTTTAGCAATACTATACTATGTAGGATTAAAAAACAAACAAATTGTAAATGGCCTCACTCACCTGAGGACAGGTTTGGCAGCAAAAGGAGTTCAGGTCAAGTCAGGTTTTGTCACTAAATAAGCAATTAAAAACAAAGCAAGGCCCTGACAGGTTTGGCTCAGTGAATAGAGTGTTGGCCTATGGACTGAAGGGTCCCAGGTTTGATTCCAGTCAAAGGCATGTACCTTGGTTGCAGGCACATACCCAGTAGGGAGTATGCAAGAGACAGCTGGATTGATGTTTCTTTATCATAAATGTTTCTAACTCTCTATCCCTTTCCCTTCCTCTCTGTAAAAAATCAATAAAATATATTTAAAAAAAAACAAAGAGCAAGAAAAAATTTTTTTCAGAGTTTTCTGAATTTCAGAATTGCTTTATAAGAGACTGTGGATCTGTAGTGTATCAGGCACCTCACTAGGCACTTTTAAATTTATTTTATAATTTAGCACATTACATTTTGAAAAAATACTTATAATTATCCTTATTTTGCATGTGAGAGAATAAGATTCAGGGAGATCAAGTAACTTTACAAAAGACTTGTGATTTAAAACCAACTTTACCCTATAAATCAGCATACCAGAGTGCCAATAATATACAAATAAACCTGGTGTTGATTCCCCCGTAAGTTCATGGAGAACTTTTTTAGAATTGATCATTATGATACATTTAGACAAATCCCTCTGACATTGTAGCATTATTCAAATCCCCTCTTTTTCAGAAGCCCCAGGTAAGAAAAAGAAAAGTCTTAGAACATTACCATGACCTAATGTACTTTATTTCAGCATCCTCTTAATGGAACTATGGCTACTAAATTCCAGTGCAATGACACAAACTGTGGGATGAATGAGCAATTGATCAGTGAGTTTAGGAATATTTGCATTTGAAGTAAGATTCTCCTTGTCTTGTGTCTTCCTTTCTCCGGAAAGCCAATATGTCATAGTTGGCTGCCTGGGTTCTGTAGGTAATTGCTATTCACATCCTTAATGATTAGTCTCAAAGAATGTACGTTGCTACTGAAACACACATCAGTAATTTTTAGTGGGACAGACTGAAAGGTTAACTTCCTCATCCTCCAAATGAATAGCAAATCATCAGTTACTAGCATACAACCTTATGTTTTTAACTTGTTTGTTTGTATTGGTTGTTGCTGATTGTAATCAGTGGGATTTTTTAATGTTGATCTGAATTATGCCCTTGGAATATACAGATAACATTTTGGGTCCACTGGCAGTGGGACATAATTAAATGTGCTATGATTCATATGTTCTCTGCTTTTTGTTGTTGGGGTTTTTAATTGTTTTTGTTTTGTTTTGTGCTATCACAGCAAATATCTGTGCTAGTTAATTGCTGCAGCAGTCTAGTCTCTGACTCCATGAATTGTCCAGCAATACCCCAGTCAATAGCCCTGCTTTATCATCTACTTCTCTTCTTGTGAAATCTTAACCAGACCTTGGGCTTTAAAACCATCCTTTCCTGATTACCTGTTTAATGCCAAAGTGACCCTGTTCTCTCTGCCTCATATGTCCAGACCCAACCAATTTCCAGATATTACCATGTGGAAGTTGAATAGACATTTCAAAACATATTACCCTCAGGAACAATTTTTTTTTAATTTCTATTCCTCATCCTGCTCTACCCTATTGCAATATGTGGCACTTATTCAGTTGCACAGAGCAAAATATAGAGATGATCTTGTATTTCTTTTTTTCCCCCTTACTTCCCACAATGCATCAACAAATCCTGTCAACTCTAAATCATATAACATCTTGAATATAGTAACTTTCTTCCAAGTTCAGTATTTCCATCCTTGTTTAGAAAGTCATTTTCTTTCCCTTGTGGTGCTGCAACAATTATGTAGTTGGTTCCTCTGATTTCACTCTTGCCAACCTATAATTCAATATCCAAAATCTAAACAGAATGGTCCTTTTACAATGTAAATTAGAAAATACCACACACCACCTGAAGATGTAAGATTTTTTTAAAATGAATTCTAGTTACATTTATAACATTAAAGTGCATTTCCTGTCTAGTATGGTCCCACATGATCTTGCCCAAATGACCAATCTAACTTCATGTCTTGCCACTCTTTTACTTGTGTGTTTTTTTTGTTTGTTTGTTTGTTTTTTACTTATTTCCAGGCATACCATCCTTCTGTCTATTTCTCAAACATATATGCCTTTTTATCTCAGGTCTTTGCACTTTCATTTTCTTCTGTCGGTTATTCTCCCAGTCTCTGCAAACTATACAGATTTTTGCATAGGTTAGTCTTTCTCATCATTTTAATCTCATAACAAATGTCATTTTTTTCATAAGGGTTTTCTTTGACCCCAATGTAAACTAACTTTCACTTCCATGGGGTTATTCCCTATAATATTATCCTGTTCTATGACTTTCTGATATTATTATTACTGAAATTATTTTATTTGCTTACTTGTTGATTATCTGTTTTCTATGCTAACACATAAAGGTGCCTGGTTTTCCTCCATTGCCAGGCACACAGAAGACTGCCTTTCTCAGGCCTCTTGTAGGCTAATGGGGTTAAGTGATCCGTTTCAGCCAATTAAGTGTGAGTGAGTATTAGTTGTCACCACTAGGCTGAAGCAACAAAAATTTACTTGTAATTTTAAGTGTATCTTCTCTTGATGCAAAGCTCAAGAAAGCCAAATATTCCAGATAATTTGATATTAAGATAGAAACACTTTCATAAATCCAGATCCTGGAGTAACTGGGTATAACAGATACCTCCCCTAATTGTATATGAAGTTTGAATGAGAAATAAACTTGGGTTGCATTAGGGATGTTACGTAGTGTATTCCAATGAAAGAAGTGATCTTGAATTCTATTTTACTTTTATTTCTCACCTCACTCCAGCATCCAGAATAATGTCAAAGACAAAAACAAACACACACACACAAACAAAACAAAACAACGGGACATTTTAATTAATTAATGCATTCTGGATGCTGTTTCTCCATGTGGGTAGAAGGCCACAGTCTTGAGCTTTACCAGCATTGTGCCTGTATATGCCCTGAAGAGGAGATAGAACAGTCATTTGTGAGATGAATGAAACCTGCGGAATCTTTGTTATACAATTACTTTCTGTGCCATAAAGGAAGGTAAAGCAAATTCCAAATTACCTTAATTTTGGTAGATGATAGCATGGATTAAGAGAGTGAGATGGTAAATTTAAAAAACATAAAAAGAGGATCATGTTGCTGTTCTCCTGTAACAAAGCTATTTCTATACTCTTCAATTTTGTGAGGGGAGAATTAACAGAGCAGTTATGATTATCTCTAAATTTTATATTTTACTTTTCTTCATCTATTTATCTATCCTTTAACTCTGCATTTTCCCCATTCTCTTAATTTTAGCATTTCCCCCACCCCCTCAATAAATTTGCTACCTTTGATCCTTTTTCTACTCTGGCCTAATTCAACTTGGCTTACAGAATCACAGTCAGTGGTGGGAGAAAGTTTTGAGAGAGGAAACCATCTTCTGTTCTTTTATCTTTCCACTAGGGGCCCAGTGCACGAATTCGTGCACCTTGAGAAGAACTGAGGGCTGTGAGGCTGCAGTGGGCACAGGAGCAGGTCTTGGCCCATCCTCCACACCCCCACCTGGCCCCTCCTGCCACAGACCCCAGTCCCCTGTCTCTGGCAGCCCCACTCCCACTGTCGCCACTCGCATGCACTGCTTTTACCCATTTACTGAGCAGGGTGAGATGGAGAAGCCCCGAGGGGCGATCAGCTGGCAGTTGCCACTCACACCTGCTAACTGTGCAGGTGTGAGTAGCGGCTCTGGTGCCAGCAGTTGTGCTAGTGGGGCAAGTGCCAGCAGCAGATGCAAGCACCCAGTGGGACCGCAGCACCTGGAAGCAAAGAATTTTCAGTAACCACCAGAGGCTCACCCCAATGACAGGGACCGGCGCTACTCCTTGGTCTGGCACCCCCGCTCACCTGCTCTACCATCCCGCAACAGCTGAAGCCCACCATGTTCCATGCTCTGCTACCTGCTACCGACACTTACCATGTTCTGTGCGCACTCCCTGGCACATGTCATAGCAACTAGTTGTTCTGCAATTCATTCTATTTGCATATTAGCCTTTTATTAGATAGGATGGTATCTGAAGCTTGTTTGATGTGTGGTAATTAGGGAACATTACATGACTTCCTTAGAATCACATTACTTTTCAAATTCAATTGAACTTAGATTAAATTTTAAAATTTAATTATCCTAAAGAAGGGGTGCTCAAAATCTGAGGGTATTAGGGAACATTATTATGGATTTAATAATTTTCCACAAATAAATCATAAATTATAAGACTCTGTATAAAGAACCAAGATTGTACACCAATTGTGTTTTATTTCTATGTACATTCATTGGGAAAAAAATTGTGGAAGAATTTAAAAAGCAAGTTAAATTTATTGTTAAGTCCAATTTATTGGAGTTAGTCTTTACAAGGACAAAGCATCTGCTTCCATCTGTTTGCTCCTAAGGGATAAATTGAAAGAGTGATACCCTAGGCAAAGATATTTAAGATCTATCCCATAACTAAAGCTACATTAAGTGAGGGTTTTCTCCTCAAATTATAGTCTTATGTGAATAATATTGTTTTAAAATTTACCCTTTTGATAAGGAAAATTATTATACATTTTCACTTAAAGACATTTACATAGAAGTTTGAGGGGTTTTAATAAAGATTTATAATTTAGATAAATTAATATTTTCTCTCATGTATTTGAAATATGTTTTTCTCAAAATTGAGTGTTTAAGGTTAGGTTCAACTATTTATATATCATGCATTGCTCCAACATAGTATCTCAAAGCTACCTTTCCTAGGAACATGTGTGAAAATGATTATAATTTAATAGTTTTTAAATGTTAACATGCTGAGGTATATAATCATCATCTTACCTTTTTCATTCGAGTTGTGAATAACTGCTTTTGTTTTGAGTGTGTGTGTATAAATTTTAAACTTAAGTTTTAGTAATAATTTAGTCATATTATAAGGATTCTGTGAATACACTAACTATAAAGCAGGGGTCCTCAATCTTTTTAAAGTGGGGGCCAGATCACGGTCCCTCAGAGAGCTGGAGGGCTGGACTATATGAACTACTAATTCCTATTGTAACACCTCAGCTGCGCTCACTGCCCAAAAAACCTGGTGGGCCGGATCAGACTCCTCTGCAGGCCGCATGTGGCCCACGGGCCGTAGTTTGAAGACCCCTGCTGAGTATAAAGTAACATATTTGTTTCTTATTTCAAATACCAATTCACCTACATAAATTTCTATATCTTGTCCAAGGAAAAGAGCAAATGGGCCTAAAATGAGGCAATGTTGCAACAAGATCTTGGTTATGTTATATTCTTTGGATACATGAGGATTGGAGGAATTTTGTGCCCTAGTGAGATTCCTTCTCTATATTCATTCTATAAATTAGAGAGGGGAAAAAAAAGGATAAAAGTAGAAAAAATTTTAAAAAATTAACACAAGTCTACTGATTTTCTTAATTCTTTATATCAGTTCTCTTACATCTATCCATCTATCAAATATCTAGTTTAGTCTCACTCTCTGGGTAGTCAGTTAATTTTATGGACTTTTGTTTGTCATGGAATATGTCTACAATTTCCTCTTATCTTTGTTTTACTGGTAAAAATGAATTTAGAGATCGAGCAAGTGAAAGATCAGCACCAATATGTCCAACATTTTGGAAAAAACAATTAGCATGCAATAACTGCCCATTGAATGATCTGTCAGTAGATTGATCTTTGTAGACAAATAAGAATAAATTGTCCTACAATTTGAATGTGTGAATAAAAAGCCAAACATAGTATCTCTTCACAAGGCACATCCTAAAACACTGTTCCTAAAAAACAATTTTATCTTTATTTTTACCCAGTAGTCCTTAAATAAGCTAGGCACTTTGCTATTGTAAATGTAGTAATTTATATAAAAGTACTACTAAAATAGATATCACAATATTGTCTCAAATTGTTCTCATCATCTCTGCATTGTTGTTTCTCTAACAGCAAATCTGCTTCATCTGTATCCATGAATATCACTTACATCTAAACCTCCATTTTCTGGTCTGTTCATTTTCCCTCTGTCTTGAATTTATTCTTTCCCCTTTATGTCCTTTCCTGCCCTTTTAATACCAAATTATAGTCTCAAATAGCTAAAGATTTTGTCCAAAAAATACTTTAACCTGTATAGGAATTTTCTTTTTCTGCATCCTAGAGTACTTACATTCTATACCTGATTTATTCATTGGTTCTTACAGTAAATATATACTAAATTCCAAGCACTATATACTATACTTTGGGAACATAATACCCCATAAAGCTCAATGTCTGTTCTAAAAAGTTGCACAATCTGGTGTAAGAAACTGATAAAGAGTGTTATAAAATTTCCACAAAACTCTTATAACTCAGGAGGGCATAGTAGGTTCTCAATAAATATTTAACAAAATAAATATATGAGACATGAATGAACAAGGTGGTATGATGGTTAACTGCTATCATAAAGAAGATTACAGGAAAAGGAACACAGAAGGCAGATAGGGGTTCAACAAAAGTATCTTAAAAATAGATATTGGACTTTGAGTTGATGCATAAATGACAAGGAACAGTGATTAGAAGAAGGAAGCATGTCCAAAAAGTGTAAAGAAGACAAGAGAAATGGCACCTTTGAGAATGGTGAGGAATTTGATAAAATTCTCCCCAAACAACAACCCACCCTACACTGCTCAAGACAAACTCCTCATTCTCCTTCATACCAAAGGTTTTTTTGTTGTTGTTTTTATGTAAAGCAGATCAAAATCCTTTGCTCCCAACTCATGTTAATTTCTGATCATAGAAGTGAATAGAATAAACTCAGGATTAGAAATAGATCATTCTAGTGACAACACAGTGTACCTTTAACTTACTATATGGCCTTTGAAAGAGAACTTGTTCCCTCTATGCTGCAATTTTCTCACAAATAAAATGAAAATGTTGCAACGGATATTCTCTAAGGTCCTTTCTATCAAAGAACATTCTATGATCCTTGACTCTTAACTCCCCAAATCTCCCACTTTCAATAGGCTGAATAGGAAAGAAGAGAAATATAAAGTGAAAGACATTAGAAAAATATCACAAAGATAACATATTAGGTAGGCTGCAGTACTGCTTTCTCAGGAAAATGGAAGGAAAACAATGAGTATATATCTGGTTATAAAGAGTAGAGTCCTTTTGGGAGTCATGAGAGGTCAGGCCAGAGGATTGTGAATGTTATGATGCTGTGTAACCATTTTTCTCCTAGGAAATGTAGAAGCAGCTACCTTTTACCTCCGCAGGATTCAAATAAAGGAAAGAATGTGTGCAGCTGATAAAAATAAATCTAAAATTATAATTATTATGGTGCCTAGAAGGATAAAAACAAATGCACTCAGGAATTTAGTAGATGCTACATGCATCTTTCTACTTAACTGCACATGTACAGCTTTAAAAGCCCAGCATCCACAGTGGAGGAGTGAGCCATCTGGCCTTGAAGACAGGGGCAGTCAGGATATTTGAAACACTTACTCAACAATGTAAGAAGTCTGCTGCCACCATTGTAGTAACCAGCCAGCTTGAGTTAGATTTGCTCAGCTTTGTCTTAGAGCTGCTGCTATGGCAACAGACATGGATGAAAATGGATAAACATCTGATAAAAGGCAAATGGAAAAAAAAAATTCTACCTTCAGGGTGTAACAGATATGGTGAGTTTTGTATGGGAAGCTTTTGCAGAACGATGTTTTAGAATAAAATTCAATATTAGGCAAACTGCTCCTAGAGTTCTTAGTAACTTACCAGAATGACCAAAGAGCCTGGGATGTCAGCTCACTCACTCATTCACTCACCTATGCTTGTGCATAAATCACCACTACAGGCTAAACACTTTGTTGGCACAGTCGGGAATGTGGCTATGACACAGGCTACTAAATTTAATTAGATAGGTAAAGTAATCTGTACCCCATATGTAAGACCAGATAGCAAGGACCCGCTGATAAGACACACTGAAGACACATCTGAGCACTAAAGACACATAAAAAGAGCAAGCTCCACAAAAGATCAAAGATGTCCCTTCTGCTCCTCCACAGAGGGTCGCTCTCCATTCCCCCTGCTTGCACCAGTCAAATCTCTGCCCGAGCCTTGAGCCCCGAACCCTGAGCCAGTGTGAGAGGCCTCAACTCAAGCTGAGCTCCAGCTGCACAGTCCTCCATGAACCAAGTGTCTTATCAGTGCTGTTACCCAGGTGGCCTTCCTAGGATTCTGGAACCCACCAGGACTCTGGTAAATAAACCGTGAGTGATTCCTGCATTGCATGTTTGTCTCCTGTGTAATTTATGCTCGATGGAATTATTAATTAAGTGCCTTGGGTAGTACGTGTCAGATTTCTGGCTGAGGCACCCTAGGTCACCTGGGCATATGCCCCTTATGGAATTATTGGGACAACAAGGCAGTGTGTGATAACTAAAATTGAAGCTGTGGAAAAACAAATTTTGTTGATTTTCAAAGAAGCAAAATATTATTTCAACTGAGGATATTAGAAAATGCAGAGATTGCATTTGGGTTACACCTCAAAAAGCATTAGGAAATTAATCTCTTTATAAAAATAATGCACATGTTTAAAGTCATACTTAGTCATAAAATGTAATTTTAAAAATGCAGAAAAATAGGATGATGGAAAATTATTTGGAGTTATCCAAATATAATTACTGCCTAGAATGTTAGTATACTTTCTTTAAAAAAATGAAATCTTTTTGAAATGGGGAATTTGGTCTGGAACAGAGAGGTGTGCCCCTGGGCAGGATGCTTCCAGGGCTCTTTGTCCCTTGGAGTCTAAGAATGAAAAGGTGGACGGAAGATGATATAGCAAAGATGGACGTTTATTGAAGAACAAGGACAGACTCCCATGAGAGGAGGGGGAAAGAGTCCCTCTGAGTCCCTTTTTCCTACAGTTTATAAAGGCTACAGTTTTTCATGCCTCAATATCCCTTCTGGTCACTATTCCCCTTTGATTTAGTCACATAGCAACTCCTGAGCTCAAGTCTCAGGTGACGTACATGAGGTCCCTCCTTCCACCTCATTGTTCTCCTATTCCCTCTGGGCTTTCTTCCGCCCTTTATTTTGTAGATGTATACATTTTGCTACTTCCAGCTCTCATATCTTATGGAAATGTAGCCTTTTGCAACTGTGTTTTTTTTCCATGGATCTCTTAATTCCTAAAATTTACTAAACTGCCCATTTTACCTTAAAAATTAATTTCATTTTTACACATAGTAAAATAAAATAAAATATCAGTTATATTTTATCTGATTGTCATTCTTTCATTGTCATTCTTCTATAAGGATACCCCCACGTTTTTTCTCAGGCTTAATTAACATTATATCTTAAGAATGTTTTGTTAGTATTGTAATTCCTGGAGTCTCTGCTCCATTAGTTGTTGAGTTCTGCCCTGAGGTCCCAGGGTGATAAAGAGAAGATAGTGACAAAATAGTCCCAAAGAACCCAAGGAAACGTTGTGAAAGATGGAGAGGGATTAAAACAAAATACATATATTTCTTATTATAAATCCTATTATTACACTATATCACACTCTCTTCTCCAGCATCACTACCTTATGTATTACAACACACACACACACACACACACACACACACACACCACAACCAAAACACACACACACACAAAACCCCCCAAAAAACAGAAGTTTGACATTTGATGAAAACAAGGAGCCCTCTGAAACTTGCACGGGGTCTCCAGTTTTTGTTCCTTATCCTTCTACACTTGACTGTATTTTCCTTTATGGAACTAAATCAGAGGGACTTTTGGCTTGGAATACCAGGCATTAGAGGGAGAATAATGTGGAAAATACAGGAGCCATGTGGAAAACTGAAGCTCTGAGTAAAACTCTACCTTCTGATTAGTAAAGCCCCCAACACCTTTCCCCACATGTCTCTAGAAAACCAACAGCAGGTTGATAAATATTGTTACGCCCAGACTTCATGATCCCCAAGGACCACCAGGGAGCCGAGTCCGATGCAATAAACAAAAGAGCTTGTACCATGCTAGCAATGGGCTCCTCCCACTCACGCCGGCAGCATGGCGGAAGAGAGTGAATTTCTCCCAGTCCAGGGGTTTTGAGGGCTAGGGATAAGGGGAGTTGGGAGCTCATCCTCGCCCCGCCCTGCCCTCTCAATATCAAGGATGATAGAAAGATTTACTGGTGTTGACATGTGAAGACTGCTAATCAAAAAGCAACTGGCCATCCAATTGCTCTGTAAATCCTCCTGCTCCCTGTATAAGCACCTGATCACACAGGAATTTCAACCCCAGCTATTCATAGTGACTTTTTGCTTTTTTAAAAATATATATTATTGACTTTTTACAGAGAGGAATAGAGAGTTAGAAACATCAATGAGATAGAATCATTGATCAGCTGCCTCTTGCACACCCCCTATTGGGGATGTGCCCACAACCAAAGTACATGCCCTTGACTGAAATCGAACCTGGGACCTTTCAGTCTACAGGCTGATGCTCTATCTACTGAGCCAAACCGGTTTCGGCACTTTTTGCTTTCTTATCAGCTCACCCTCTCAGGTGGGAACTTATGCACAGGTGACTGGGGTCCCTCAGCCAAAGGACTGGACTTATACGGGTTGCCCACAGTACTTAACTAAAATTGACCAAGCATAAACTAAACACAGAAACAAGAGTTAGAATGCACGAATCCCAGGGTTTATTTACCAGAGTCCTGGTGGTTTCCAGAAGCCTAGGCGGGTCACCTGGAGATCCGCGCCGACTGACACACACACTGGACAGGAACACGCCGCTGCAGCGTCTCGGTCAGGAAGGAGGCCTCAGAGGTTTGGCTCACAGGCAGAGTGACAGTTCCCTCGGGCAGAGTTTCTTGCAGCATTTGGGACGGGAAGAAGGGAGTGGAGAGCACGTCGGGAGGAGGGCCCCTTCTTTTATGGCCATTTCTGGGTGTTCTCTTGTTCCTTCTGGGTGCAACCAATGGGTCTTCAGTGTGTCTTAATCGGCGGTCTCCAGGTACTTTTTGCCTCGCTTTCCAACCTTCCAGATAAACACTTGTTAGGGCATCCACACAGTTAGGGGCTCAGAGTCACTCTTAAAACGTAAGTTTTACAAAATGAATTCAAGTCACACTAAATGGAGTTACTTATACTAAGCCTAAAACACATTTCAAATAATTTCAAATAATATCTTTTACTTAAAATAACATCAGAATAAGATCATAAATCCAATTCACACTTAAACTATAAAACACTCATAAAAGTAAATGCTTTCACTCCTATTTTAAATCACACAAATAATTATTCTCACACTGTTTTAAATCCTTAAAATACAAATCAAACATCACACTAATATAACTATAACAGACAGCCTGCATGCAGAAGGAGGTAAGTGTCCCTGCGCTCTTGGAGAACTCTTCAGTTGCCAAGGGTAGTATCAGGGAGCTCCATGCACTGGAGACTGCAAAGTCATGTCCCAGCCTGGAAGCATCAGGCCCTGCCTCCTGCTCTGTGAGGCCATCTTCATAAATTCCCATTTTAAAGCTTACTCTCTCTAACTCTCTTAGCATTTTTCAATCAAATGCATCATGGTTCTGTTTTGACAATCTCATGACAGTATACATTTATTATTTAGAAATATGGATGTGGGTATCTGAAATGAAATATGAAAATGATTGAATGTGATTGCACCTGGAGAATGAAATGAGGTAAGAAGGAGAAGGACAATTGTTTTCTGCGACCAGGCCTGCAGGGGTGGAAAGTTGGGGGTGATCAGGCCAGCAGAGGAAGGCAATTAGGGTGACCAGGTCAGCAGAAAAGGGCAGTTGGGTGTGATTGGGCTAGCAAGGGAGCAGTTAGGTGATCAGGCGGCAGGCAGAAGCAGTTAGGGGCAATCAGGCTAGCAGGCAAGCAAGTGGTTGGGAGCCAGCAGTCCCAGGCTGTGAGAGGGACATCTCTTGAGGGGTCCCAGATTGGAGAGTATGCAGGCTGGGCTGAGGGACACCCCCCACACAGTGCACAAATTTTATGCACCGGGCTTCTAGTAATGTTTATACTTTTAGATGCAATAAAAATGAATATCGCTAATTGTAAAATTGATAATGGACATGAATAAAAAAAATTCTAACAAAGGCAAATTATATGTGAATGAAATGTTAAATGTCAGTTCTAATCATAGAAATGAAATTTAAATTTCCTTTACTTTAAGTAAAATAATGGATACCTATTTAATATACATTGGTAAGTGAGGAAATTGTGGGAACACAGATAGTTTCTTCCTTGTATTGGAAGACTAAATTCTAGAGGACAAAGCAGCACTCCAAATATACATACCCTATATCAAGTATTCCTTAGGAAATAATTAAGACTGCATTTATAGACTTAGATACACACATATTAATTAACATGTTTTGTGTGATTTCAAAATATCGGAACACATGTAAAAATTGATAATGAAGTTTTTTGTGTGTGAGAAATATTTAAGTAGTGAACTTCCATCTGTGTCTGAATGTAGGAAAAGTGTTATATTCATATATAAATACAAATGTTTTGATTTTGCTGTGGTAAATCCATTTCTTTTCTTTTTCTCTACATTAGCCCAATTTTCTTATGGTAACCACTCTTCTCTAATTTTTGAAAGCATAGTAGAATGACATTTTGGTATTTATTCTGCTCTCTCCGAGCCAACTCTTAATAAAGAAAATCTTGAGCTATGTGGCTTAAAAGAATTATTTTGTGTCCCATCTATAATCTTTCTCAACCTGAAATAAAATTAAACTTACAGAAATTGATTTGAGTACTTTCTCAAGTCTTCGAAGCATGGTACATAGCTACAGAGAGATTCATTTATTACATATAGTAAATATTTTATGCTACTGAAGACCAGTTAGAAAGAACTGAATCTGTTTCTGCTACATAGACACCCTGAATTGACAGGTTTATTTCTTTTCTAAGATTCTTTACTTAGTCTTACACTTTTCTGAGCTACCCATAAATATCCAATAAATATATTTTCTGTTTAGGTTAGCCAGAGCCTGTTTCTGTGGCTTGAAAGCAACAGAAATTGCTCAGACACATCTGCCTTGATTTTCTATGTTTAAGAAGCTCCACGTACATGGAATACTTTTCTGTTCTTTGAAATTACCAAGTTTACTTCTCACTAAAGGTCTTTGCTCTTTCTACTCACTGTGTCAAATATACTTTTTTCTGCATCTTTATAAAGGACCTTCTTCTCACTCAACCATCATCCCTCAGAAGGCTTCTTCTTGCCACCCTTTCCAATTATCCTGCACCTCCTCTCTCCTGCACCTCCTTGCCCATTGCCACATTATCCTGGGTTATTGTGCTGACTGCCTTTAACTCTGTATTATCCTTGATGGTTATTTACCTTGACTATAATTTATTTATCCTAGCATAAAGTAAGTTACATAAAAAGGGGCAATTCATATTGATGAGTGTCAATTCTCTAAGAAGACAACAGTCCACTATGATGGTTGGAAATTTCAATGCCTCTCTATCAGTAAATGACAAATCCAGCAGGCAGAAAATTGTTAGAATGTGGTTGAATTGAATAGCCCCATCAATCAACTGAATATTATTGACATTTATAGAATACTTCATAAAATAATAGCAAAATACATATTCTTCTCCAGCTTATCTGGAACATTTATCAAGATAGATCATATTCTTGGCCATAAAAATACCTAATAAATTTAAAAAGTAGAAATCATAAAAATTTGTTATCAGACCACAACAGAATTAAACTAGAAATCAATAACAGAAAGATAGATGGAAACTCCATATATTTTGAGATTAAATGACACATTCCCATATATAATAGTATGTACAAAGAAGTCTTAAGAGAAATTTTTAAAATATTTTGAATTAAATGAAAATAAAAACACAATTTTAACTATGAAGGATGCAGTAAAAGCAGTACTTAGAAAGAAATTTATGGTGAATGTATTTTTATTAAATGCATACATTGAAACTAAGGAAGACCTAAAATCAATAATCTAAATTACCACCTTGGGAAACCAGAAAAAGAATAGCAAATTAAATCCAAGGTAAGCAGAATAAAAGAAAAAAAAAGTAGAGAAGAAATCAATGAAATTGAAAACAAAAATCGAGATAAAATTGATTAAACCAAACATTGTTTCTTTAACAAGATAAATAAATCAATAAACTTCTAGTCAATCTAATCAAGAAAAAAAGACAAATAACTAATAACAGAAAGTGAACAAAAGGCAAGTCCCTTCAGAGTTAGCTGATTATATGTCTGGTATATAACTTATCATGTAGAAAAGTACACCTAGTAGTTATTCAATAACTTACATTGTATTAAAAAATAAATCATTTTTAATTTTTTAAATTATAAATTTTCTATAATAAAAATTTATCCTTTTATAATGTGAACACAAAAATATTATGTAACTGATGACTATCAGAGGGAAGGGATCAGGGAAGAGCTTAACCAAAGAATTTACATGCATGTATGCTAACCCATGGACACAAACAATAGTGCAGTAGGCCTGGGTGGGAGGGGCAGTAATGGGGAGAGGGGGTCAATGAAAGACAAAAGAAGACATCTGTTATATTTTAAAAAATAAAGATAAATTTTAAAAAATAATAAAAATAAATTAATAAAACAAACAAAATGCTTAGTCAATAGTTAATGCAGGCAAGAAGCAACATTGAGACAATAGAAAAATTAAGGAACCTAGCAATTAAGCACATTTTTTTTCCATTTTGTTTTCAGAACAACAAAATTTTGAGAAAACCCATGTCAAATTAACTTGATATGTAAATATAGAAAAACTAGAAGCCCAGTGCACAAAATCACATGACCCTGCCTACCTTCAAGTACCTTGCCACTCTTTCAGCCCCAACCACCCATGCTGGCCTTTGGTCATTACAGCTTTACTGTGTTATAGCCACAAGCCTTTTATTAATATATATAAGGTCATTGGCTTTTTAATAGCTCTTACATTTAAATTAAGTAGTTGAAGGAAGTCTACAAATCAAAAGTTAAAAAATATTTCACCTATTTATCAGAAAATCAGAAAGAGTAATCTGGAAGGTAGAGAGTGTTGTGTAAGATGTAAATCATAAGAATATCAGTTAAGCTTATTAGCTTGGGATCAAAATCGTATATACTATGACTCTTCTGAGTATGTAGACTACCATTGCCCTTGGATAAAATATTATTATTAACATTTCTAAGATGCCAGTGAAAGCATCATTAAATTTCTTAAATATGGGGTTCAGGCAAAGTAGAGACACTGGCAACTGGGAAAATACAGCAAGCTTATAAGAAAGGATAGATGCACTCCTAATGTTCATAGCAGCATAATTTACAATAGCTAAGATTTGGAAAGCCAGCCCTAACTGATTTGGCTCATTGGCTAGAGCAGTGTTTCCCAACCTTCTCTCATGATGAGAATCACCTGGTGGAGTTGTTAAAACACAGATTCCTGAATCCCAACTAAGAAGTGCTAAACTAGAATTTTTGGGAACATATAGGTAAAATTGTATACTTAACTAGTGCTCTAAGACAGATTTTATATACAGAGCACTAAGTTAGGTATGCAATTTTACCTATATGTTCTCAAAAATTCTAGTTTAGCACTTCTTAGTTGGGATTCAGGAATCTGTGTTTTAACAACTCCACCAGGTGATTCTCATCATGAGAGAAGGTTGGGAAACACTGGGCTAGAGTGTCAGCCTGTGAATTCAAGAATCCCAGGTTTGATTCCTGACAAGGGCATGCACCTTGGTTGCAGGCACATGCCCAGTAGGGAGTGTGCAGGAGACAGCTGATCTATGTTTCTCTCTCATCGATCTTTCTAACTCTCTATCCCTCTCCCTTTCTCTCTGTAAAAAATCAATAAAACATATTTTAAAAAATTATTTGGAGAGCCTAATGCCCATCAGCAGGTGAGTGGATTAAAAACTCTGGCGCATATACACAATGGAATACTATGCTGCTATAAAAAGGAAAGAGCTCTTACCAATTGCAAAAGCATGGGTGGACCTGGAGAGCATTATTTTAAGAGGAATAAGTCAGTCTAAGAAAGATAAGTATCACATGATCTCACCCATTTGCGGAATATAATGGAAATATATTGATGACCCAGAGACATAGAAGCATCGAACAGATCATCAAACCACAGAGGGAGGGTTAGGGATGGGGACAAGAGATCAACCAAAGGACTTGTATGCATACATATAAACATTACCAATGGACACAGACAGTAGGGGGATGAGGGCTTATGCTGGGGGGTGAGAGTGGGTGGGGGGAGGTTATTGGGGGGAAAAGGAGACATATGTAAAACTCTCAATAATAAAGAATTTAAAAAAATAGGTCTTGAAAAAAATTAGAAATAATAATAAGGCAAAATTTGATTTTGTGTAAAACAATTTTTTATAGTAGAGGGGAAGAAAGCATGAGTTTGTGGTCAGAGGGAAATTCTGTTTCTTGGCCATTTGTAAGAACACATCTAGACTCATGAGGACCTCACAAGAGGACCGGAAAGTGGGTAGGGGTTCCAAATAAAACTGGCTGGAGGCTTGCCTGCGCTGTGTGCCTCAGCCTCAGAGCCAGAAAAGCTCTTCCCTCTCCTCATGTGGGCATGACGCCCACCAACCAGGCGTTCTCACCAGCTGGCCAGGAGGCACAGCATTCCACCTCAAATACTCCCGAACCTCCAAACAAGTTAAAAATTAATAGTTGGGTACATAAAATAGACATAAATTAAAATTTTAGTATGTCAGTAATATCCTTGGTCTCTTTATTTGGTTCTTTCTACCATAATCACATTCCTTTATGACCTGCTTTGGCATTGAAAAACTGTAGAATGGTTCAGAATTTTTGTTAACATATTTTTCCTCTTTCTTTGAACACCATTGAAATATGTTTTCTCTTGAGAACTCTAAGCCTGCAGGTGGGAAAGAGTTTATTTTATTTTCATTTTCATGCAATGGATTGTAACAATTCTAAGTGCATAGTTTGATGAATTTTGACAAATGTAAATACCTATATAACCATCATACTCATCAAGATACAGAACATCTCCATAACCCCAAAAGTTCCCATGTGCCCTTTTCAGCTGAGCTCCTCCTTCCTCTGCCTTTCTCTCATTCCAAGGCAACCACTGCTCTCATTTCTATCACAATATGTTCATTTTCCACTTCCAGAAACACATGCCAATGGAATCATCCATGAGATGTTCTTCCATGTAAGGCTTTTCTCGCTCAGCATAATATTTGTATTTTGTATTTAAAGGCTTACCCATCCTATCTATTAATAATAGAGCAATATGCAAATTAACCATCACTCCGTGACAAAAATGGTGGCCCCCCATAACCACAAGATGGCAGTGCCCAGTCCCCTCAACCCCACTGCTGGAGAGTCTGGGCCTGTTAGCCCTGCCAGGGTTGGGGGGGACCAAGCAGCAAGGCTTGATCCACCGCCAGACACTTCAGACATAGCCTGAACCCCAGGGCATGGAGGCTTCCTTAGCGTGGCTGCAGCAGGGAAGCCCCAGGCCCAGCATCCAGCCCAGATAGCAGGGCTTGGGGGCTTCCTTAGCAAGGCAGTGGCAGGAACACCCTCAGGCCCCATAGACAGAGCCAGGGCAACAGGGCATGGGGACTTCCTGAGTGTGTCTGTGTCCTCTAAGCCCCTAGGCCTGGCAGGCAGAGCACACTGTAGGGCATTGGGGCTTCCTTCACATGGCACATGTGTGTGTGTTCTGCTTGGAGTTTACTGAGAATTTTGAATTAATAGGCTTATATTTGTTACCAAATTTGGAAAGAAATTGGCATTCATTCTTCATTCTTGCTCCTTTCTTTTTGGGATTTTGATTATATATGTATTGGACCTATTGAAATTACTACATGGATCATTAAGCCTCTGTTCACTTTATGATGGTATTTTTCTTCTCTATGTATTTCAGTTGTTATAATTTCTATTAGTGTGCTGTTAAGTGTGCTGATTTTTGAAAGTTTCTATTAACCCATTTAATTAAGTTTCATTTTACATAATGAATTTTTGTAATATTATGCTTTTTGTGCTTGTAGCTTCTATTTCTCTCCCCATTCTTTAGTTCTTGAACATATTTCTATTAGGTCATTTAAAAATGCTAATTTTAGCCCTGGCAAGTGTAGCTCATGGTTAGAACCATGGCTTGGCCTGGCACCAAGGAGTCTCAGGTTTGATTCTGGGTTAGGGCATGTACCTGGGTTGCAGGTTCAATTCCCAGTCCTGGTCACAGCGAGTATGTGAGGCAACTCATAGATGTGTATTTCTCACATCTCTCTCATTCTCCCTCTGTCTCTCTTTATGTTTCTCTCTCCCTTTCTCCCACTTTCCACACTCTCTAAAGAAAGCAATGGAAGAAATAGCCTCAGGTGAGGATTAACAACAAAATACTATTTTATATCTCTGTCATGTCCGCACCAGCTTCTGTTGATTGACTTGTTCCCTGGTTATGAGTCACATTTTTTTTTCTCATCATTGCTTGGAAATTTTGATTTGGCATTGCATATTGTAAACATGACATTGATGATTTGTGAATTCTGTTATCTTTTTATTAGAAAGATATTTAACTTTGTTCTGATAGGTAATTAAATTATATATGAATGAGTCTGATCGCTAGAGTCTAAGTCATATTTTTAATTTAGTTATGGTGGGCCTAGGAAAGCTTTTTAGTACAGGGCTAGTTTAGCACTACTACCAATGCCTGAGGTCTTTACTGAGCATCCTTCATAATTAAATAAGAAATGTTTGCTCTGATGGGTTAGAACTCGGTGTCGTGCAGCTGATTGCTTTGCAGCCATTCTTTACGTGGCCTTATGGAGTTCCCCAGACACATGCATGCCACAGAATTTAGTGACCACTTCTGACCAGTTTTCTAGGACGCTTTCTCAATTCAGCACTCTTATCCTAATTATTCTGAAATTCAACCAACTTATCTTTCCTCAATTCTGATCCCTCACTCCTAAACTTACTAAAATATTCATACTCTGTGTGACCCTGCAGTATGTGCTGAAATATGTTTTCAGACAGAAAGATGGGGTGATTGTAAATCTCACCTCCTTTTTTCCTTTCCCTCAGGGATCACAGTTTTGCAAGGACTGTTTTCCTATGTTTGAAAATAGTTGTCTAAATGTTTTGTCTAGTTACTTTCGATGTTCACAGCAATTGGGCTAGACTATGCTAGTTACTTCACCATGGTCAGAAACGGAATTCATATAATTATGTTAAAGTTTTATTGGCTAATTCCAAAAATCTCTGTCATTGCTCTATTTCATTTACTGCCTGTTTTCCTCTACGTTATGCATTACATTTTCCTGCATGTATTTATGTTTGGTAGTTATTTATTTTATATTGGATTTTTTAAAGTAATATATTGAAGAGCCTGAATTTTTTATTTCCTTCTAAATTATGTTGAACTGTATTTTATCTGACTGTTACTAGTGAGTTTTTTATTTTATTTTATTGAAGCTTGAATTTAAGTTATACCTTATTTAGGGCAATCTATTTGTTATGTTTTGTTTCTTTTCCCCCCTGCTACTTCCAGAGAAAATTTCTTAGTTTTATCATATGGATTGTAATTATGAGACACGACCCTTCTGGGAATTTCATGGAAAGTTCAAAATGATTACTAAGGCCCTGCAGTTTGGCCTGATGTGGACACAAAACTGTCTCCGTGAACCAGGAGCAACTGGACCTCTGGTCAGAGCTTCCTTCAGAGCTGTTGTTGCTCCTGGACTGTATGGGATCTCACCCTGGGTGTGAAGATTCCAATATTATCCACAAATGTATGGATTTCTCTTGTCCCAGGGACTTCTTTCCTCACATTCCAGTTGCAAAGCCATCCCTCAACTTTAGCATCTGATTGCCCAATCCAATAGGACCGCAGCTTTCTCCTTGGTCTCTGTCTCCTACACACACTATGATCTGGAGGATTTTCCTTAGGTGATCACACCTGGTATGGTTTCTTTGATCAAAACTTATAGCATCTCCAGTTTTGCCTAATTTTTCATGTTTTTTGCATGTATTGACTTGAATTTATTTACTGATTATTTTTAGCAGGAATGCTAGTACGATACATTACTACAAGGGAAAGGTGCTTTCTTGTTTGGCAGGGTTTTTTGTTTCTTCATTAGTTGGACTATATTAGATGATCAAATATAAGAACATAATTTGTATATCCTATTTTCTTTACCCTTTTCATGCAGTTAACACTCCTGACATCTAGTACTAACTTATCTCAAATAACTCTTTAGTTATTTTGTCTGTAAAGGTTGTTTTGTTTTTGGAAATAATGAATATTAGTGATTCAGTACCATTTCTCAAATGAAGTTAGAAGTCAGTGTATTAGGGTGTGATAAGTTAGTTCATAAGTAAAAATAGATGTCTATGAGTAAACCAATGCCATCAATAAGCTTATTGTCTTTATTCAGTTTTTGAACCCTGAGAATGCTCCTCAGGCATTGCTGAACATATTTATGCTTTCTTTTATTTAACCATTAATTTATTTAACCAACACTTATGGTGTGCCAACTATGTGTCAGTTACTATTTCAGATGCTGTGAATTAACTGTTGATAGTGAACAACTCCAGAATACATTCTGAAATATGCATACCCTATAGTGAGACAGACAAAAAAAAATCAAACAAATAAATATTTGTTATATTAGATAAGCACTATGAAAAAAAGTAAATCAGTGTAAGTGACTAGAAAATGACAGGTATTATTTTATTTAGAGTAGCCAAAGTAGGCCTCTTTGAGGAGGTAATCAAATGGAGGTCAGGCTAGGAAAAGAAGAAGAAAAAGAAGGAGAAGGAGGAGGAGGGGGGGGGAATAAGAGGAAGAAAAACTGCAAATAACTAAGAAAAAGGATTCCAGATATAGGAACTAGTATGTAAGCCCTTAAGGATGGGTTTGTGTGATTGGCATGTTGAAAAAATAACTTGCAGGCCAATGGGATTGAGATAAAGTAAATAAAGGGCAAAATGGGGAAACAGTAGAAGTAGACAAGGGGCCCAGCTGGTGTGGCTCAGTGGTTGAAACTCATTCCATGCACCAGAAGGTCACTGAATCCATTTCAGGTCAGGGCATATACCAGGGTCCTGGCTAGATCCTTGGCAGGAGGCATTCAGGAGATAGCTGATGGATGTTTCTCTTTCATCCATGCTTCCATCTCTGTCTACCTCCCCTTTCCTCTCTCTCTAAAAATAAATAAAAATGTTTTTTTTTAAATGTAGACAAGGATTAGATTATATTGACCATGATAAAGTATTAGGATCTAACAAATGTGATATGAAGTTATTACAGCATTGACAATACAAGTATGATATAATCTGATTTATATTTTTACAAATTTTTGCTGATTTACAAATTTTTACTGCTGTGTGAAGAATGGACTATATATGAGCAGCATGGCATAAGGAGATTATTTTCCTCAGAAAGTCACTATATTGGACTAATCAAAAGGTAATAGTAACTTTAGCCAAAGGAAATGATCAGAGAATTAAGTGACAGTTCCCCCACCCTCTACACACACACATTGCCCGCAACCCATCCAAAACTCTTAGCATGTTTCAGAAGTATTTTTTCTTTGTTTCTTATGACATCAGAGAGTTGAGTCCATCTATCACTTTTTTTGAGAGCATCTGGGTGCACAACAGCAGTATATATGGAAAATAAAGTTGCTTTATCATTCATAAAACTTCTGAGTAGGATTCTAGTTAAAATGAAATGGGAGCAGAGAAATGTAAACCTTATTTAAAAATATAAATGATTTTAAAGCTAATACATAATAATACACAGATGAAGATGGTTCTGGTACAGACTCTTTGGTTAGTGAGACAAGGGAAAATTATCCCCTTATGCTGCAAAAATACCTATAAAGTTTCCACATGAATGGTTTACTTTCTCAACCACTCTGTTAAGAATCTCATTGAAGCTGACTTAAGAATTTTGGATTTTAGCTTAGCCTTTACTTTGGAAATTAAATGGGATAGAAATTGCAATGATTGGAAACTGCCTGGACATCCTATTTAGGACCAAATGGTTTGTGTACTAGTAAGTGAAGGAGGCCAAGTAGGATAGATATCAAATTGGCTCAGCAAGCACTAACGGAATACCCACTGTTCTATGCACAAGAACTGCCTCACAGGGAAATACAAATATTCATCTTAAGATAAGTCATATGTCAAGTTTAAAAAAAAATTATGTCAAAAAGTCAGGTCTCATTTAGCACAGGTAGAAAATAAATCTTGGAAGACGGATCATTTCCTTTTAGTTTTCTTCTGATCTCCATCCAATAAGCAGTGAGTACATGCTATTCAAAATCATGATCTAATTACTGGTTTAGGCAGGTGGTTAAGATGTTTATCTGTGAACTCTATTTCAAAGAGTGTAAACTGCAGAGTGGTGGGCCCTCAGCTTTTGATAGTGGTAATGACTGCCATGGGGAAGGAAGCTGCTGAGATAAGTCTCCCAAAGCCAGCCAGCCCCCAGCTTCTGCAGCTCTCCTGCTGAGCACAGAGAAAGCATCTTCTGATTATCCAGGGAGAATCCCAGATAAGACTCTTGGGGGTGAGGATAGTCTGTGCAAAATTATCTATTTTATCTTTTCTCTCAGATATCTCACCCACGCTCTCATCAAAAGGTCTCTGAACACTTCCTCACAGAAAGAAAATGGCAGTTGCTTTCCTTGTGAGTCCTGACTTTTCATAAGGGAGACACTGTATAATGATTTGCCAAGATTTTTTGTATTCTAGCCTGACGAAAACAATGTGCAAGTTTCACATTTTCCTAAAGCAAATGGAACTGAGGCTTTGGAAAATTCTGTAGCAAATTTTATGTTTTGTTTTCAGTTCCATTAGAGATTTCTCAGTTACATTTTTTTTCCTTAAGATCCCATGAAGGAGAAAGCAGAGGTATTAAGAGAATGTACTCAGAGCCTTACTCTAACAAGAAAAGCTGCACTACAGAAGTCTAGTGAGAGAAGAGGAGAAAGAAAGGAATTAAGAACAGTTCTGCCTTTTGTTATTACGTTTGTTTTTATTTTGTTCGTTTTTCCATTTAGTGAGCTATCCATTCGCTAGTGCTATAACATTTCTATAAAATAAAATAAAATCAAGAAAAACAGCTCTTAGCTGCCTGTGAAAGTGGATATGATGGTTGAAAGAAAGTGAAGAGCAATACCTCTTCTCTACTTCTCTCAGCGCAGATAATTGTTAATGACTGGGTAGATCAAACATATAGATAAGTACCAGTTTTCAACTTGTCCTTGCGTTACTAATTCAAAATGTGGTCCCTGGATGAGCAGCATCAGCATATTCTGAAAGCTTGCTACACATTTACAGTCTCTGGTTCCATCCCAGACATACTGACTCAGACATTCTGGGGAGGAACTAGACATTTGTTTTTCAAACTTTCCACATGAGTCTTAAATATACTAAATTTGGGGAAGCTCTGTTTAGCTATATCAAAGTGTGCATAGAAAGCCTACATTTCTGCATTTTTAACAACTTCTCGGGTTGTGCTATTGCTGCTGTCCCATATATCACATGTTGAGTAATGAAATTCTAATGAATATATACATAATCCTGAAATTATTATCTTTTTTTCTCCATTTTTCCCATTATTAGCTTTCTAACCCACATCACTCTCTCCTTACTCCATGCATGTACAACTGGTTTATTGAATAGCTAGAATCCAAAGGCAACAGATATAAAAGTTTTCTTTTATGAATTATTAGAGGCCCAGTGCACAAAATTTGTGCACAGGGGTGGGGTGTCCTTCAGACCAGCCTGCACCCTCTCCAATCTGGGACTCCTCTCACAATCCAGGACTGCTGTCTCCAAACTGCTTGGCTGCCTGCCTTCCTGATTGCCTCTAACTGCTCTGCCTGCCAGCCTGATCACCCCTGACCACTCCCCTCACAGCTTGATTGATGCCTAACTGCTTCTCTGCCAGCCTGTTTGCCCCTAACTACCCTCCCCTGTAGGCCTGGTCACACCTAACTGCCCTACCTTGCAGGCCTGGTCCCCCTCAACTGCTCTCCCTTGTAGACCTGGTCACTCCAACTGCCCTCCTCTAATGGCCATCTTGTGATGGCCATCTTGTGTCCACATGGGGGCAGTCATATTTGACCACATGAGGGTAGCCATCTCATTTGTTGGAGTGATGGTCAATTTGCATATTATTCTTTTTTAGATAGGATTAGATAGGATAGAGGCCTGGTGCAGGTGTGGGGGCTGACTGGTTTACCCTGAAGAGTGTCCCAGATCAGAGTGGGGGTTCCCTTAGGGTGTGGGGTGGCCTGGGCGAGGGGCCTGTGGTGGTTTTCAGGCTGGTCATGCCCCCCAGTGACTCAAGCCCAGGCCCTGGTATCTGGGATTTATTTATCTTTTGTAATTGAAACTTTGTAGCCTTGAGTGGAGCCAAACCTCCAGCTCACTCCATGGCCACCGCCATTTTTGTTGGGATTTATTTACCTTCTATAATTGAAACTTTGTAGCCTTAAGTGGAGGCCAAGACATGCCAAGGCTATGGGAACTTGGCTTCCTCCATCGCTGTGGACAACTCAAGCCTCCTGCTCTCTCCAGCTTTATAGCTGCCACCATTTTTGTTGGGATTTATTTATCTCCTATAATTGAAACTTTGTAGCCTTAAGCAGAGGCAAAGCAGGCCAGGGCAGGCGAAATGCTTGGCTTCCTCCATTGTCGGGGAAACCCAAGCATCCTCCTCTCTCAGTGGCTGTAGCCATTTTGGTTGGGTTAATTTGCATACTTGCTCCTGATTGGCTGGTGGGCATGGCTTGTGGGTGTAGCCAGGTACAGCCATTGGGTGATTGCAGGGGTACAGGAGCATAAGAATCCCGCAGGCCAGGAGAATGAACCAGGAAGCAAAAGAGCAAGATAGAAAACTCCCTTGTTTAGGAGATGATATATCTCATATCTTCTCACTTGGAGTGGCCACACCTATTCTAGCCAGTGACATGTAGCAGGTCTGGCTGACAAAGAAACATATTCCCTATATCACTCAGACTTTACTGGGCATGCCTATAATATTTGCCTTCCCTTTGCTCCTTCCCTACTAGTTAGTAACCAAGTTATTTACAGTATAAAAATGTTTAAATATGTCATCTTAATTTCTTGCATTACTTTTAATCTACCATAGTGATACCTATGTATAAGTGGAGTCACTCACCAAAAGTCCATCTCTTGATGCTTACCACCTATCAATTTCTTTGGAGCACATACTTGTGTCATTATGTTAAATAAAATAATAATAGTATCAAGACCACTTCTTAACCTACTTTGAGGGACTCGTCCGCAGGTACTTGCAAGTTCTCTATAGACAATATGGTTATTTAATACTTCTTTGACACCGTATTTGATACATAGATGTCCATTACCAGGCAACTGGAAATATCCTATTTTACACACATTGTCCTCTTTCTCAAATTGCTTTCAACATACCCAATTCATCCCATTACTTATTCTGAGGGTAGCCCCATCTTCATGTAAGTGTCATTAGTTAAGGAGAGAATTGTAACAAAGGGAGCTACACTGAGCTTTACTTTGAGGCACTGGCTATTCAGAGGATTCTAAGGGAGACAGTTGCAGAAAAGTATTCTGGGGGAAGAAGACAAAACCCATCGCTATCTTCCTTCTTTGAGAAACTACTCACTTAAGAAGTAAAATGAATCACTCTGAATAATCATGGTTATACACTGCAGGAAGCTTCTTCCTTTAGAACATATGTAGAGAGCCTTTGAGAGCAGAAAGGCATATTACACATCAAGCACAATCCCTTATTTAAAAAAAATAAATCAAATGTATTCATGAATCACTTTCATGGGCATTTATTAGGAGGCTTGTATTGGCAAGAGACTGCGTTTTAAGAAGCCTTACTCAGAAATCTTGGCGGTTAATGAGGGAGTTTACCACATTGGTTCTGCCTGCTTTGTGATTTCAAGTTTACAAAATGTTCCCAAATGGCACTCCGTAAAGCAGAGCCCCTCATTTGCAAAGCAGATGCAACCAGGAAAATTAAACAGCGCATCTTAAATATTATTAACTATATGGCCCGTGTAAATTTAAAACCCGTCTTCTAAAAAAAAAAAAAAAAAAAGCCATTTCATGCAAGAAAATAATGGGCTTAAATTGGAGTGGATTTGGGTATTTAAAAACAGGTTATTTTTAAACACTGCAGCATTTCCGGTGCAGTTGGAGGATATGGCAGCCAATGAGCATAGCAGCCCGCATCACTCCTGACAGGCAGCTGCTCCTTCCAGGAGCCAGGGCCTCTGCTGCCCCTGGAAGCTGCCACCAGGGTGCTCACTCCGATGTAAACACCTGCCCACCGCGCGGGTAATGAGAGTTGATCACACCTGGCAGCCCTCTAACAGCTGTAGGGTGACCTGTCAACCATGGGAAAATCCAGACTGATTACCAGGAAGCAGAAAGCCTCCAATCCAATCAGCCATCTCATGAGTTACTCAGCCACCTGTACATGGCGAACATCTGTTGTTTGAAGTTTGTGGGATTGTTTTCTTTTAAAGCAATGCCTATTTTTCATTGACCGACCCGTGTGAAAAATGAAAGGTGATAATCAATACAGAGAAACATGATTAAAACATCTCTAATAGATAGAAAGTCCCACTGTGACTATTGTTACTTTGAAAGTGCTCATTTAGCTTGAAGACCAGCTACTTAATGTAAATAAAGATTTCAGTAAGCAGAACTGGGGGACTACTGAAGAATAAATGAAACATGGAAAGACTTATAAATATTACAAAGATGTTTATAAACATGGCCTGTATCTTAGACAATTCAGCCAAAGCAAGAATGATTACACTGGTATGTAGGAAAATAAACTATCTAAGATTAACTTTGTACAAACTGGCAATATTATTGCTTCAAAGTACACCATGGTTTTCTGAGCTGACAGAGCTGATGAAGGTGACTTCTAGAAAAAGGTGATTTGAGCAGACTGGTTGTGTGGCGAGAGAAGAGAAGAGAGGTGAGCAGTGGATCTGCATTGCATGACAGCCATAGCATCATGAAATAGTTGGTTATGTGTGTGGGTGTGGAGATGGGTCTGAAGGAAAGAAATGCTTTGTGCTAGAGGACAGTGGAAAGGCAATTTACATTGGGTAGGGGTGTGTGATTGCTTTAGAACCAATACAAATGAAAGGAAAGTCACCCTGAGTTCCTAAAGAAAATAGACACTGACTAATGTGATGTGTCCAGGAAGATGAATAAGGAAAGTGTGCAGGGATGAAAGAGAGTCTGGGGCACACGTCAGAGTTGTCTTGTTGAGAAGGTAACAAGTAATACATGCACAGCACTGCCGTGTTTCTCATGTTATGTCTTCATACCTGCCTGCCAAAACACTTCCAGAATCGGAAAGGTATGAAGGTACAGCTTGTTCCAAATAGGTTTGTGCTATGGCTTGAAGCAGCATGTCAAAAGCATAAAATTTATTTGATACCTACTGTAAAAATGCAGCAGGTATTTTTTTCTGGTCTACAATATATCCTGCTGATTTCTAAAAATCTGAAAGTCCAAAACAAGAAAGCATTGTTTAACCCTAACCTCCTCCCCCTTTTAAAGAAGTTTTGTGCAATAAAATATAAATATAATCTTTTATGACTCTGCCTCACATGTCGCCAGCTACTTCACTTTTTGAAGAGTAGGCTATCAACTCTTGGGGCATATTGCTATTCTTGGTAGGGAGTTATCTCAATGCATCTCCCAAGGATTGTTGAAAGGGGAAACCTCTCCTGTCTCCCAGACCTCAAACAGGTTCTAGCAATGATACCGGTAGAGCAAACAAACAATGGGAATCTACTATCACAGACTCATCCTATCTAATAAAAGCCTAATATGCAAATCAACCGAACGTCAGAACAACCTGTGGAATGACCAGTCACTATGATGTGCACTGACCACCAGGGGGAAGATGCTCAACACAGGAGCTGGCCCCAGCCCACAGGGCCAGGCCAGCTAAGGTGAGTGCCAGCAGGGGACACCCCCCCCCCCCCCATTACCCTGCCGGTTGCCCCACAGATTGGCCCTGATCACTGGTCAGGCCTAGGGACCCTACCCGTGCATGAATTTCATGCACTGGGCCTCTAGTTTACAATAAACAGTGATGAGATTCAGCACACAAATGAGGGTTTGTATCCAACTGAAAACCTCTTTTCTTGTTGTTGTTATTGTTGTCATTTTTGCCTATTGTGATTTATCCTGATTTCTAATTGTATTGATATTTGGGTGGACCCACATAGTTGCCCACTTCCATTTGCAAAGTAAAATGTTATATCTGCTTTATAGGATCATGTCCTTGTAATTTTGTGTCTTAGGTTTTTTTTTTTTCTCAGCTCCTTGTCATTCTCTAGTGACAGAGCTAATCATATTTTTGTTTTCATCAAGGTGTGAAAACCATACTATGTGTTCTTGAGCCATATATAAAAGACCAGACATTTTATTTTTCAGTTGGCATTAAGTTGATCTATGTGTATTTTCATAATCCTTGTACTTGTGGTCCTGTTTTTTGATACAAACATCTATTTCTCCAAAAGACATGTCTACTTATTTCTGTGAGAACTTCTGAACTCCACATTTATACCTTCTTTATTTTGAATTATGAGATAAGACTGTGTGCACATTTTAGACAACACTTTTCACCTCCAAGAATTTTACATTAATTCATACTTTGTATAACAGTGTAGGAGAGTGAAATCATTTTCTCAAGGGTTTCTACACTGGATATCATAATTTTTATTTCTGAGCAATAATAAACAATGTTTCTAAAAAATGTTTAATGTATGTTTATTTAACAACTAGTCAGTTTCATGGGTTTATTGGTCATTTTTAATTCTTTCCTATGTCTGTCCATCACCTTCGCTGCCTTTTCAAAGTGATGCTTGCCATTTCCTCATTGATTTATCAAGGCTGTACATAACTAGATCAAGGAAATTTTCTATTGTATTTGTTTCAAGTTTTTTGTCACTGCCTATTGCTTGTGCTCTCTGCATATGGATAAATTGTGTCATGTGAATATTAAAGACCTGTAGTCATGTTTTATGTCTCTTTGATTTTGGGTCTTGCTCAGATTTATGGTCCTATTTTAAGGGTATTTTTTAAGTCCTGCATTTTCGCCAAATGCAGAGCGTAGGTCTGCGGACTGAAAGGTCCCGGGTTCGATTCTGGTCAAGGGCATGTACCTTGGTTGCGGGCACATCCCCGGTAGGAGGTGTGCAAGAGGCAGCTGGTCGATGTTTCTCTCTCATTGGCGTTTCTAGCTCTCTCTCTCCCTTCCTCTCTGTAAAAAATCAATAAAAATATATTTTAAGTAAATAAATAAAGTTCTGCATTTTGTTCTAATTTATATATTTAAAAATTCTTAAATAGTTAAATACCTTTGGAATTCATGTTCAACTATGTTAAGAAAGAGACTTACGCTACACATATCGCCACACAAACAATCCACATTAACAAATAATAATAAGTCAACAAATAATCAATTGTATCAATACTCTTGAAAAACCTCTTTTAGGCTCAGTCACCTTTATAAAATACAAAAATATATTCATGGTTATGTTTTTATTTATTTGTCTAGATCTGGTAGATTTCATAATATTGTAGAAGCAGATACCACTGTCTTATATTTGACTTAATGAAAACACCTTTGTATTTGAATAACAAAATGATATTTGAAATTGATTTCAGATAAACAAGATTCATAATATTCAGAATTTTTTCATATGCTCCATTTTTGATAATTTTATCAAGAATATTTGCTGAATTTTGTCAAATTATTTTTCAATATTTATTATATATTCAGTTTCTTATATTTGCTAATATGATGTCAAATGCTTATTTGTTTTTTTCTTCCAGCTTTATTGGGATATAATTGACATATAATATTGTGTAACTCCAAGACATGTAGCATGTTGATTTGTATTGTATGTCATTTGTATGTCTTCCTTGGAAAACTGTCTATTCAGGTGTGCTACTTAGTTATTAATCAGTTTTGTTGGTCTTTTCGCAGGGGTCCTCAAACTTTTTTAAGTGGGGGCCAGATCACGGTCCCTCAGAGAGCTGGAGGGCCGGACTATATGAACTACTAATCCCTACTGTAACACCTTGGCTGCGCTCACTGCCCAAAAAACCTGGCGGGCAGGATCATACTCCCCTGGGGGCTGCATGTGGCCCGCGGGCCGTAGTTTGAAGACCCCTGGTACAATTGAGTTTTATGAACTCTTTATATATTGGGGATATTAATCCTTTACAGGCATATAATTTGCAGGTATTTTATTCCATTCCATGGTTTCCTTTTCATTTTGTTGATTGTTTCTTTTGCTATGCAAAACATTTTACAATTGATGTAGTCCCACTTATTTATTTTTGCTTTTGTGCTTTTGGTATCATGTCCTGAAAAATCACTTCCAAGACTAATTTTAAGGAGCATTTTCCTTTTTTCTTTTAGAAGTTTTATACTTTCAGGTCTTATGTTTTAGTCTTTAATTCATTAATTTTTCTCTGAGTGATATAAAAAAGGAATCAAATTTCACTCTTTTGCATGCAGCGATTCACTTTTCAACATTATTTATTGAAGAGACTATTCTTTTCCCATTGAATTTTCTTATGATAATAAATGTTTATTTTTTTAATACTAATCCATCTTTGAATTGCTAGAATTGAATGTATTTGTTCACATTTTGATTTCTAATGAAGGTATAGAAATATTTGTTTCAAATTTAGATTGATATTTGACTATTATTTAAAAGTTACAATTAAAAATAAATGTTTTTTTTTTCATGTAGCACCTGTAAAACATTGAATTTTTTTTTCAGAGTAATACCAAATTTTATGTAACTATAAAACTTAAATGAAATAGTTACAAAGTCTGAGAATCTCTCTCTCTCTCTCTCTCTCTCTCTCTCTCTCTCTCTCTCTCTCACACACACACACACACACACACACACACACACACACACACAGTTAATCACAGTAGTTATAAAACGAAATAAGGAAATTAACTGATGGGTAATTGTTGGCAAACCATAACTCCCTAAAAATTGTAAAAAGTGTGAAATTTTAGTTGGAAACATTCCGCTTAAAGAAAACAATAAGATAAATGTTTTTTTTTTAATTAGCTTTGTGATTGGACTATTTCTAAAAAATAATAATAATTCAAAGTCATATTTCTTTGAGATTATATTACAGTTGCAAGCTCTATTCATTTCAGAAAAGCTTGGGTGATACTTCTTTTCCAAATGACCTCTCTTGAAGGGCTAATACTTTGTGTCCTTGTCCTCTATCTCACCTGCTCATCCTTCTCTATAAAGCCATTTTTGCTTTAGTAGTCTGATTCTGACAGGTATTGGCACAGGCAGTAATGAGACTGGACTTCAACAGTAGTTCATGAATAGAAGCAATTTTGAAGCCAGGAAATTTGTTTCAAAGCCTGTTTTGAGATCATGATTTAGTCTCAGAGCTGGAAGATTAGCCATGTAATAGAAGGACATGTCCCAGGGCAATTCTGGGCCAGGGGCATGATCATCCTGAACAGTAATCTGGTGTTGCTGGTAAATTGACTTGATACCTGGTCCCCTTGGGTCAATTCCCTTCTGCATGTAAACTTTGAACACATGAACATGAAGGTAACACCAGACATGACCAGGCTTATATGTTGGGCTTTAATTCTGTCTCTTGAAATACAACACCTTATTTTGAAAATTTTATTCAAAGAAGAATGAGAATATTCAAGGAATGGCAGAGGTTTAACCTTTTCAAACAGGGTATACTTTTTCTTTAGTTTAATGTCCACCTCTTAATTCAAGGCTTGAAAGTGCCTCATTGTTCTCTAAGAAGAAAACATTACCGCACACTTGTCGTATGTGTTCATTCTTGGGCTGCCGGGGATTCTGAAACTCCCATAAGTGCTAAAATTAAATGAAATAACTGTTTCCTGTCAAACATACCTTTCTTTCCTTTATCAAAAATAATATCCAGAGAGAAGCCTTTGAGCTATCAAATGAAGTAAAACAATGTTTTTGCATTCCGTTGAGATATTAAATATATTCTAAATTAAACTGTTTCCTCTTTCATCTCTTTATTTCTTTCTCCTCTCCTCTTTTTCTCTCTGCCTTTCTTTTTACTCATTTATTTTTTATTTTCTTTTTTCTACTTGGTGTGCACTGTCATACCATTTTTTTAGATGAGCATAGAAATTAAGATTATAGATTCTGTAATTGACTTTTAAGAGGAGTATTAACCCATTCTCAATTATGATGAGAATTGATATATTTGGTTTTATTTTGAAATTGGGTCTCAAAAGAACTGTTGGCCCAGAAAGAAACTCACTACAGACTGATTCATTTGCCTTTCAGCATAACCATTATTGCTTGTCTTATTTTCAGTTCTTATAAGTGTATTTCTAGTAGTACATGATCGCACTCATCTAGGGGAAATGATGAACAACATAGACCAATGAACAAGAACAGAGCAGAGACAAGGAGGCATAGATCAGACTGTTGGACTTCAGAGGGAGGGTAAAGGAGGGTGGGGATAAAGGAGAGAGATCAACCAAAGGAGTTGTGTGCATCCATATGAGCCTAACCAGTGGTCAAAAACAACAGGGGGGTGGCACATGCATTGGAGAGGGTTCGGGATGGAAATGGAGGGATGAGGACAAATATGTGATACCTTAATCAATAAAGAAACTTACAACAAAAATATTTTTAAGAAAAGAAAAAAATATTCTAAAATATGAAACTGATAGATTACCAATATTTGACTGGATTAAAATGAATGAGTACTAAGTACATAAGAAATAAGTTACTAGCCCTAGCTGGTTTGGCTCAGTGGATAGAGAGTCAGCCTATGGACTAAAGGGTCCTGGGTTTGATTTCAGTCAAGGGCACATGCCTGGAGTTGCCAGCTCAATCCCTAGTGGAGGGGGGGGGCATATAGGGAGCAGACAATCCAAGATTCATTTTCATCATTGATGTTTCTATCTCTCTCTCCCCTCTCCCTTCCTCTCTGAAATAAATAAATAAATAAATAAATAAATAAATAAATTTAAAATATTAATAAAAAAGAAAATAAAATGTCTTAGACTTTTATTTTTAGTGATAATTTAAGCTCAGTATTTCCAAAATGATCGGACTTGATTGATTCTTCTTTCTATTATATGAATTAAACCAAGAAAATATGTATTTGTGTAGTTTGTCAATTCAATTGAAGGATAGGTAGACTGAATGTTGAAATTTAGAGCGTCCTTTTTCTTTTCAGGTTAAAGTTGTTCAAGGTGAAGGCACTTTTTCTAGTAGATCTTTCAACAGTGAGTCTGAATGGTGAGTGAAAAACATCAAGACGTTGAACTTTGATGCTAGAATGAAATTTAGATATCAGATGGCTACCTTGCTCTTCATAGGATGTTTTCTCAAATAATTCTAATATATGATCATGTAGAATTTTACATTTTGGTTGTATTTTGTATATATAAGTTGTTATTTTTTAATCCTCACACAAGGATTTGTTATTCATTTTAGAGAGAGAGGAATGGGGAGAAAGAAAGAGAGAGAGACATCAATGTGAGAGATAAATATCAATCCATTGCCTCACATACAAACCCTGACATGGGATCAAACCCACAAACTAGGTATGTGCCCTCAGCAAGAATCTAACGCACAACCTTTTGATCTACAGGACGACACTCCAACTAACTGAGACACCTGGCCAGGGTTCTTTATATAAGTTTCTTTAAAAATATTACAAAATCTATGAATATTTAAACACTATCAATTACAAAAAATATTTTCTTAATAAAGGCCTGGTACATGAAATTCTAGCATTGGGGGGGGGGGGGGGTTGTCCCTCAGCCCAGCCTGCACCATCTCCAATCTGGGACCCCTCAAGGGATGTTCAACTGCCCATTTAGGCCTGATCCAATTCAGACATCCCTCTCACAATCCATGACTGTTGGCACCCAACTTCTCGCCTGCCTGCTTTCCTGATTGCCCCTAACTGTTTCTGCCTACCAGCCTGATCAACCTTAACCACTCCCCTACCAGCCTGGTTGATGCCTAACTGTTCCCCTACCAGTTTGTTTGCCCCTAACTGCCCTCCCCTGCAGGCCTGGTCCTCCCCCAACTGCTCTCCCCTGAAGGCTTGGGTCCCCCCCAACTGCCCTGCTCTGCAGGCTCAATTGCCCCAAGTTCCCTCGTCTACCAGCCTGGTCACCACTAATTGCCTTCCCCTGTAGGCTTGGTCCCTCCCATCTGCCCTCTCCTACTGGCCTGATCCCCCACAACTGCCCTTCCTTGCAGACCTACTCCCTTCCAACTGTCCCCTCCTCTACTGGCCATCTTGTGGTGGCCATCTTGTGTCCACATGGGGGCAGTCATCATGGGAGCAGCCATCTTGTGTGTTAGAGTGATGGTCAATTTGCATATTATTCTTTCATTAGATAGGATAGAGGCCTGGTGCATGGGTGGGAGCTGGCTGGTTTGCCCTGAAAGGTGTCCCAGATCAGGTTGGCATGGGGTGGTCTGGATGAGGGGTCTGCAGGGATTTGCAAGCCAGCCACACCCCCAGGCGACCCAAGTGGAGGCCCTGGGATCTGGGATTTATTTATCTTCTACAATTGAAACTTTATAGCTTTGACAGAGGCCTGGTCCGGCCAGGGCAAGCAGAAAGCTTGGCTTTCTTCATTGCAGGGGAAACCCAAGCTTCCTACTCTCTCCGTGGCTGAAGCCATCTTAGTAGAGTTCATTTGCACACTCACTCCTGATTGGCTGGTGGGCATGGCTTGTGGATGTAGCGAAGGTGAAGTCAATTTGCATATTTATCTTTTATTAGATAGGATTAAATATATTTAGCCCAGCCAGTGTAGCTCAGCAGTTGAGCAATGACCCAGGAGCCAAGAGACTGCCAGCTTCATTTATGGTCACGGTAACATGCCCAGGTTGCAGGCTGCACCCCATGGCGGGTGTATGGGAGGGTTGCAGGAGGCACCAATCAATTTTGTTTCTTTCTCACTAATGCTTCTATGTCTATCTCTTTCTCTTCCTCTATCTCTAAAAAAATAAATAAAAACATCATTCTGTATGCTAAAAGGTTGACATATGAGAAGCAACTGATGGGAGTGTTGAACACTGACTGTGGTAAGACCAAAGATATAAGATTTGTCCATACGGGGGACAGGGACCAACTTAAATGGCATGCGGAGTTTGACTTTCAGAATATAAACAATAGGGAATTAGCAGAAAATCATTAAGCATAGGAACAGCATGACCAGATAGATTTTGAAAGAGGGAGGAGAGAGGAAGAAGCTCACTAACTATGTCCTTGAAGATTAATGTACTGAGGAAGGGATGGAATATAATGATAGTAGACAATAAAATGAATTTTTTAAAGATATGAAAAACATTTCCTTAAGTTAAAACACATATGATTTGTTTGTTGCTTAGGTATCAAGGAAGAAGGAGAGACAGGAATTTAAAATAAATTTAATACCTTACTTAAAATTATTTAATATTTATTTATTTTTAAAAAAATATATTTTATTGAGTTTTTACAGAGAGGAAGAGAGAGGGATGGAGAGTTAGAAACATCGATGAGAGAGAGTCATCAATCAGCTGCCTCTTGCACATCCCCTACTGGGGATGTGCCCACAATGAAGATACATGCCCTTGACCAGAATCGAACTCGGGACCTTTCAGTCCACAGGCCGATGCTCTATCCACTGAGCCAGACTGGTTTCAGCAAAATTATTTAATATGTAGAACAACCTTAAAAATTATATATTATTATCCTCACATATATGAGAGAAAATTCTGAATCTAAGGGCATTTAGGTAAATTGTTCTAGTCCACATTGATTATAAGTATCAAAGGTCTGAGAATCCTGGTTTATCTGAAGAATTGATGTCAAAAATTTTATTACTACAGAGATAGCTTGGACTCTGAGTGCATGGTAATTTCTTAACCAATATGAGAAGTAAAGGAGAGGGAGATGTTTGATAATATGGGGAGGAGAAGGATATGTACTCCTATAAATAAATAACTCTCATATATCTACAACATTTTTGTGAGCTTTTTTGTTTGTTTGTTTTTTCGTTTTAAAAGCATATGAAAGGCTTGCTGACCTTCCCTTTTATAGAATTGCAATAGTAGGAAGTTGAAGGGTAGAATGGGTATAAACATATCAGGCCTATTTATTCTTCTAAAATAAACTCTCTTCATTATATGAGTTATCATTATCATAAGTTTATAAATGTGAACACTTTCTACTCATCGTTTAACTAGAGTTAATTTATAAAAATTAGAAATTATTGCCTTCTAAATCATAGCCACTGTGATAAAATAGGCAATATTTTTTTTTTTTTTAGGAAATGGGAAAATCTTAAACTAATTTGACAAAATATATAATTTTTTTTATTAATTTCTCAAATAAAAAATAACTAATAATATACAAGAAGTTATAATTGCATCACTTTGGGCTATATTGAATGAAATAAAATTATTTTAGTATTTAGCTTTAAGCTGATAATTCATTTTTAAAGATCTATAATTTATGACATAAAAATATTTAATATTTATAATACTCATAAGTAATAATGAAGCATATTCCCTTCTGCTCTTTGCTAGTTCCATTAAAAGGTACTTTGCTATAAAAGAAAGTGCACTTTTGGATCTTTTGCCAATGTAATTAATATCATTGGACTTAAATGCATCAACAAGCTCAAACTGAAAGAGCTGATACTATGAAAGATGGGACATTTTTATCAGCTATTTCTTTTGTTGGGGAAAAAAATCAAGAGTTATGAGTTAAGTGTTCTCATATAAATATATTAATCAAAGGGCAGGGCCCAATTTGAAATGGATCTTCTGCCTTTGATATAAGCGATTAAAAAGATAAAACAAAGCAACAATGATGTGTGGTGGACATTTTCTTTGATTAATGTGTTAGTCTTCAAAATTATCATAAAACTATAATGGCCTCTGATTAAAAAGAACATATTTAAGCACATTAAAATTACAAACTCTACCAACCTAGTACAACTATTTAACAATTCTATCTTCAATATTTTGTTCAATGATATGATATATATATATATATATATATATATATATATATATATATATATCCTAATTGATGATTCAACCGTTCTACTATTTGACTGGTAACTATGATTCACACTGATCACCAGGGACCAGACCTTCAAGCACAGGCATGGAAACATGGAATAGACTCATGAATTTCAGAGGGGAAGTGGGGAGGGAGGAAGAGATTAACCAAAGATATTATATGCATGCTAGAGGCCCAGTGCACAGATATGTGCACCAGTGGGGACCCTCATCCTTGCCTGTGCCCTCTCATAACCTAGAACCCTCAGGGAGGGCCAGGTTCAGCCCGATCCCCACAGGCTAGGCTGAGGGGCCATACACTGGACCTTTTAGTGATTTAATAATTCCATATTTTCTACTACATTATAAAAATTCTCATATATTTTAAATTTATTTTAATACATATTTAATAAAAAAGAATCAACATTTTTAGGAGAAAAAAATAGCTAAGTTATGAAAAAAGTTGTGAGATTTATTGTTGTTGTTTTAAAATAGTTTTAATCAATGATACCACTTTAATCCAGTTGCTGGACCAACATAGTCATAATTGGCTTCTCTTGTTTTGCCAGAGAACAATGATTAACAATGAAACTCTGACCTAGTGAAAAGAACCTTGTTCTACCTTCATATCACTTTCACTCCCTATTCCTTTAAAATCTTAAATGTCTTAGCCTCAAATTCTCTTAAAAGTCCTAGCCCAAAATTAGTTTTTCTTTAAATCATTTTCAACATATGTCCTGTATAATGATATGACAAGTTATATAAGGTAGGCTTGAGCACATAATAAATAATTTTGTGTTTACCTAAGATAACAAATATGCATTATTCTTGAAAACTTCTTGATGAATTACTACAGAAATAGATACAGTTCCTAGATACACGTAAAATCATAAAGGACTTCACATGTTTGCACACAATTATGCAACACACTACTTGCTTCCCCAGACCCCTCACTACACACACACACACACACACACACACACACACACATACACACACACACCTTCCATCTTTTGTGTTGTGTGTTTGAAAGATTCTCACTTGTTTTTTTCTGTCTGAAAATGGCTGGGTTGCTTGGAACAGTCCAGGTTACTATAGTTCATCTATCTTCTCAGCACATTTGAGTATCCTTATGCAGATTTTGAGAAACTGTGGCCCAGATGAAATCTGCAGATGGAAATTTCTCATTAAATCTTATTTAAATTAATTTTTAATTTAATATCATTTTATATTCATTAAGATTTACATAATAAATTAGACCCAAGTGCCCACCTTAATATCATTTCCAGTGCTGTAACAATGACCCCCCTCCCCACATGCATTGCCATCAAATGTGTTCCCAAACCCTTCAATTTTCTCATGTCATTTTCTAAAACAGATGGTCACACTTGGGAAGTAGTGATATTCATTATTCATTCCAGACAGAGTAGCAAAGCATTTTCTAAATGCTTAGCATTTTTCAACGTAGCTTGGGAAATGCAAAGATGATAAAATTCCTGATCTTGAGGAATATAATATAGTTGAGGAGGCCAGGCATATTGACAGGAACTATGTAAACAAACAGATCAGTAAAATAAAACATCAGGTCTACAAAAAGGAAGTATTTCTGAGATTCACACAAACACACCAAAGCAAGTTTAATGAATGCTAGTGAAAAAGTTTCTAAAACCCGGCTTTAGTCCTTCCTTTAATATTTATTACTCCATTATGTGATACACTAATACCATGTGTGGTTATCATTCACTAACTCTATATATCAGTAGTTGGGTAAGTGGGAAGATCTACTATATTCTTTAGATTTTTACTGTCCCATCAGTTTATTCATCTGCTCTCAAATTTCAAGCTCTCAAATTCACTTCTAGCATACAGTTATGCACTGAATAGCAAAGTTTCAGTCAATGAAACTTTTTTGGGACCACATATATGATTGGTCCCAAAAATTCCGATGGAGTTTAAAAAATCATATCACCTTGTAATCCATATTGCCAGAGCCATCCTAATCATAGCACAAAGGCTGTGA
This sequence comes from Pipistrellus hanaki, assembly GCF_964339955.1. Lineage (NCBI taxonomy): Eukaryota > Metazoa > Chordata > Mammalia > Chiroptera > Vespertilionidae > Pipistrellus > Pipistrellus hanaki. Next base: position 20,818,798 of record NC_140510.1, read on the forward strand.
AATTCAACAAGGCTGCGACTGAGATGGCAAACAATTTTAACCTGGGTGTGGATGAAGAGGACATTGAGGAGCTCTTGATTCTTGTTTCCTGAGGAATTGACTAAAGAGAAATTGTTGGGAATGGAACATAAATACATAGCTGAAGAGGAGGTAAGAGAAAAGGAATCTTTAGGAGAAGCATAACTCTTGAAAAAATTCACAGTAAAGGGTTTAGCAGAAACTTTTGGGAGACCTCAACAAACTCCTTAACACGTTTGAAAACTGAAAAGTTTTCATTGCTAGGCTATAGAAGAATGTCCATGTTGCATTATCTACTTACAAGCAAATCTGTGGTTTAAAATAAACAAATAATAACCAAGCAAACCACCATGAATGTATTTCTGAAAAGAGTGTAAGAGTGACACCTTCTCTAGAAGGACTTCAGGCTGGTCTTCAGGAGGTATTTCAGAAGGAGACATCGTTATCTTAGGACAGTGGTAGGCAAACTCATTAGTCAACAGAGACTAATGTCAACAGTACAACGATTAAAATTTCTTTTGAAAGCCAAATTTTTATAACTTAAACTATATAGGTAGGCACATTGTTATTAACTTAATTAGGGTACTCCTAAGCTGCCTTTGCTAAAAACTCAAGGGACCAAAGCACAGCAGATGGCTCACAAGTTGCAGTTTGCCTACCTCTGCCTTAGGAAATAACAGCCCCATGACCTGTTATTTGCCCCTGCAGACAGACCATCCAGTGGAACAAGATATGGAGGTTGAAAGTAGTGATGTTTATGATCTGCCCCTGCATGTGTTTGTGTCTTAGTTTTTAACAAAAAAATTTAAAAAGAACAAAAAAATTTTCAACTATTGAAATAGAAGAAAAGCTTGTAGAATAAGGCTGTAAACAAAGATAACATTTTTATTGCTGTACAGTGTTTGTGTTTTTCTAAAATATATTTGTATTGATTTCAGAGAGGAAGTGGGAGGGAGAGAGATAGAAACATCAATGATGAGAGAGAATCATTTATCAGCTTCCTCCTGCATGCCCCCCACCGGGGACCAAGCCCACAAGCCAAGCATATGCTCTGGCCGGCAATGGGATCATGACCTGCTGGTTCACAGGTCGATGCTCCATGGCTATGCTACACTGGCCGGGCCAATGTTTGTGCTTTAATCTAAGTGCTATTACAAAAGGGTCAAAAAGTTATAACATTGAAGAGTTTATAAAGTAAGAAATTTACCGTAAGCTAAGGTTCACTTATTGAAGAAAGAAAAACTATTTTTAAAATACATTTGCTGCAGCTTAAGTATAGAGCATTTATAAAGTCTACAGTAGTGGACAGTAATGTCCCAGGCTACTTCCATGGTAAGCACCCTAAGCAGGGGTGCCATTTTTTTTTATCTTTAGTACCTTATTTTTATGCTATACTTTCAATATTTAGATCACAAATACCCTTGTGATATAATTGCCTACAGCTTTCAATACAGTTACATGTTCAATGAGCTTGTACCTAGGAGCAAAAGGCTATACAATATAGCTTGGTGAGCAGCAGGCTTGTATAAATGCACTCTATTATACCACACAATGAGAACACTTAACAAGACATTTGTCAGTGTGCATTCCTGCCTTAAGCAGCACATGTTTGCAGAGGGAAGTACATCTGAATTTCAGAATTTCAAATGGTGGTCTAGCTATCATACTACTTTGTGGTTTGTGTCGCAAGTCTCTTACTCCAGGTACTTGCCTAGATTCAGGCTTCCTTGGTGTCCTCTGCTTTCCCATTTTTATGAATACCTGATCCTTTATTTGATGGTTTTCACCTACATCTTTAATTTGCTCCTAAGTTACTGTGGTCTCACTGGACTCACTCTCTTCCTCCTGCAGAACAGTCCCCCTCAACAACAAACCATCCAGTGCAAAGTATCAACAGAATGCTGACATTCAAAAACTCTTCCTTTAGCTTATTCAACAACAGAGTTTTGGAGGAAAAAATACAGACACTTTTTCTTCTCTTTCTGTATGTCTTAGTTCCAGTGCTGCTTTTGTGTTTAGTTTCAATTTCATTTCTGCATATTTTCTGTTATAGCAGAGAGAAAATTCAAGAGTATTTTTCTGCCATTGGTTGAGTAAAGATAACAGTAAGATTTACAAGGAAAAGGGAACAAGATTAAAAATCTCTAAGATACAAAGACCTGGGCAATTAAACCTACTGTTACCCCCAAGTGATAAATTCAATTGAAATTCGTAAAATATTGAGCTTACCTAAATTATCCTATTTTAACATTTTATATTGATTCTACAAAGCCTATCAGAAGGTGTTATTTCCATTTTGCAGACGAGGGGACAGAGAATTTAAGTGACTTGTCATCGTTAATATGAGTGATGCATAGAAGAGGTAGAATTTGAACTCTGATCTAACTTTTATGCCTTCACCCAACACTTCACAGAAACAGGCTAACGGAAGCATCAAGCTTTCACTGTTGAGTGACATGATTTTATTTTACTGTGTCACACTAAGGTTTTTGTTGGTAGTAAGGGGGAGGACATGAACTGGCTGCTTGGAAAGCCCGAAAACTGTTCTTTATCTCAAAGGTCTGTACATTTTTAGTATAACATCTAAGAGGAAATTAGCCTCATGATAGGAGGCTTTTAATAGAGGGGCAAATTACTTGGTTTTATATTCATAGTAACAGTCTGAAGAGTCATGTGACCCATAGATCTCCATATAATTTTTTTTTAAAGTAGCCTTGAAAGTAACTGAGCTCTTGATAGACTAAATTTGACCATTATTTTTAAAATAAAATTAATAACATGAAATGAAAACGAAAGGAATCACCAACTGCTTTGGGTTGTGATATCACTCTACTCTTTTCCTTATGAACCTGGCATGGTTGGGATGAGAGAAGTGAGAAATAGTCTGTGATGTTGTGCCTGCCTACCAGCCTGGTATCATCTCATGGAACTCAGGATCCTTATACTTGTTTCAGGCTGACTCCTCCACGCACCATCTGTAGGTGTCCAGGTTGTGCTTGAAAGCTTTACAACCAGTCCACGAGATGATTTTGCTCACACCCTTGTGCAAAGTCTCATTTTATGTAAAAGCTTATAATTTACAGATTTTGGGGGGATATTTTTTCTTCCCCCTCAAATATACTGTATGAAACCCTGCCTGCCTTATGAATGAATGAGAATAGCTGTAGAGGGCTGTAATGCTGGGTACCCCTGTCTCTAACATGGTACCCACTTTGTTTTAATTTTCATGTCCTTTGCTAGCTATGTCCTGGAATACAGGGGCAAAGATCACTTTCTTCTTCTTTTGATAGCAGAAGCATCTATGTCAGAATAAATCACTCCTCAGATACAATAGACTAATATTTAACAATACCCCTTGTGCTATGCATTAGGCAATAATGAAACACCAAAATATGGATCTGTATCATTTTTTAAAATTTATTTTTTAATATATATTTATTGATTTCAGGGAGGAAGGGAGTCTACAAATCTATTTTATTGTTTGTTTCCTTTCCTTTTATATTCTACTAGAGGCCCAGAGCATAGAGTTGTGCACAGGCGGGGTCCCTCAGCCTGGCCTGCACCCTCTAGCAATCTGGGATCCCTCGGGGGGATGTTGGGATACTGGGTTTCAGCCCAATCCCCACAGGCCACGCTTGTAGCAGTGCCCAAGTGGCAGGCGGCAGGGGAGGAACCCCAGCTGGGGTCAGGTGCCGCTCCGCTGCCACTCACCCTGGCCTCCACAGCTGCACTTGCCAGCCATGAGTGGGCTTCTGACTGAGGGGCGCTCCTGCTGTGGGAGTGCACTGACTACTGAGGGGAAGCTCCTGCATTAAGTGTCTGCCCCCTGGTGGTCAGTGTGCATCATAGCAACCGGTCATTTAGTCATAACAGTCGCTTAGGCATATATATATTTTCTGTTCTGCTATGTTCCATTCTGTCCCATTCCATTCCAATGTATTCTATTTTATTTCATGTTTTAAAAGATGGTAATAGAATTACTTAGCTAAATTGATATTTTGACCCACAAATGGGATGGGGGGGGGGGGAATCAGTCTATTCATACACTTTGTTATCTTTAAAGTAGCAGTGAAAGGTTAATATCCTTTTTTTTGTTGCTAGCAACCTTTTTAAGATAGTAATATTTAAATATAATTCACATGCCACAAAACTCACTCATTTAAAATGTACAATTCAATGGTTTTAGTATAACCACTGAGCTGTGCAACCATCACCACAATTTCATTTTATAACATTTTCATCATCTACAAAAGAAATCCTATGCCCATTAACAGTCATTTCCTATCTAACCGCCTTCCCTTGCCAAGCCTGAATAACCACTAATTTAGTTCCTGTGTCTACAAATTGTTCTCTTCTAGACATTACTTATATAAATAAAATTAAATAATATATATTGTTTTTTACTCTTTTATATAGATTAATATTTTCAAGGTTTAATCTTGTTATATCATGTATTGATGCCCTATTTTTTATTGTTAAGTAATACTCTATTGTATAGATATATCATATCTAGTTTATTCATTCAGCAGTTGATGGAACATTAGTTGTTTTCAAATTGGGGCTATTATAATAAATAATTCTCTATGAACAAGCATGTGCTCTCTTGAGTGTAAACATGTGTTATTTCTCTTGAGTTTATACCTGTTAGAAAAATCACCAGGTTGTATAGTAACTCTGTATTTAACATTTTGAATAACTGCCTGACTGTTATCCAACGCATCACACTCATCAGCAATGTATGAGGGTTCTAGTTTCTACACATTTTAATGTTTGTTTGATTTTTATTGCTTTATAGATCTATATCTATATCTATCTATCTATCTATCTATCTATCTATCTATCTATCTATCTATAGAGAGAGAGAGATTGGTTGCCTTCCCTACATACCCTGACTGGGGGATTGAACCCAAAACCTTCTGATGTATAAAATGAAACTCCAACCAACCAAGCCAACTGCCCAGGGTGAGTTTCTCCACATTTTTGTCTACCTTATTATTGGCTGTCTCCCTTATTATCACCATCTGTGTGATTGTAGAGTTGTATATCATCATAGTTTTAATTTGAATTTTCCTAACAGCTAATTATGCTAAACATCTTTTCTCATACTTTCATGTGATTATGGCCATTGAGCTATCTTTGGAGAAATGGCCATATAATTGCATACCCCATTCTAAATACCCATTTGTTTTTTCATTATTGCATTATAAGAGTTATTTACATATTCTGAGTACAAGTACCTTATCAGATAATAATTTGCTAATATTTTCTCGATTTCTATTGATATTCTTTTCCCTTTTTTAAGGTTGTCAATTGCAGCACAAATGGTTTTTACTTTGGATAATATCTAATTTATCTGCTTTTCTTTTTTTATTTGTGCTTTTGGTATCATATCTTACAAATGATTGCCTAACAAAAGATTACAAAGACTTAGTCATATATTTTCTTCTATAAGTTTTATAGTTTTAACTCATATTTATATTATTAATTTTATATAATTTTTGTGGCTTGTACCTTTTATAGAGGGTCTAAAAAAAGTAGAGAATAGGTTGGTGACATTAAATAAACTAACAGAGAATAGTAGCAGAAATAAACAGAAGAAAATAGAAGAAGCAAGGGCATACACATATGATAAATACATTTTGGTAAATTAGATATGTCCAATGAAATAGAATAGAATACGACTTATAATCAAGTGGAGAAAATGAGGTTAAAATAGGTTTTCCTGTTCAGAGAGGGTACAGCTGAGGGGAATGATCTATGCTCTGGGTAATCAGGCCTGCCTTCCCTCAAAAGGCAGGTACAACTTCAAGTGTTGAGCAGAATGTGTGGACTGACGGCAATGTGTTAAACATAATTAACTGCTTCTTAGCTGTATGCCAATTTCTAGCTCTGAGCTATTGCTATCTTTAATCCCCACCAGTTTTATGGTTGATCTAGACCCTTTTTTTTACATCATATCACACTGGCTTGCAAATCCCAAATCTCCTGGCTTTTTAGTAGTTTTTTAGTAGAAGTCTTCAAACTTAAGAAGTTGAACATTCTCACTTTAAACTGCATCAATTAATTCTCCCTTCTTGTTAATAGATGAGCTGACAAGTGACAAGAAAACTGTGTTCTCCTTGTATTGAATGAGTCACCAAAAGCAAATCACTCAGGGGACGCTTCCACCCCTCTCATATTCTGATATAACGCAAATGCTGCCGGAGTCCTCAGCCCAAGTGCTGTTGAGGTGGAATACTCACAGTCTATCAAACATGATAGTCCTTGGATCGGTGCTGAGTGGCATTGCCTTGTCAGAACGTCCCGAGCTGTGACCCAATTAAAATGGAAAGCCTAATGAACAGAACCTAGGCAGCAGCTTCTTCGTTATTCTTTCCCCCACAAAAACGTCACAGGCAGCATCTAGTGTCAGGAACAAATCAGTTCTGACTAAACACTTTTGCAGCCATAAAACTTGCTGCAAACCGGCTCAGAGAAATCCATTTTTAAACAGCTGACAGTAATGATGTATAGAGAGAGGGTAAAAAGCTGTATTTTGCCAATTTCAGTATGCTATTTTTTCTGGTGAAATCTTTTGGAAAGAAAAACTTGTGCATCAAACTTGCTTTTAAGCGGGGGAAAAATGGCCCCTCCGCAGTATGACCTGCTCTTCGAGTGATATTTTCTTGCTTAAGAGCTTGAAGTCTTAAGGTAAAATGCAATTATGTACCATTAGCACATTTTTGTTACTAATAAACATCCAAAAATGCGACCTTATATTTTACTGAGCAAAGCTTGATTAATTAACTTGCCATGTGGCTTACTTCTGGTGTTCTTAAAATATACAACAAAAAGTGTGAATGCAGAAAAAGGCAGAGCGTTATAAATTTTTCTTAGAAGCAAAAACAAAACATAAACACTTCATGTGTTGGGTGCCAATGCACAAGCTGAAATGATGGCTGAGAGTTTATCTGAAAATATGGAAATAATTTCTTATTTGCCTAATGGAAGTTAAGTTTATCAAGAGTAGACAAATGAATTTAACATTAGTTAAAATTATAGTAATAATTGTGGTAGTTGAGCAATATGTTTTAGTAAACCCTCCATGTAGTATTGCAGAACACAAATCAATTCCCACATATGTATAGGGCTTAATTTAAAATGAATTACAGATGTTTCTATATTATTTAATAATTATCTGTCTATACAAATTATGTATGGAGAATGAAATTGTCAATGCTTGGTGGCAGGGGACACCTTCATTTACAAGCCTAAAACATATGTAGTAGTATGTGTTGAAAGTGCATGAGTTTGGGGCCATGAAAACCTAAAATCAAATCTGATTGCCAGTGTTTTCTTTGTGTGTCATCGTAGACATGCTAGTTAACCTCTTTATATATTCATATCCTCATATATCCAAGAAAAAGAATGTATACTATGAAGAGTTGTCTTGAGGTTTCATTTTAGTGTATTTAAATAAAATAAATGTCAGATATGAGGTGCTATTTTTTTTTTTAGTGTGTGTTTATGGTATTCATATATAATAATCCCAAATTGAGGCACAAGGTCCAACAAATGGTCCAACAAAAGGGTGACTGGGCTGGAAAATCTTGGTCACCCAATTGTTCCATATGTTCCATATGTGCTACAGTTCAACAAGTGATAAAATCAAATAGTATTTCAAATAATTCTAAAAAATAGCTACTGTACTCATATACTAATAATATCAGCAAAATGTTTTTATTTTGGGTCATTGTTACAGATTGACTGTACGATGAGGTAAAAGACCTTTACATAAATGTAAGTGTCTTGGCAGCAGGGCAGGTGGAGAATACATCTTGTTCAGAGGGTGGGAAACATAACATCTACCCCATCTGTTCCCAACTGGAGATAAAGTTTGGGGGAGAGTTTACAAAGATTCTTTATCATTCTTTATCAAGTCTAGAAGCCAGGGGATAACTCCACATTTTTTTTGGATCCTTAACCAAAAAATTCCTGGGAAGGCCAAAAAAAATTAGATTTTTCTAGAGAATTGCAACTACTTCATCCTAGAAGACTATCTTCAGTTCACCTGGATGTTAAACTTTGGACTTTTCCATATATAATGTTTAAAATTTTGTTTTAGCCTGTATCACTATAAGCAGTTCTTATATGGCTATATATTTAATGTGTTATTTTTTTCTTTAAATTTAGTCCTTTTAAAAACTTGATTTTAACTTATTTTATTTGTTGATAAGTAGTTTTAATCTCATTCCCCATTTTCTTCTCCCTTTTAGTTTTCTTTCATATTATATTATATTTTTCTTAACATTATAAAATTATTCTAGATAATTAACTTTCTATATAAAATGTTCTTATAACTAATTTTCTTTTTACTTTGTCTATTTTATTTTTTGATATTGCTTTTTTACATTTTAAAATAACAAGGCAAGAAGAATAGCTGGGCCTGTTTAGTTTAGTTCTAAGAGCTAAAACATGCTTTGAATAATTATTTTTCCTTCTTCCATTTATTGGAATTGGAATTGACAGGATTCAACCAAAAAATCACCCTGTAAGATTTATTTAAAAGTTTCAGAATTCTTATGGATTAAACATTTAGTCATTTACACAGAGACATGGGATTTGAAATCCATCGTTTCTACCTCATGGAATTATTCATTGTCCTTTAATACATGAAAACAGATCACTACAGTGGGCTAAAGACTCAAAGGCAGATTTTCACTCAGGAAAGATGCCTATAACGTGAGGATCCATAGTGTATTTTAATAAACTAGAGGCCCAGTGCACTAATTCATACATGGTTGGGATCTGGCCTGCTTGGCCCCAATTGGGGAATTGGGATTGTCAGGAGGAGGAGCTGTGGAAGGTTGGCTGGTTGGCTCTCCCAATCAGGCTGATCAGAGTGGTGCCAGCTTGGGGGAGGGGCTGCAGGCAATTTGCTGGCAGGCCTGCCCCAAAATGGAGGGGGGGGGCGATTGGGGGTCAGTGGCCAGGGGAGGGGCCAGGAGAGTTTGGACATTCAGCCCCACCCCAGATTGGTGTGGGGGAGGCCAATCAAGGGCAGAGCTGGCTGGGGGGAGGGGCTGTGAGCCGATTGGAGTGGTGGGGGATGATCAGATTTGGGGCTGGCTGTGGGGAGGGGTTGAGGGTGGTGGGCAGGCTGGCCCTGCTCCCAGATGGAGTCGAGGGGGCTGACCGGGGGCCGAGTTGGCTGAGGGGAGGGGCTGAGGGCTGATCAGGGTGGAGGGGCCCTTTGGGGCTAGGTACAGATGGGGCAAGGGGCCACTGGCAGTTGACTGGCCAGCTCCACCCCCTATTGGGGTTGGGGAGCCATCAGGAATGGGGTTGACCAGCCGCCACCTCGATCAGGGTGGGAGAGGCCGATCAAGGGCAGGGCCAGCTGGGGGAAAGGGCCAGAGAAGGTTGGCCAGCCACCCCCACCCCCCAATCTGACCAGTTCGCTGGCCACAGTGGGCATCATAGTGACCAGTTGTTATGGCTGTTACAGTGTTCCAGTCACTGTTTTTTTTTTTTTTTTTTAATATATATAGAAAATCAATGACTTTTGAAGCATCTAACAGAATTCCTTTTAATGAGTGATAGTGAAAGATTGTTAAGATAACTGAATTAAAAGAAAAATCCTCTAGGTTAAAATTTTAAATTGTGAGGAGCTTGTTAAAATGTGTGTTTTTAGTGCCTATTTCAGAATTTAGTTGGCCTTTGGTAAGGCCAAGAAATCTGAATATTTAATAAGTATATCTTCATGAATCTGAAGTAGGTGGTCAACAGGCTGAACTTTGAGAGGCATAGACTATAATTCTGGTTTACCCACTTCCCTTCCCTAATTCTGAGTATAAGAAGATTTTATCCAGGGCAGAAATTTTGACAAGTTGAGTTTATAGAAAATAGGCAGTAGTTATCAAAGTGAGATATCTGCTATATTTATTTCTATCTATTGATCAACAAGACCTGTTGTTTTTCTCTTGGACTCACATACCGAACAGGGAGGAGAAGCCCTGGGGGAAACAATAGTCCCAGTCCAGATTGTCTATGAGTAAAGCTTTGGCAGGGACTTAATCAATCCTGGCATCTGAATCCCCAGAATCATCATATGAGCCAATGAATACAAACACTATTTGAAAGACAGAAGGTAAATTGGGAGCACACTCCACTGGCTGCAGAATATTGGTAATGCCAATCCTAAATAGAACTAATGTGTCCAGACCTTTCTTACCTCTATTATATTCAGTTCTTAAGAGTCCAAAGGTTAAATGGGACTAAAACCACAAAAATAATAGAAATTTCTATACTAAAAGTCATGTTTCTCAGATCTGAAATAAAGCTTATTTTGTGTAGGACTTTATATTTAGAAATGACTTCTTCCAATTCTTGGAGATAAATCTTACTTTAGCCTGGCCTGTGTGGCTCAGTGGTTGAGTGTTGACCCATGAACCAGGAGGTCATGGTTTGATTCCCATTGATAGCATATGCCTGGTTGTGGGCTCAGTACCCAGTAGGGGGCCTGCAGGAGGCAGCCAATAAATGATTTTCTCTCATCATTGATGTTTCTATCTCTCCCTCTCTCTTACTCTCTGACATCAATAAAAATATATATTTTAAAAGTTTGGACCTGGAGAGTATTATGCTAAGCTAAATAAGCCAATAAGAGAATGACAAGTATCACATGATCTCACTTATATGTGGAATTTAATGAACAAAATAAACTGATTAGCAAAATAGATCCAGAGACATAAAAGCATGGAACAGATGAATCTCAGAGGCAAGACAGGGGTGAGTGGGCAGTTGGAAAGAGATCAAGCAAAGAAATATATATATATATATATATATATATATATATATATATATATATATACACACACTAGTATATATATATGTGTGTGTGTGTGTATGTATGCATAACCCATGGACATAGACAATAGGGTGGTGAAGGCAGGATGGGGGTGGGCTAGAAGTGGTCAATGGGAGAATAAAAAAGACATATGCAATACTTTCAACAATATATATTTAATAAATAAATAAATAAATAAATAAATAAATACCAAAAAAATGTCTTACTTTAGTTACTTAGATGTAAGTTTTGGCCACTCTACTAAGCCATTTACTTTTGCTAGTTTCAGGAACTACCATAACATTTGGGTGCCTTTTTTATCTGATTTGCATATCATTCTTCTCGAGTTGGTGCATTCAGCTAAACTTTAGCAAGGCACAGTTCTTAGAGAATGAGCAAGTTTGGCACCTTTCGCGCTATTGCACATGGTGACCATCACGGAATTGTATTTCATGGTCAAGACTTTGTGTCAGAAAGCCCTATAAGAACCAGCAATTTGAATTCCATTCTCTTAAGCTCTGCAGGTGTTATGGAAATTGTCAATTGATTCCCTCATAACCCCATAAAGTGTGCAAATACATTTCTTATAGTTCAGTCTGAAGAGGGAGCACTGTGACTACTTTTCTAACAATAAAACGTAGCAAAAATCACACATCTTGCATTCTTTCTCATCTTCCAGAAAGGGTTGGATTAATATGATATAATATGATGTAATTGTTTTTCTTTTTTATGACTCTGCTCACTTATTTTTAAATCTTGTTAGCTTTGTGTTTGATTTTTTTTTTCTTGATGCACCAGGAATAATTGCATAGTTTAATCAATATTCCTTAACTGGTAGCATAATTTCTTCATTGGTCCACATAATGCCTCAATTCTATTTTTTTCTTCCTCTAACAGATATCTATAATATCTCGAAGGCAATTGTTTTTAATATATCTCCTTGCTTATAAGACTAAACTCCACAAACCATGAACAATAATCCTATCTAATAAAAGAGTGATATGCAAATTGACCATCATGCCAACACACAAGATAGCTGCGCCCATGTGGACACAAGATGGCTTCCACAAGATGGCCAGCAGGGGAGGGCAGTTCGGAGGGACCAGGCCTGCAGGGGAGGGAAGTTAGGGGTGACCAGGCTGGCAGATGAGGGTAGTTGGGGACAACCGGGCCTGCAGGGAAGGGCAGTTGCGGGGGACCCAGGCCTGCAGGGGATAGCAGTTGGGAGGGGGGACCAGGCCTGAGGGGAGGGCACTTAGGGGTGACCAGGCCTGCAGGGGAGGGCAGTTATGGACAATCAGGCTGGCAGGGGAGCAGTTAGACATCAATCAGGCTGGCAGGGGAGTGGTTAGGGAGTTATCAGGCTGGCAGGCAGAAGTGGTTAGGGGCAATCAGGAAGGCAGGCAGGTGAGCAGTTGGGAGCCAGCAGTCCTGGATTGTGAGAGGGATATCTGATTGTCTGTTTAGGCCCCATCCTACTGGGGCAGCCGGGCACCCCTTGAGGTGACCCAGATTGGAGAAGGTGCAGTCTGGGCTTTGTGCATCAGGCCTCCAGTATTTAATATATTTTATTGATTTTTTTACAGAGAGGAAGGGAGAGAGATAGAGAGCTAGAAACGTCGATGAGAGAGAAACATCGACCAGCTGCCTCTTGCATACCCCCTACTGGGGATGTGCTCGCAACTAACATACATGCCGCTGACCGGAATTGACCCTTCAGTCCACAGACTGATGCTCTACACTGAGCCAAACCGGTTTCGGCCAGGCCTCTAGTATTTAATACTTGCTCTAACATGTTATATTAAAATGTATCTCACTACAATTCTCCTTCAAAAATCCATCCATGTTTTTATTTTCAAGTCAGTTATTATTTTCAAGTGCTATAATATATAGCATTTCATTGTACTTTTTAAAAATCCTCACCCAAGGATATGTTTATTATTGATTTTATTTTAGAGAGAGAGGAAGGTAAAGAGAGAAAAAGAAACACCAATGGGTTGCCTCCTCGATCCACCCTGACCAGAGATCGAATCTGCAACCTGTTAGTGTACCTGACAACTATTCTAACCAACTGAGCCAGGGTTCATTATACTTTTATCCATTTTATTTTCTTTACTGATGGACTGAAAGCTGTTTTCATTTTTTTTCTACTATGAATTGTGATAGCTTCTTATGTTTATGTGAAAGTCAAATAATTAGAAGTGAAGATATTTTATTATTTAAAGATACATTATTTTCTATATAGATAATCTGAAAAAATGAATGAGTAGATTTAAATTAAAAAAAGTATTTTAAAAAATGTTTAACATGGCATCTTAATACAACACCAACATATAGGCTATCCCAAAAAATGTACATAGACTTTGAATGATTATAGAGTCAGTGGTTATTAATATACAGTTTATTTTTGAAATTTAAAATAATCTATAAAAATGAATAATTTTTTGCCAACACCTGTTTTTAAACTGATGACCATTCTGGTCCAGGCACTGCTGATAGATAATGCAAAGCAAGAAAATCACAAACATCAAAAATTATTTTATTTGGTATTTGTATGACCTCAATTTGTTCACTGTTGCTGGTTTTGTACCATAAATTTTATCTTTCATGTATCCTCATTAAAAAAAAAAAAAGTCTAGTGGATAAATTTTGTTTGTTCAAAGCTTAGTCTGGCTTTATCCATTATTTCAAAGCAGTTAAGCCTAAAAAGGTGAAAATTAAGGGACTTATAAGCTGTTAAAGTGTGTATACGTTTTGAAGGGTACCCTTTGTCCCCCAAAAATGTATACACACTCTGAATAATTATAAAGGCAATGTTTGTACTTCATTGATGTTTTCAAAGTCCAGTAGCATTTTAAGATAAATTCCCTTTGTTTAAAGCTTAGTCTGGCTGAAAAGAAAGAAATATCAATTGAGCTATCAGCTGTTCAAGTGTTTATACATGTTTTGGGGACACCCTGTATATAAAGCAGTAGTTACTATTACAGCCTTTCTTTTCTCTTCAAATTCTATTTATTTCAATTTTTATAATTTTCATCTCACACTTCCTTTCTGATATTTTGAGAAAAATGTATGAATCCACACTCATTTTGTTTACAGTTCAACACAACTATTGACTATTTTTTAAATAAAAATGTTACATTTTTTATGTTTATGATCTGCAGAAAGTTTGTCCATTTATTTTTCTGCTTACTTATTATTAGCACTTCCTGCTGATGTTCCAGTGATTGAATACCTCCTCTGATCTTTCTGAAATCACTAGTTTTATTCAGTTTGACACCTGCTCTGGCAGCTCTGTCATGTGTTTGCTTGGAGATAATACCTTCTATTTGTTTTTAATTTCTTTGGGCTCTGGTATTTCCTAGATGTCTGATAGCCCTTCTCTGTATTAATGTTTACAGTTAAGAAATCCTACAGCACTGTTGGCTGTTGCTCATTCTTTCAAATCCTCTCAGTTTTCACCAAATGATCCACGCTACCACTTTATTCCCATATCAAATCCCATGTGCCCACATTCTCTTTCTTATGTGTCCTTAACAACACCTGTTGCTCCAAAATATCCCATTTTCACCTCTAAGAATTTGCATGTTTTCCCTTTGTGTCCCTTACATATATTGATGTGAAGAAGGAAAATGAGTTGAATCGTCTTTTATTTGTGTTTTAATATAGGAAGAATCAGTGGTGGTGTGACTATATGGTTTGTCATCAAACCATTCTTTGAGTCAAAGATGACACTATTAAGGGCTAGGACTACCATATACTAACTTGAACATTTGGCATACTTTCATTCTTGGGAAAAGACTGACAAGCAAAAGTTTTGATAAGTTTACAAAAGCATAATCATTTTATCTAATGACATTCTGTAAATATATGAATGTCTTAAAGTAATGTATTGTGTGAAAAGAGCATGCAAACTTATTAAGTATAATTTAATTTTGAGAAAACATCATATTTCATACAATTTGGAGATGGATTTGTCTTTTACCTTTTGCTTTCAAATAGAGTGAATGACGAATGATATTAGTGTATCAATGGCAAGATACTGCCATAAACTGGCTCTGAGCTTCAAAGGCTCTCTCCCATTAGACAATATTTTTATTTGTAAAGGCAGAAAAGAGCTTGCCAATCATTACTAATGCTAGTTGATTGGTCAATTTTCTTTGCATGCCTAATTGAGAAGAATAAAAACCATAAATTGGTATGAGAATTGTATTAGAAATGATTAATTGTAGATTTTAGAAAATGTCATGTTCTCCAAAAGTACAATAGCTTTATTTTTTTTAAAGATTTTTTAAATTGACTTTTAGAGAGAGGAAGGAACAGGGAGAGAGAGAGATAGAAACATTGATGTGAGAAAGAAACATTGTTTGGCTGCCTCCTGCACACCCCCTACCTGGGATCAAACTAGCAACCCAGACTGGGAATCAAACTGGCCATCTTTCCATGTGGGTGAGGATGACCAACTGACCAACACCAGCCAGGGTATTAACTTTTGTTTTAAAATGCTAAATTTATACCTTTGATTCTGATTTAATAAGGATTATGCCTTATGCTTTGAAGTATTGATATACTGTAGTAAACTGAATAATGTCTCCTCCCAGCCCCCAGTACTTTAACTTCTGGAATCTATGAGTATGTTGCATGATAACAGGAATTTTTCAGACTCTGAAAATGTTGAAAACAAAAAGATAACCATGGCTTAAGCTGGTGAGCTTAATATAATTACAAGGGTCTTTATAAAGGCAGGCAGGAGGATCAGAATCAATGACAATGGAAAGAAAGGCCAGAGAGTGACAGAGGATTTGAAGATGCTAAACTGGTGGCATCTTCAAGATGAAGGAAGACATCATAAATCCAGGGATGCAGACGCCCTCTAATGGCTGGAAAGTTATCGAGACAAATTAGCCCCTGAAGAAGGTGTTTGACCACAAAGGGAAGAAAATAAATGTAAGTTGTTTTAAAGCATTAAGTTTGTAGTAATATGTTACACAGACATAGAAAACAAACACACATGTAACTATTCATAAGAAACTTTCACAGAATATATTCTCTAGGCATTAGACAGAAGTTGCTGAATTGTTCCTATGCTCCTGTTATCAAACACGAAAGCATCATATCTAATGAGGGAGATAAATTCACATAAATATAAATTACTTAATAATATATAATTAATTACATTTTATATTTATATATTTATTTTTATATATGTATTACCTTGTATACTTATATTTTCTATTTAATAAACATATAAGATGCCATACAAACATGTAATTAATCATATATTAAATATAAAGAAATATATATCCACTGTCAGATGTATTTTGAAAACTTACTTTATGTCATTATAATTGAATTTAAAGTAACTTCTGAGGCACCATTTTTACCAATGACAGACAACTTAATTTTGTCTCTCATTTTTATTTTTTTATTAAATTTCCAACAGAGAAGTCAATGGGGTATTGATATAACTCTGCCTTTTTGTTTCTAAATTCTCTACCTCTTCCTTTTCATTCTTCTGCAGTCACCCCTCCACTCAGAATCCTTACGAGATTCTCCATACCTCATTGCCTCACTTTCGATAGGAAAAAGTGCTATTCTATCATCACAATTTCTTCCTCACTCAATATTTTATGGCATTAGTTTAAAACTCTAACTCCTTTAGAATTTCCTCATAATATGCAAAGCCACGTTTTGAGATTGCAGAAATCCTTTATTCTATTAAAACCAGGCTCTTGTTAATAGGAAGCGCTTTGATATATTTTTTTCACATACAAAAAAAAAAATCTCTATTTAGAAACTTTGATGTCCTCTTTATTCAGGCTGTTATATAATCCTTCTTTTGGCAATAAATGCCAGTGGATAGAGTGTTAGAAACTACAAGAAACAAACCAGAGCCTTGATTACTTTCTCAAAAGATCTTATTCCACATCTATTATGTGGCTCACTCACCCCACTTCCAGCCAAAAGGCTTACCTCTGGCAGGGGGTGCCCCTTTAATAGGTACATTCAAGGACTGGCCACAAAGTCTCAGGGGCCAGGAAGCTTCAGAGCCTTTTCTCTCATCTCTTGTTCTGGGAAAACCTCTGCTTAAGCAAATAGGCTGCATTTTTAGAGCTCGAAGTTGTTTTCTTTTATGACAAGAGCCTTTGTGGATCTATTTTTGTGCTTTTCAAATAAACATGGCAGAAATCGAATGTCCACATAAGTAAACATAAAGTTCTATCTCAGCCTCCAAAACTACCACCACCAGCATCTCAGTATTTTACTTGTGCTTTTCTATATGATCAATTTTAACTCCCATATGTGTGGATTAGCACCCTATTATGGGCTGAGATTCTGGGAATGAGTTCCCTGGCATCCAACAGCTTTTTGTCAATCTGGAATAGTCATTATGTAGAAATCATGCTGGAGTCTTTCCCAGAAAGGTACAGATCCGATTATAGGAATTATAGAAAGACGAAGAGAATTTGTCCACAGAAATTGGTGTAAGCATTGCTGAAAGGTTCCTGAAATGCAAGTCTCCACCAGTGTCCTGTGTGGCTCATTGAGATTAAACTGTTAGAACAACAAGTATGTCCACAGAGAGCACAGATCAGAGAGGAGAGTTTTGGTTAGAAATGTAAAGATGAGATTGGGCTTCGGAGATGCCAAGGTTGGTAGTGTATGACAGAGGAGGGTCCTGGATTACTCAGTGATGGCACTGGACTACTTAGTATGATGCAGAAGAGTTAATAAAAGAGAATCATAATGTCATCCACTGGAGGATGGAGAAGTCCCAAATTTCAGACATTCCGTTAGTTACTCCTCAAGCATGATGGATTTGAATATGGCATGCCCTCCTAAAGTTGTGGAAACAAAGTACACTAATGCTAAATTCTTAAAGGCTAATAATTGTGCAGAAATATGCCATCATGAGCCTTCTTTGGGGACTGGGTCAAAATATGGGTTGAAATTAGTGAGGGTTGGTGTCAGGAGTAGAGGGAGAGAGACCTGAGCTGTCAGGTGTCCAAGTAGCTGATTAAAATGGCAAGCCAAGAATGAAAGAGTTCATCACTTTTATCACTTTATTTGGTGACATAAGCAGGAGTCTAAAACCAGAGGAAATGCCAACTCCTCATCTTCCATTTTCCGCTACGGAATGACCCACTAGTCCAAGGTCAGGTGGATCTGGAGAGACATGGGGTTGTTTCACTGTTGAGGGAGCCCTCAACAAAAGACTTTGGTAATGTTATGGATCCTGATGTGGGAGGTAGGGAGAGGTGGTGGGTTAGGAGTGGACAAGTATGAACAGATACTGAGTCAGAGTAGGGAATAGTGTCTTCAAGGTTTCCTCCTCGCCCCTCTCTCCATAGGGAGATCTCAGCAGAAGGGCCCAAATAAGACCTCTGCTCAAGGCCTCAGTAGGAGTGCAAATAAGTACAAGGCATGACTGGCCATGGGAGGTGTGTCCTTGACTGCATCTTCCTTCAGAGACTGCAATGCACTCACTGGCCATGCACCAGGTCTGTGTGGGGAGGGCAGCTTTCTGCCAGGAAAAGCCTTTGTAATAGCATGTGGGCATGCCTGGAAACCTACACTTAGGTTTTTACCCAGGAACCAGACTCATCAGGTAGCAGGTGCCACTCAACCTACTTTAATTTATTCCTTTTATAGCCACTTAAAGTAACATGTAATATTTATCAGGCTCAGTCTGAGAGCAGTCTATGGAATAAGAAGGGTGACACTTGATGCTTATCTTAGGGAGCTATAAATTCCAGAGTCTATTCAGAGTTGTCTTTGATGACAAATATTTGAATTAAATTTGACACCTCACATCCAAACATTTTCCACATTTGGATTTGGGAAATTGTGCAAACATCGCATATAGGGTTTCATATTTATTGTAATCTCTATTAAAATGAATATTTTTATTACATTCATTATTACTGAAGCTGCCACCTCATTTCAAGCACCATGGTAGGCAATATGCTAAGTGGTCCCTAAAGTATATGCAGGAGAGGAACATTAAATATTAAATGAATATACATATTGCCTGTATTTGCCTTTGTGTGATTCAGATGAGCACCCTTTAAGCAGGATAGTCAAGGGCAATGTTTTATCAGTTTAGGCTACAAACTGTAAAGATTAGAAAGGACAGAACCCCAGGCTCATTGAAGGACATTTCCTCTACACTGAGTGTTGAATCCAGTTGAGACTTAGCTCTGAGGATTTCATTTAAACAAGGGAAGTGAGAATACTATAATATAACCAAGGACACTTGCTGTGGATTATCAGAACCCATTTTAGAAAAAAAAAATTCAGGTTAAAAAAAAGAACATTTTGAAAAAGTGCCATTTGCTAAAGAAGATACATTAGCTCAGCCAGTGTTGCTCAGTGGTTGAGCGTTGACCTATCAACCAGGAGGAGACAGTTCAATTCCTGGTCAGGACATATGTCCAAATTGTGGGCTCCATCCTTAGGGTGGGGTGTGCAGAAGGCAGCTGATCAATGATTCTCTCTCTCATCATGGATGTTTCTATCTCTCTCTCCCTCTTCCATCCTCTCTAAAATAAATGAAAATACATTTTAAAAGATGTAAAAATAAATAAATAAGTAAGTAAGTAAGTAAAATAAAGAAGATATGTTAACAATGAAGCAACATTCATAGCTCCAACTGATATACTATATTGGTCTTTGCAAAATGTACCTTAGTGGGTAAGGATTTTTTTTCTTGATCAAAAGCTGAAAGTTTTCTTCATTTTTTTAGTCTAAATTTAACACAGTCTTGGTTACTTTTGAAAGATCTCTGCTGTGCCAAAATCTGAAGGAATGTACTGTTTGCAATATCCAGTTGTCTGAATCATTGGGAATTGATGTCTTTAGCTAGCCAAACTGTAACAGAGATGTATTTTAGTTATTTAAATTGGGATTTCCCCCCTTTTTCCAGAACTAGAATCTCATGCTGTTCTGTGTCCTCAAGACCTTCTGTGATGTGTAGCATACATGGATAAGCAGGTCCTGGCTTTGTGGCCTTTGTAGGTTTCCCAATTCCATCATTGCTCCTGGGTGTCATTTTTCAGGGCAATCAAACGACCTGCATGAAGCGTAGCTCCTTTTATAGAGGTTATAAATCTGAAAAGCAGATTTCCAAACCTATCAGAAGTGTGTGTAAAATAAGAATACCTATTTTCTGAGTGAAGGCTTGAGGGAATCCTCTATGACTAAGTGACACTATTTTGACTACCTAGAGGTCATTTTTGCTTTCCTTTGTCACATCTGTTAGACAGGTGAAACTGCTTGGTATTTGAATTCTAGCTAGGAGGGATGCTACTATATTTTCTTGGATGTCTTTCTTATTTCATTTTGAGATGAAAGAAACCTTGGATGCAACAAGATAGTGAAAAACATTTGGGTGAGGAATTCTGTCTTCTATTTTTGCATCCGATTTTTACTACCTTTTAAAAGAGGTTGCAGATTCTTTTAGCCTACTAGAATTATCTAGAAAGATTTTTAAAAGGTGTGTTATTATGCTTGACTCATATCAGTTTCTCTAGGGATAGAGCCTCAGCATCAGATATTTTAAAATTTTCAAGTGATTCTAATGTTCAGGAGGTTGAATCATTGATCTAAGGCAAAATAGTTATATTCTTAAAAATCAAGTTTTCTATATATATTTAATGAAAATTTTGGATTCCATAATGTTTTGTTTTGTGTTTTCCTTTGGGGGGAGTCACAAATCTCCACTCTTCAAATAATCATACATTTATGGAAATAAACAAAGACCAATTAAATAAGAAAAACAAAGGCTGTATATTCAGAGCTTGCTATACAGCAATGGAGTGAACCACCCTCACTTGACTTTTGGCAGAAACTTAAAGCAGACAGAGGAGAGGGAAGGCTTTGTAGCAGGAAAGGGAAGGCTTCAGGGGTATCCTGCCTGGAGGTGCTGTCTTGGGGTACCCTGTGCAATGTGGTTTGGGTATAGAAATGGGTTTTGCTGGGTGTCCTAAGTTGGAAACAGGAGCAAAAATTAAAGAGCCTAATAGTCATGGTCATTTGGGGCTAATTGCTATACAAGTTATTGTTTAGCTTCCCAAATTATTATTAGAGATAGCAATCTGGCCTCCTATGATTCCAATTTACAGTGGGCTGGCTACTTGGGTTGTTCCTTTTAGTTAAGGAGGTTCATCTCCTGGGCAGGTTGCTGCAGATTATTTGGGTGAGAGTTTTATTTTAATATATGATCTGGCTATTTTTCCTAGTTTTGGTCTGTCTATCACATTTATCATCCAACTTCTTGACACCTAAAAAAAATTGAAAGGAAAAGAATAGAAAGGAAAAAAATAAAAGCCTAAATCTTGCCCCATGTAATAGTAGGGACTATTCCTCACCTCAATTCCCATTAATTAACTCCTTCACCTCTATTCTGTTTGCTTTTTTTGGGGGGGCTGGTGGGGGGCGAAGTGGGGAAAGAGTAAGCACACTGCATAAACCCACCTCCTAAGTGGCTACAGCCTGTGATTGCCTAGCTCATGTGGGCCCAGTTTGCATCAGCTCTTTCTTCACTTCCCCTTTGACATAAACATGGCTGCTACTATGAAGCTATTATGGAATTTTTGCAGATTATGGAGGTGGTGCAGGGATAATTTTAGCAAAATAGGAATAAAAATGATAATTTAAATCCATGAGTTTTAAAATTCAATGGCCATCTCCAATGCAAGGAAATTTTTTATTTCTCAGTTTCTGAGATTCTGCTCAGTAGCATGTTACAGAATAAACTTCCCATGCTTATGCCTCCATTCTTCATCTTTTTTTCCTGTGCACTTGGGGTCACTCCCACCATACTGGCCACATTCCATTTCTTAACTAAAGAAGTAGGAAGCTGAACATGTTTCCTGTATTCTAATGTGGTAAAACTTACACATCTGGTATAAAATTCTCTCATTTAGAGAGACTCAATTTTATCAACCAAAATGGCTCTTGAAGATATCTTCTGAAAAAAGTGCCTTCTACTCTAAGGCAAATACAGCTTCCTCTGATCATGGGAGCAAATACAGTTTATTTTCTTGTATTATTCTTCTCTAATTTTTTGTTTTTCTGTAAAATGAGTAATTGACCTAAGAGACTCACAGATCCCTTTCAGATCTGCAAGTGTGATTCTCAATGTACATATTCTACTGTAACATGTTCTGCAATATTATAACTAGCAGATACAAGGTATGAAAAGTTATTATGAATAGCTATAATGACTATTACCTTTGTACACTAGAATAAAGTTTTTTTCTTTAACCTTTGCTTTTCCAGAATCAGCAATTACTGTCTATGTCAATAATGAATTATCAATCAGGAAGGATACTTTCATTTAGGAAACTTTTTATCCCAAATTATGAGCAGAGAAGATTATCATGTAAATCAGTAAGTTTCAAGTATCTAAAAAATTTTGTTTATGTGTTATTTCAAATAATTTCCAGAGGTTGGCAATTTTTAAAAAGCTTTGCATTGAATAACTATCATATTAATGTTTCAATTTATGCTGCTTCCTTAACTAACATCTTTCTAGACATTTGGACTGTTACAGGAGGTATCATTAAGGCAAATACTAGATTGTGTCTTTTTTGGGCAGACAGGGAAGGGCTTTCTGGATATGTGATAGGTAAGCTGAAAACTGGAAAATAACTGGAAATTGGTCAGGCTGATAGAGGGAGAGTAAGGGGGAGATTATAAGCAAAAAGAAGAGCAAAGGACTAAGCCCTAAAGTGGGAATGGCATGAGTCTGAAAACAAGCCAATGTGGCTGAGCTTTTGGCAGAGGGAGCAATGAAGCATTAAGAGATTAGGCAAAAAGAACATGTACAGAACATATAGACACTGACAGCAACAGCAGTGTGGTGATAGTCAAAGGGAAAGGGGGTAGGGAAGGTGGAGGTGAGCAAATGAGGGTGGGGGGCGATGTGGACTGAGAGAGACTTTGCCTAGAGCAGCAGGCGAACAAAGCCATGTGCAGAAGATATTTTATTAAGTGGTACACTTGAAACCTGTATGGTTTTGCAAGTGAATGTCAGCCCAATAAATTCAATTAAAAAATAAGTAGAGACTAAAGATGGAAGCAGGAGCCAGACACTACAAATAGCTCAGAATTCAGGTAGAGAATTGTGCTCTTTGTCTTAAGAGCCATTAAAGTGTCTGAAAGAGGATGCTGTGATTAGTGGATAACAGATTGCAGGAGAGCAGGCATCAGTGAGGCCGGTGAGCAGGCTACAGCAGCTGTACAAGCAGGAAATTAAATCGGCCAGGGCAGAGTAGGTGGCAGTAAAGACAGAAGAAAGCTAGTAGATTCCAGATATATTTCAGGGGGAAAAATTGCATTTATTTTTCATTCTCCAAACTGAATCCTGTGTCTTATACAGCTAACAAACACCAGTAAATGTTCACCTGTCAGAAGGAACTCATCACAACAGAGCACTTTTCAATTCACCCAGCCTCCTGCTCTTTCAGAAAGCCAAGAAGAGGCTGTGTGAACACTATTTCCCAAGCAAAATGCAAGTTCAGATTAAATCACACAAAGCAGGTAACTGATTAAGAAACTAGGCAATGATTGTAAATTTATATTTTTCCTGGGTAACAGGCAGATGTGGAAAGCATACTTTGATATGTATAGTGTCTCCTGTGGGGAAAACAGTAAAAGGTGTTCCGAATGTCATAAAGTTGGATGCCATTCAACCTAAAGACACACCATTTTAACAATTAAAATTATATCCCTATGACTCCTCCATCAACTAACAGGTGTCGGGAAAGGGCCTCAGACTTTCTAGCATTGAGTCCAATTAAGTCATAAAATCTTGACTTACTAAATTAGACCATGGCCCGCATTTTGAAAAGCCGTAACTAATTACTCAGGACCGCTGGAGAAGCTCAGATTTTAAAGGAATCTGAGTTATTTAATTGAATGGCATTCATCTTTGCATGTAGAGCTCCCGTTATGAGTGATGTAGCTGTGATTATTCTATTATGAATTGATTCTGAGAGGGCCATTTCTAACACTTTCCCTAGAGCTCCATGGACTATAGTTGGAGGAAATAACTGACCAGTAGATGGAGCTTAGGATAAAACAATTTTAGCAAAAAGTAAATAAATGCTATGAAATAATTATTTATATATGATTTAGTCAAAAACTCTATGGAACACCCACTTTACATCTGGCTTTATGCTAGGTGCTGGGAATAAAAGAAATTCAAGAAACTTAGGGTAAATGGAGTTGTTGTTTTTTTTTTAATATAATAATGGTTCTGGGATAATTTAGAAGCAGTTGAACAAAGGAAGAAAAGGCCATATACATCTAGAGGGAAAGAAAGTATTCTGGAAGCCTGTCATTTGAGCTGAGTATTAAAATGAGTCCATATTCATTAAGTATGAAAGGGGATGGTGATACATTCAAGAGAGATAAATCAGCATATGCAAAAGCATAATATTATGCATGAGTGCATGCTTTTAGAGGGAAATGCAAATTTGGCTGAACTATAAGGGATTTAAAGAGTGCAACAATAGTTGGAGCTAGGAGTAAGCAGGGACAAAATCAGAAAACCTATGAAAACCATGCTGAAACTACTGACTTTATTAAAAATTCACAAACTCTGGGGAGGATGGGTATGTATGGGAGGGGGGGCAATGGTAAAATATGTACACAGATAATAATTTAATAAAAAAATAAAAAATAAAAATAAAAAACTAACCTAGGATTTGAGGATTGAAAAAGAAAAAAAAAATCACAAACTCAAATCCATTCTGGGGTTGGCAGGAAAGATGTGAAGGGGTCAGTCAGTAACCAGTAGGAAACTGGTAATCTCTATATTGAACTGGGCGAATGAGACCACTAATAAAATGCATTCAAATCTAACAGTCTTAAAACACGGAAGAGTGCCAAGCAAAATGTATCTGAAGAATGAATGCCATCAGGGCATTTAAACTCCCAAGTGATTCTAAGTGCAAGATAATCTAATAAACAATTTCAATATTGTCAGTGACATGGTCAGATTTAGTTTTAAAGCAATTACTATGGCTGTAAAATGAGGATGCACCTATGGAAGAAGAGAGATTATATCCTATATTAGAATATTATTTTAAAGTTAGTCCATATTATCATAGGTTGTTATAATAGCTTAAAACAGATAAGGTAAATTTGACTGAGGTAAATCAATGGAGATATAAATAAGTGGGTATTTTCAAGAGCTTTTTTTGTTTTTGTTAATCTTTACTGGAGGATTTTTTGATAGAGTGGGAGAGGCAGGGAGAGAGAGCAACAGACAGACTGACAGATAGACAGACAGAGAAACATGGATCGGTTGCCTCCCACATGTGCCTGAACCATAGTTGGGGATCAAATTTGCAACCCAGGTACTTGCCCTTGACTAGGAATTGAACTCACAACCCTTCAGTGCAAGGGTCAAGGCTCTAACCACTGTGCTTCATCAGTCAGGGCTTCAAGAGCTGTTTAAAATGCAAAATAATTTCATGATGATAGGGTAGATGTAGCCGTGAAGAGATAAGAGAATTAAGGGTAACTCCCTATTTTGTGGCTAGAATTCCTGTCACATGTCACATCGTGTGCTCAAATGGGCAGCGCCAGGTAGGATATTTGGGTAGGAAAAACATTGCCTGAGTGTAGGTGGTTTAAGTCAACATGAAATGCACTCAGATGAAGATTAGAAATCGGATCTGAGTTGACATCTATTTTGTATTTTTAATATTTAAGTGGCATCTAGTGTTTCTACAGAGTCCTACTTAGGGTGTGGCATACAGAAAAGGGGACAAATGAGGAACTAGATTTTGCAGTCAGTGGAATGGAAATCAGTGAAGCCAGAGAGTGGTGAGCCCTCCCCAGGGACCTCCTCAGAGTGCCACACAAAGAGCTCAGTGGGGATTCTTAAATAACAAAGGCCAAAGAGAGAGCCAGTGAGGAAGGTTAACACAGAGCCCAGGAAACCCAGCTCACTGCAGTGGTGGGAAGCCAAGACCATAAGGAGGCCAAGAAACAATGGTTTCTAATAAAAACAGTATTCATATTACCGAATGTTTAAAAGTACAAGTGAAATAGACGGAAAAGAGGCCATGTGCTTTGTAACAAGAAGTTTATGAAAAACTCCAGCAAGTTTCTTTTTCAGCAAGTAGTAGAGACGACGAAAGCCAGATTGTAATTCAGATGTGAATGGCAGGTGTGAAAAAGCAGGTGGCAGATATAAACATGTCATGCAAGAAGTTTGGATGGAAAGGGAAGACATTAAGACAGGAGCTGGAAGACGTATTATCAGAAGGCTTTGAAAAGCAGGGAGCATCATTAATGGGAGGGAAGATTTACACAAAGAATTCAAGACACAGATGTACCAAGACCTATATTCAATTATTGGCTTTCTTTTCTTTTCTTGTGTTAATTTTTTATTCCATCATATAATGATCATAGAAAACTATTTATTATGAGATTCTATTAATCTCAAAGCCACCTTTGTGGAGACCCTTCTATCATTATCTCAACTCCCCCCAAAAAAAGAACACTCATAGAATTTGGAAGGGGTAGAAGATTTAAGAAGACAACAAAATAAAACTATGTGACCCATGCATATACTATATTACATAGAACATTGCCAAAGTTTTGGTGGTTTTAACCAGCACTGGATGGCCACAGCTGATGCTTAGAAAAATCAAATTTTAATTAAAACCCTATGGATTTGTGAAAATTTTTAAAATTATCATTGCCATTTAATCCTTAACTAAATTCCACTCTCTTCTAGCCCAGCAGAGGCTTAAGTCGCCTTGTGGAATGCGTATAGCCCCTGCAATTCATTATAAAGCAGTTTCTCACTAAGAGCTTACAAGTGTCAGAATTTATGAACATCCAAGCCCAGATGATTTGATTTTTTTTCTCAGGGGCATGTTTGCTAATGCACAAATGTTATTCATTAATGTGCTAAGAGGTGTTCGCTAAAGCTGAGCTGTGGAATTACCTTAACTGCAGCAGAAAAGGCATCACTCTTCGCAGGCAAAGAATGCTGATGAGCCCAAGTTCTCCAAAGAACTGTGATGGTATAGAACAGCCCCAATAAATTAAACACATTTTACTGCTTCTGCTAATGTGCATGGGAAAAATTAAATCTATATCTTTTCCATTAATCTGTTTGGAAGGTTTCATCTCTAATGGAACTGATGGAAAAATTTAAGAGTGAGAGTGCAGATGGTTACCTTTTAAATTCCTGTTATTTGTTTCTATCACAAAGAAAGATGGAGTATCCCATCCAAACCTTTTGGCAGAATGGACACTGATTTCATCATACGGCTTAGGGTTCAGCAAATAACCATTTCTTACTTTGTAAGAAGATAAAATACACTTCTTACCTAAGAGGAGCCCAGGAGTTGTCAGTTTAGGGCTGATGTAGCAGGTCCATGTCATTTACACCCAGGCTCTTCCTTGATTCCTTCCCGCTCTGCCTTCCGGAGAATGTTGTCTCCTGACCCTGGCTTAAAACAGCTGCGTGTGCTCCAGCCATCGGATTCAGATTCCAAGGAGCTGGAAGTGTTGGGTAGGCAGCTGGAAAGATATGAGCTGGGAAAGATATGTGTGAGAGATGACAAACTGAAAAGAGACAATTCAGATCCCTATGTGAGCAGGAGAGATTCAGAGCCCCTCCAGTATGTGTCTCACCTGTGGCAGAACACCCAGGTGAAGGAGCCTTATCACTTAAAGATACTTCCTTTGAGACGGGGAGGGGGGGGGGGGCGGGAATGACTTGCTTCTTGCCTAGGGGTGTTCCAGCCTAAGGGTGTAAATTCTCTAAACTCTCAAGTATGTGGGCACTCGGTTAGGTCTCGGCCAGATGGGCTACACGCTTGCTCAGGACACTTGGTTTGGTTTCCACCCACTGGGTTGCCTGCTCAGGTTCCATGTGAGTGTATTTCTTCCCTACAGATAAATCCTCCCTGCTTTTGCTGTTGTTATCTCTTGTTTGAATTCATTCCTACAAACAAGACAAGAACTGGGGGTGCAGAGTAGTTTGGCCAGAGGTTATCTCTCTCCAGAGATCCACTGGACCACCGCTGACTGGAGAAAAAGAGAGAAGAGGAGGGTACTTTCTCCCTTTGAAGTTTACAGTTTATTGAAATAAATGGGCTCAAGTCATAACATATTGCTAATAAACTCACACAAAGTAGACAACCTTGTGACCATCAGCCAGACTGAGAAGGTAGCTTATCACCTGTGTTCATGATCAGCTTTAGGTGATATCGCTGAATAGTTTCATTGATGTTGTATCAGATACATAGCTTCCACCAGTGTGTGGGAATTTTAGTTGTTTCACAGCCTCAGCAACACTGACTAATGCTGCCTCTTTAATGTTCCGATAGGTATTGCTTTCTGGTTTTAATTTTTAGTTCTCTGTTGTAATTTATTTAATAGTCATTTGAATATCTCCTTTTGAAAAGTATCTGTTAAAATTTTGGTCAATTTTTAATAGTCTATAGTTTTCATTCTGTACAAGTTTCTATAAGTTTGTAAAAGCTCTTGAAATATACTGGATAAGAGTACATTGTATCCTGTATGCATCGAAACTATCCTCTCCCACTCTGAGGCTTGTATTTTCATTCTCTTAACATTTTATTTTATGAGCATAAATTGTTCATTTTAGTAAAGCTTTACTTCATTAATATTTTCCAATATAGTTAGTACATTTTGTGTGCCATTTAAGACATCTTTATTTTATCAAAAAAAAACAATGTTATCAGTTTCTGTCAGTTATACATATATATTTATATGTATATATCAGAGGCCTAGTGCATGGAAATTCGTGCACTGAGGGGGCATCCCTCAGCCCAGCCTGCCCCCTCTCACCATCCAGGAGCCCTTAGGGGATGTCCTCCTCTGTGGGAGGGAACCAGGCTGATCAGTGGAAGGCACTGCCCCCATCACCCCACTGCTGCTGCCACTGCCAGCCACCGCAACTGCCTGCTCTTAGCCCTCACTTCTTAGTGCTGGCCCTGCCCCCCACCCACTGGTGGGTGGGGGCAGTCTGGGGTCAGGCCGGCTGGGGGAAAGGCATTGGGAAGTTGAGACACAGCAAGTTGCATTCTGGCCAGCCTCTGTGGAGGTATGGCACCTGGACCCGGCCCACACTGCTGCCTCCGTGGTTGCCTCTTCAGAAGGGGGCATGGCACCCCCTTCTTGTAGCCTCTGCAAAAGGGGCCATGGCTATGGACCAGGAGCACCTGACTGGCCCCTCCTGCATGAACTCCAGACCTGCCAGCCTCTCGCCCGTGGTGCCAGTCCTAGGCCTTCACAGCTGCTGTGGCTTTGTCTGGATGGACGTTTGGAAGGACATGGGGAAGATGTCTGCCCTAATTTGCATATTACCCTTTTATTAGTATAGATTGTAACCAATCTGGAACTGATTTTTATCATGGTGGGTTCACTTCTTTTTCTCATATGGAAATTCTAATGCAACCCTTGGTCCTATATTCCTACACAATGCGGTATTATAAAGTTAGTGACTTTGTTACAAAGCAAATAAGAATATCTGTGTGGATCTGGATTGTTACTCAGCTTTTTTTCTCCCCTGCTTCTTTGGTGAACTAGTTTTTTCATGTACCAATAGCACACTGCTGTAATTACACTAACTGTTGGGAACTTAGTCCAAGTTTGTCCTTTATCCTCTGCTCAGTGCTGTTATTGATAACAGCCATTTCAGGATATATATTGACTTCTGGTAGCATAAGTGCACCAGCTTTGTTCCTCTGTAAGTTTTCTAGGTCATTGTTAGCTTTCTATATGCCATAGATGTTTTAAAATAAACCTGTCAGTTTCAATTGACTGCATCGTATTTACAGATTAAGCTGTGGTCCATTAACATCTTTACAATTTGAGCCTTCCAATCTGTGAACACAGAATTTTCTTCATGAGTTTAAGCTTTCTCTCTTATCTGTTTTGGAAAATTACTGAATTTTATTTCTTGTGGTGTAAATGATTTAAAATTAAATTTCCTGTGTATGATTGATAGACAGCACAACAATTACTTCTATTTTAATAATGTTTCTCATGACCCTGCAATATTTCCATACTAATTTACTGGGATTTTAGTATGCACTATTATGATGTTTTAACTAGTTATAGTTTTATATATCCTGTTCACTTATTATTTGTTTTGTATCCTGTTCTAATTACTATTTAAAAATTATTTTTTTCTAATTGTACCAATCTAGTATTTCAAATTCAAGGTGAATAAAAGTGTTGATAGCAGGTGTCCTTGACTTTTTCCCTATTTCAGAAAATATTTTTTGATATCTCACTTTAAATTTGAATTTTTGTTGTTGATGTTTCATAGGTACTGTTAAGCAGATTTCAATTTTTATTTTTGCCTCCCTGAGATGACTCAGTGGTTGAGCATCAATCCATGAACCAGGAGATTGTGGTTTGATTCCTGACTCAGGCGCATGCCTGGGTTTTGCGTTCAATTGATCCCTAGTGCAGGAAATAGCCGATAAATTATTCTCTCATCATTGCTGCATCTCTCTCTTCCTCTCTATGAATCAATAGAAACATCTTTTAAGTATTTTAACTTTAATTTGATAACAGTGATTATTATGATTGGATATTTATTTTAAAACTAGTGGCCCAGTGCACAAAATTCATGCAAGGGGTGGGGATTCCCTTAGCCCAGCCTGCACCCTTTTCAATTGGGGACCCTGGCTTAGGGGATGTCTGACCACAATCTGGGACTACTGGCTCCTAACTTCACCTGCCTGCATACCTGATTGCCCCTAATCTCTCTTCCTGCCTGCTTGATCTTGTTCCTAACTGCTCTCTCCTGCCAGCCTGATCACCCCTAACTGACTCTGTCTGCCTGATTGTCCCTAACTGCCCTCCCCTGATGGCCTGGTTGCCCCCAACTTCCCTCCCCTGCTAGTCTTATTTCCCCTAATGGCCTCTACCTTGGCCCCCACCACCATGGCTTTGTCTGAAAGAAAGTCAGATGTCTGGAAGATGGCCCGTCAATTCAGTCTAATTAACATATTACACTTTTAGTAGTATAGATAGATTATATAGGATGAGATTGTTTAAATGGTGGTGGGGGAGGGCCTTTTTTCTTCAGGAGGAGATGCTTTTGGCAGACAAAAATACATAATCCCTATATGTGGACTGATAGCCAACCATATGCACTATACTGCCAAACCGGTCATTAAAAAATTGAAGCACTTTCTTACCTCTTACACTAAACAGCTGTTGCCCTTAAAACCCCTTCTCAGCTCCCACCTTAGATTCTGCCTTCACAGTTCACTCAGATTAAGTTTTGATTGGTAGGTTTCTATGCCAGTCAGCATCAAAAGCTCCACTCCCTAGACAGCCATTGGCTCCTATACTTCATGCAGATTTGATTCTGATTGTTTGGTTTCTATGTCAGTCAGCATCTCTGGGCCTATCAACATGCCTGATCAAATATGTGAGGCTGATCAGCAGTTCTAAGAGAAAGAGAGAGGCAAGGGCTGATCAACAGCTGACACAGAGGCTACAGATCAGACCCAGCTTATCTCTTCAGGCCTCTTTTTGGGCCTGAACCACAGTCCTCTTAGCAGTCAGTCCTGGTTCGTGGCACTCACAGAAGTGAGCAGTCAGTCAAGCCTTTGGATGTTATGTACCCTGGGTTTTTATATATTAGGAAATTCTTTACATATTAAGATAATCATGTGGTTTTCTACTTTAATAGGTATTGTGATAAGTTAGACTGTTTAATTTCCTACTATTACACAGATCTAAAATATTGCAAATTAAGTTAACATTTTTGTAAGTTTTTTAACTTACTTCTGTTTTGCCCTGCTTTTAATGTGTAGCCTTTCAGGGGTCACTTACAGAAAGCTTAGGGTATTTAATAGGGTTCCCTTTTTCTATATAGCTCCTGGATTCCATTTTTTGCTTCCTTTACATCACCTATAATTATAAAAGCATAATATGCAAATTGACCAAATGACCAAACAGCAGAACGACCAAGCGCATAATCTTCTGGATGACCATGCAATGACATGCACTGATGCCAGGCCAGCCAAGGCGGGTGCAATGTGATTGGTCAGGGGGCACTGCCATTGTTTCAAGATTGCCCGCAGAGGGAGGCTCAGGCCACATTCTGTGGGGCAATTAATGGGGGGGGGGGCCTTCCATGATCAATCACCCCAAGAAGAGAGGCCCAGGCCACCCTTTGATTGTGGACCCCTGGCCATTGATTGCCCCAAAAAAAGGGAGGGCAACCAGCAATCAACCCACAGAGGGAGGACCTGGCCAACCAAGCGATCATACCCCATGCCTATTGCCTGCAGAGGGAGGCAACCAGTGCGGGAGTGGGGAGGAAACACCACAAAGTTGGCAAGCCATGGCAGCCCAGGCATGAAGCCAGCTGCTGGAAGCCTGGGGGGAAAAAACCCAATAGGCTCTGATCGCCAGCCAGGCCCAGGGACCCTACCCAAGGGGTCTCGGATTTCGAGAGGGCACAGGCCCAGCTGAGAAAGATCCCCTCCTCTGCACAAATTTTGTGCCCTGGGTCTCTAGTAATAAAGAAAAAAGCTATTCTATTTCAGCAATTTTCCGAAGTGAATTCACCAAGTGCTGGACTCATTTTCTCCTCCTCCCCTCTCACCAACGACTTTGCTCTTCACTTCTTGGCTTCCATGAGAAACATGATCTTTAATTTATTACTATAAAAAATTGCCATGAGATTGGCAAAAGCTCTGCCTTTCTTGCTTCCACCTCGGCTCTTATATTTAACATAATCTCTAAGAAGCATCAAATGCCATTCACATTCACGAGGGAAGAAGTCGCTGACAAAGTATTGGCTCACTCTTCCGTGCTTCTCTCTGAGTTCTTGGTTTTCCAGTTGTAGTTGCCATTAAACTTTTTTAAAATTCTGGTTTATCTAACTGCTACAAATGGAAAAATTGCTCTGATACTACAACTCCATTGTAATCCAAAGTTTTCCTTGACCCACTGAGTCTTATTTACCCTTTCAACATCTTGGTCTACTTTTCCAGATTTTCCATTCCTTCTCACATATCATCATCCCCTTATTCTGACAATTCTTAATATTAAAAAGTAAATTTGTCCCTTTTTGGCAGACATATACATTTTATTAATATTTAAAAATTTAGAGTAATTATATATAACAAAAGGTTTATCATTTTAACATTCTTAATTGTCCAGTTCTGGGACACCAAGTACGTTTTCATTGTTGTGCAGCCATTATGATCATCCATCTCCTGAACTTTTTCATCTTTCTGAGGATGGGTACTGATACTCTGTACCCATTAAAAATTAATTTCTAATCTCTTCTCCTCCATCCCTGCCAACCATTAATTTACCTTCTGTCTCTATGAATTTGACTACTCTAGGTACCTGAAATAAGTGGAATAAAATTTTTCTGCCCTTTTGTGACTGACTTATTTCACTTAATATAATGTCTTTAAGGTAATCTAAAATAGCCTAAATTTCTTAGGCTATTTTCTACCCTGATCCATTAGGTTACTGACACCATACCATAAATTACATGCTAGTTACCTAAATAATTTAATTACCTAGCATTCGTTACCAATAAAAAACTATTTTTGCATTTGTAAATGTACCTTACTAATCTTTCATGTGATGATGTGAAGTTTGATCTAAACATTCTGTCATATAATGAATATTATTAGTATAATCAAATCATTGATTATATTATGATCAAAACCAACAGGCAAACCAAATTCCAGGTTTCATTTTATATTCTTGTTACCTGTTTTCTAGCAGTTTTTTATGCCTCCTTATTTTAATTTACAGTTTCAAGAAAATTAAATGAAGGGGTAACTGAGCATCCGAATTAAGCATTTCAGTATTTGCAGCAATGCAGCTAACCATGTTTGCTGTTGATAGGGTAAGTCGCCAATCTTGCTGATAATTGGATACATGCAAACACAATTAGCCAATTATGAATGCAGTAATGTGTACAATACACTTTTCTAGACACATCAAATTATATTCACAAGAAATAGTATTATATGCAACCCTACTCTCTTCCTGGAAATAGAATTGAACTTAAAAAAGAATATAATCTACTGATCTTAAGATCAATATTCTATTATAATTAAGAGTAAAGAAATAACAGGTTATTAGGAAACATTTAAATGTTAGATGATTGGATAGACAGGTAGATGATTTAGATAGATATAGATGTCAATATATATACTCCCTGCACAGGGAAATCAACAATGCCATAATTATAGTGAAGTGAATGATGTAGAATCTTGAATTTTAGTTTTGTATTATTTTATCTCATTGTAGGAATCAGGATCTGGCAAACCCCCTCCCCCTAAAAACACACACATACACAGGACATATTACATCCTAAGCGGCAACTCAGTGGTCTTTCTCCAAAACAAACTTGGCTTTAAAAAAAATGTATCTTCATTGTTGAAAATATTACATATGTCACCTCTTTATCCCCTATTGACACCCCCAACCCTGCCCTGCCCCCATGCCCCTCCAGGCCTTCACCACACTATTGTCTGTGTCCATGGGCTATGCATATATGCATATAAGTTCTTTGGTTAATCTATCCCACTCACCTACCCACGCCTTCCCTCTGAGATCTGTAAGTCTGTCCCATGCTCTTATGTCTCTGAATCTATTTTGTTCATCAGTTTATTTTGTTCATTAGATTCCATATATGAGGGAGATCACATGATATTTGTCTGTCTTTCCTGGCTTATTTCATTTAGCTTAACATAATACTCTCCAGGTCCCTCCTTATTAGAGATAAAGGATCGTTCTTTTACACAGCTGCATTGTAGTCTATGATATAAATGTACCACATCTTGCCCTAGCTGGTTTGGCTCAGTGGCTAGAGTGTCAGCCTGTGGCCTGTAGAGTCTCAGGTTTTATTTCTGTCAAGGGCACATGCCTCAGTTTCAGGCTAAGTCCCCAGTAGGAGGTGTCCAGGAGATAACCAAATAATGATTCTCTCTCATCATCGATGTTTCTATCTTTCTCTATTCCTCTCCCTTCCTCTTCCTGAAATCAATAAAAATATATTTAAATAATAATAATAATAATAAAAATAATAATAAATAAATAAATAAATGTACCACATCTTTTTTTTTTAGGGTTGAAAACTCACTCAAGGTAAAGTAGCAAGACTTAAATGGTAGATTTAATACATTTTCCAGAAGAGTCACATTTTAAAAAATCCAGATTATAATTTTTTTTAAATACAGTTGATTTTTGGAGAATAGTGGCTTCTCACTTTATATTAAAAGTGTCATTCTCTCTCAATTAGTTTTCTTTAACATTATGTTTGTTTTGAATTTGTGAGTGTTATAGACCACAAACATTGTTCAATATTATTCTGAGCTTGTGCCACTATTACTTTATAGTTACAAAATTTTAAAAAGCCATTTCCTTTCATAGACTACTATTTTCTTCATCTACAAAACATAAATAATCCTGTCTAACATTCAAAGAATGCTAAAGGGTTAGAAGCAACATATATATAGTTTAGCACAAAGCCAAGATATAATTGTTACTTTGTAAGTGATACCTATTATTCCTATCATTCTTTATTTCAAGTAACTTTTATTTCTTCTTATTTATCCTCCATTTTAATATTTCACATAAGGAAAGAGTCTAGTTCAACTTATTTCCTGCCTGCTTTCTCATCCCCAAATAGTGACTTTCTCATGTAATATAGTAGAAGAGAGTAATAAAATAAATCTTCTAAGATGGCTCTTAATTATTTCTACCTTCTGGTATTCACTCCCCAGTGCATCCTTCTCCTCTTGAATGCAGGCAGGACATAGTGACTGGCTTGCAATGCATTGAATATGTAGAAAATATGAGATGTCATTTTCTGGATTAGGTTACAAAAGACTGTTGAATTGATCTTGGCCTACTTTCTTCTTCCTTTCACCTTGCTCATTCTGATGAAATCAGCTGCCGATTGAGAGCTCCTCTATGGAATATCCCAAATGGCAAAGAACTGTGGGAAGCTTCTGACAAGCAGTTTATGAGAAACAGAGACCCTAGTCTAACAAACAGAATCTAAGCCCTGTCGGCAAGCACTTGACTGAGGTTGGAAATGAACCCCAAGCTTGACTCAAGGCTCTAAGAGATGCAGAGACAGAGATCCTGAACCAAATTCTCATTAAAAACAAATAACCAGACAAACAACAACAACAAACAAAACTGTGAGATTAAAATGTTACTAATTGTTTGGGAAAGCCACTAATTTTGAGACTGATTTTTTTATACAGAAATAGAAAATTAATGCTAATTTAATCACAACACTTTTTTCCTCCAAAGAGTTTGATTTGTAATGCTCCTTCTCCAGAGTATTTAAAAATACATTAGTTTCTGTGGTTAAAGACAAGTCTTCTTATTTACAAATGACTTCTATTACAGTCATTTCCTCTCTACCTCCACATCCCAGGAAGAATATCAAGCAGTAATTTTCTCAGGATGATGAGAAATGAGAAATACTTGAATAGATATCTAAAATTCTGAATTTTAATAAATGAATTACATAGTGGCCAGAAAAAAATTTTGAGCATTTTTTTTTTCAAAGCAGCCCAAGAAATACAAATAAGAATAAAATATTGTTCTGCTCACAAAAAGATTACTATCTAGATAGGGACATAAGACCTACACAGATTTAAAGCTAACACTCCAAGGTAATATATGATGTATGGGTTGCACAGATAAGTAAGTAATCCTTCTATAATAATAAAAGCATAATATGCTAATTAGACTGCACATCCTTCCAGACCACCTTCCAGATGAAGCTGGCTGGGGCTTTGAGGGAAGCCCAGGTCCTGGGTGCTTGCCAGTAGTCCCGGATGCCAGAGGGAAGCTGGTGCCGGCAGCTAGGAGAAGAAAGGCCAACTCTTTCGTGAATTTTGTGCATTGGTCTTCTAGTATATAATAAAATGCTAATGTGCAAATCAACCGAACCATAGAACTACTGGTTGCACTGATCATCAGGGAGCAGACGCTCACACAGGAGCTGCCCCCTGGTAGTCAGTGTGCTCCCACCGGGAGAGCCACTCAACCAAAATCCAGGCTCATGGCTGGCGAGTGCAGCGACAGTGGCGGGAGCCTCTTCTGCCTCTGCTGCAAGTGGGTGGTAAGGAGCAAGGGGTCCCTGACTGTGAGAGCCCAGATTGTGAGAGGGATGTCTGACTGTTGGCTTAGGCTCAATGCCCCCAGGAATCGGGCCTAAACCAGCAGGTGGACATCCCCCAAGGGGTCCCAGACTGTGAGAGGATACATCCCAGGCTGAGGGACCCCCCAACCCAGTGCATGATTTTCATGTACTGGGTTTCTAGTCTAAAAATAAAGAAAAGAAAATAGCTCTCCAGGGGGAAGCAGAGCCAGCACTATTATTTTTAAATGATTCAAATTAGAAATTAGACCCATTTCCAGTTGTTTGTTTGTTTTTTTTACCAATACTAGTGGCCCATTCTTTGAAGGTTTATTTCATTATTATTATTATATTCATTAGCTTGGATAGCATTTTACTTTAGTTATGAATCTAGGGAATGGTACAAAAAGTTAAATAGTTCCTCCAAGGCTGAAGGCAGCATCAAAATTAAAGCAAAGATTGTGAAGTGATAAAAAAAATACAGCCAGCCAACCAATTAATTTTTAATTAGCTGAAAAAGAAGCAAAATTATAAAAATATAAACACAATGTCAAAAAATTATTTTTTTGTAAATAATTTTATTTTAATTTTAATACATTAATCTTGTATTGCATTTCTATGTCTAACCCCTAGAAAACTAATAGACTGTCTGGTTAAATGGGTATCTTTATTTAGTGGTATTGATGAGATGTTCTTAATAAACTATTTTTTTTAACAATTAGAAAGACATCAATGATGAGAGAAAATCATTGATCAGCTGCCTACTGCATGTTCCACCCTGGGGATGGAGCCCACAACTGGAGCATGTGCCCTGACTAGGAATCGAACTGTGACCTCCTGGTTCATAGGTCGATACTCGACCTCCGAGCTGGATTTTGAAATTTGAAGACTCTTACTGAGAGATAAATTTAGTATAGTCATGGGGGAAAAGCTGGAACTCAATGGATTATAGAATGAATATGAGGTGAGGTGATGATGAGATAGACTACTCTTTTGAGGAGTTTAGATGAAGAGCACAGGAGGGATTTGACTATTGGAGAAGGATTTAGGCTGAGGGAAGGACAACTTTCTATGATGTTTACAAACTGGAGAGAGAAGGAAATCTAAAGCAAAATAAGAAGTGGAGCCATATTCTCTAGGCAGAAAAGGGTGGAGTGCCTTTGGATAGGAAGGGGACAAGTTTGAGAATGAAGAAAAGTAGTGCAAAGAGAAAAAAATCTAG
Organism: Pipistrellus hanaki; assembly: GCF_964339955.1. NCBI lineage: Eukaryota > Metazoa > Chordata > Mammalia > Chiroptera > Vespertilionidae > Pipistrellus > Pipistrellus hanaki. Next base: position 20,857,030 of record NC_140510.1, read on the forward strand.
GCAAATATGTGGGTGTCTGAGAAGAACCTTGTATTTGAGAAAGATGATAACTGACGACTTCAGTTTTCGCTCTGCTCCTCTAATGAGGGTGAAGAAAGAGAGGATAAGAATGGATAAGAACTATGATGAAGAACCATTAGAGAAGACACCAAAGACAAACAAAAGGCCTGGGTGTGGCCTGAAAGACATTCAGTTACAGTGATATCAACCAGCCTTGTCCAGTTTCTTCCATCAGTACTGAGCATCGTTAATATTATACTGAATCTTGAACAAGTCATCCTATTAATGCTCGCAATTGTTTTGTTCTTATAGCTATATGTGACATTCAGATCTTTTGCCTGGAAAAGTTTGCTAACCATTGGTCTGGAGAGAACTCTGGAAATTCAAAGTCAGAAAATTAAATGCATATTGGGAAAGGAATGACTATTCTTAATTATAGTTATACTTCTTCCACCATGTAAAATTAATTGGTTGTTTTTGTGGTATGTGCATAAAATGATGTAGATACAACAATAATTGGCAAGTCCTAACATGCAGGTCTTATATATGGATTTATTGAACAGTCACCTCTCTTTTGGTTTGGGTGAAGTGGGTGTGGTCTCATAGATGCCTTATATAAGACTAGTCTTTGCCAGTCATGAAAACATTCACTAACCCTTGTTTTTCGTCTTTCAGTCTCTTTCTCATATTCATGTTACTTTTGGTGGTGTAACAGACACACATTAAAAGTTATAGACTTGGAAGAAAAATATGTGGCATTTGAAACCTAGAAATATCCTCCAGATATATTTTAGTTTATGTTGAACATTGGACACATTATTTTAAATGAAGCAAGAAATGTCTATTTTATTTAAAGACAAATATAATTGTATGGATATAACTGGGGGTAAAAAGCATAATAGCAAACTAATTTTAAAACATTTTATTTCCCTAATTGACAAGTAAAGTCAGAGGCATTTCTTATAGAGCAAAGGTGGTACGTGCAGAAAAAAAAAACATCTTGGACCCAGAGTTAGAAAGTGGGATTGAGATTCAGATCTGACCTTTACTAAGTTTTTGATTTGGGGTAAGTTGTTTAAACTCTCTGAATCAGAATTTCCTTATTGTAAGATGGAGATAAGTTCTGTTGTCCAGGAAGACAGTGAGGAAAATAAACCATGATGACACATTTTGAAAGTGTATGGTACAATATAAAGCACTTTAAGATTCTGTTGTGTGTGTTTGTTTTTTGAGGCACCTTGAAAGAAAATTCAATTTATAATCCTTTTAATCATTTTGTTTTCATACATTTCTGCAAGAGTAGAGGCATTTGGTTCCAGGTCATAAAAAATTCAATATAGATAGATCAAGCCTGAATTCATGTGAAGCATAATATTTTGATTTTTCATTTATACAAAACACACCAAAGATAAAAAATAAATCATAGATCTATAGACCTATCACTTAAGACAATGTGGCTTTTCCCCCCAATCTTCCTTCCCATTTGTTATATTTTGGATAGACATAACAACTCCTTTTTAAAAAAATTTTATAAGTAAAATATTTTATGTGTTACTGCAGCCTTCATTGTCATAAGTTTAAATGGCTCCATTGTGAGACTTACCATTATTATTGAGCATTTAGTGTATTTTCAAGTTTTACTATTATGTATAATTACATAAAATTTTGGTGTATTTAGCATTTTTAATCCCTATGGGACTGATCCCTTCATGTTGTATTACTAGAAAAGTTTACATGTTGTTGTTTTTTTAAAACCTCAAACCTTTAATTTAATTTATTTTTTTCAAAGAGAGTGTCTCTTTAAAAAATAATGATAAATTGAAAAGGATAAATATATTTCGGTTGACTACATTAATTCCCAGAAATTTTTACTCTTCATAAGAGTTCAGACTGTACCTTTCACCTTTGAAATCCTCCTGGTTACCCAACGTAGAATTTCCAGCAGAGTTGGCACCTAGTATTTGTAGAATGATTGTTTATCAGTTTAAAAAGCTAGTTAATTCTCCAAGCTGGCGATGCTGGTCCCTTCCAATGGCTGTGTAGAGAAACAGTGCCGTGCAGTGTCTATAATTTTTGTCATTTGAGGGAAATCATTTCAAGGCTAGTTGGGCAAATGGTAATGTAAGCAGGGCACATCCAGAAATTAAATAAACAGATGGGCTTTTATTGCCGGAAATAATTTGTTCTTGGAGGGAACATCTAACACTGGTGACTGTCATACACTGACAGCAGAGTGACATTTGTGATGGGAGTCATAACCTGTCACATTTCTGAGGGATAGCATCTCTGAAGCAAATGGGTAGCAATTATTTATTAATATAGACATTTAGTAAATTATTTATCTTCAATCACATTTACTTAGCTACATTATTCATCCCTAAATGTGTTATCTTTTAATATGCAATGAGAACAGGAATTCTCATTGCTGCTAAAATGGACCTTACTTTATAGACAGTTCTGTTATCATTTCAAATAACTGCAATTAGGAGAATGTCATTGCAGTGGGACCCGTGGGCCGTAATACAAATCTGATGTGACATCTTAACACTTACTTAAGAATGGCCTGCAATTGTCAACATTCTAGATAAGTGATGTGATTGTATTTATTTCTATTGTGAACAATTTGAGGAAAGGAACTATTTCTTTTTTTTTTAAATATATTTTATTGATTTTTTACAGAGAGGAAAGGAGAGAGCTAGAGAGCTAGAAACGTTGATGAGAGAGAAACATCGACCAGCTCCTCCTGCACACCCCCTACCGGGGATGTGCCCGCAACCAAAGTGCATGCCCCTGACCGGAATTGAACCAGTCTGCAGACCGAGGCTCTACCACTGAGCCAAACTGGTTTCGGCAGGAACTATTTCTTATATATCTTCCAAAGCCTAGTGCTAATGTCAAACAGATTTTCCATATTGCTTGCTGGTGGGTGGGTAGGTGGGTGAACAGATAGATGGGTGGGTGGATGGATAGCAGGAGCTATAATTCCCCCTACCTCTAGTTATTGCCAAACTTGTACTATTTTTATTTAGTGCCTGAGCATCCTTGAATTATAAAATCTTACTAACAAATGGTTCATTCCTTCATTTCCTTTTTCATTAACTCATAGCTGTTTTGAATGTCTGCCATATGCTTGGCACTGAAGATGGGCTCAACATAGCAACACTGAAAAAGTTCAATTGGTGCTCTGAGATTGTGATCTAATAGAGCCATGCTATCTGCCACTTAGGTCTTACAGAGTGCTCACAAAGTACTTATGATGAATGTCTAATTTGAATGGGGGGAGTGAGGCAGGTGTGGACAGAACTAGAGATAGCAAGATAGAGAAAGGCTTTGGAAAGTAAACATAAACTATTCAATGATTTATTTAAATAAAGATGGTTTAGGGTGTCACCTGCATGTCATGCAACATCTATAAACATCAGAGTAGCAGTAATGAACAAAAAAGACACAGTTACTAGCCCTGCAGGCTTCATCATATAAAGAGAAAAAGTTTGCTCTTTGATTGAACTAAAAGATTCAAGCAAGTCAGGCAAGGAACAAAGACTTCAGGGTATAAGACTCAAAACAAAGGGACAACTGATTGATATAATTGATAATGCAGAGATCAATTTTTCCAATAGTTTCAACAAAACCTAACTAACCTGAAATAAATCCGTCTTGAAAAAAAGTCAATTGAGCTTTTGAGCCTCACGTTTTCTCAACACTGTCTTTTTCACCCTTTATGAAGTGACTGCGAACTTTATTTTGCAGATGAGGAAAATTCAATAAAAAGAAATTTTACCAAAATCACACAGTAAGTAGATGGTTAATTAGGGATTTAAAATGAGACTGCAAGTTCCGGTCTTTATAGACCACTTGCATTTTTATTTATTTTAACATGTTTTTATTTATTTTTAGAAAGAGAGGAAGGGAGAGGGATGGAGAGACAGCTGCCTCCTGCACACCCTCTTCTGGGGATCAAGCCTGAAACCCGAGCATGTGCCCTGATGTGGAATCAAACCATGGCCTCTTGGTTCCTATGTAGACACTCAACCAACTGAGCCCACACTTGCCAGGCATTTTTAATAAACCTCTTGAACCAAAGGGAAAAGAAAGAGAAGGTGTTGTCCTGAGTAGGATCTTACGTTTCAGTATTTGATTACAAAGCAAAAAATGCAATAAAACAAAGCAGTGAAAGTGAGAATTCCACAGACTATATAGTTGAATACATTTGGTAGCTTTAAGGAAGTGTTGATTGCTTTTTTTAATATAAATGCTCGACCAGATTTTCTTGCTGAAATCTTCTCAGTTCTCTATTAGACATCTCTGTCCTCAGCATAGCTCATTACACTCCCTGTGCTCACTGAAATTTATAGATGCTCTTGGTCCCAGGAGGCAAATGACCTCCGTCAATACTGCGCAGAGAAGACAGAGGTTACTAGGATCTTCAAATCAGAGGAGTGAAATTCTCTCAGGTTTTATATGAAAAAATGACAGATTATATATTTGTTTATTAAAGTTAAACTAGTTTGAATAACATAAATGTTACCAACATATTGCATGAAACACCACATTCAGTGCCCCAGAGTAAAACTGAAATAAAATTAAAAAAATAAAGCACATTTGAACATTATGAAGAAATACCTCTGCCGGTTTATGATAGGAGAAAGTCAATAAAAGTTCAAACCATAATGTGCTACTAAATCTCAATTACTCTTTGTGGTACCATTAAAACTATTATGCAGCTTCATTTATTTGGGAAAACATATTGATGGCTCCTCTCTTCTTGGTCCTGGTACTTTCCTAGTGGAGCAGGTGTAGAATAGAAGACTAGAATATCAACTATTTCAGGGTTTTTGTTTAAGGCATTTTCCCTTCATCAAATTATGAATTTGTCAAGCGGGTAACAGTAATTTATAGCTCAGCCCTTTGAACAATAAAAGGCCCAAGCTATGAACAAATCATAGAAGGTCAAACCCAGCATGAATCAAATTAGTATAAAAGGGTAGGTAAAATTTTAAGAACTATATATTAGGCCAGTTCTTCTTTGCCAGCTTTAAAAAATTAAAAGGCAAACTCTTTTTCTGTTCTTGTACTCTGACAATAACTAGTCAGAGTTAGCACAGGCTCCTCAGGTTAGCGGCTCAGCCCCACAAAACTGCCCTCACTCCAGATGCAAATTGCAAGTCTGGGCCTCCTATGCTTCTGATTAACTGGTCATATACATCAGGATCGCCCAGGACCCTCTCCAGGTGAGCATCCTCTAAGCACCTCTGGTGTTCACCAACGGGAGGTTCCCCAAACTCCCTTGGTTTGAATTTTTATGGAGCTTTTGTTAAGCAAGCCATTGGTGATTAACTCAATCCCCAGCCATTTTACCTTTCCTAAAAAAAAGTCTAGCACTCTAATCAGGCATTTCTTTTCCATCCTCCAAGTCACTGCATTGGTCTAAACTTAGGTGAGGTTGAAAGGGGCTTATTATGAACAACAAAAGACACTCCTCTAACCCCCATTACTCAGGAGATTCCAAGGGTATTAGGAATCCTATGCCAGGAACTAGGGCCATAGACCAAATACACATTTCTTTTAATATCACTGAGGTGATTCAACTTAATCATTAAGCAGGAATTCAAAAAACCAGACAGATCATATAAGTAATATGAGCTTCTTAGTTGTTTCTAAGAATATAGCTTAAAAAAAAAAAAAGACTATGAGGTTTCTAAAGTGAAGAAAGAAATTAAAAGGCCAAGCATATAGGGCTAGAGAGAAAGAAAATAAATACTTACATGGTTAAAAATGTCTTGATGTATTGGATATGAATATTTTAAAAAATATATATATTTTATTGATTTTTCACAGAGAGGAAGAGAGAGGGATAGAGAGTTAGAAACATCAATGAAAGAGAATCATCAATCAGCCGCCTCTTGCACACCCCTACTGGGGATGTGCCCACAACCAAGGTACATGTCTTTGACCGGAATCGAACTCAGGACCTTTCAGTCCACAGGCCGACGCACTATCCACTGAGCCAAACCGGTCCCGGCGGATATGAATATTTTATATATACAAAGGAGAAGTGGGATGGAAATTTAGATCCTACCTCGGAGAGCTACCCACATGCTACATCAAGTTAAGATATATTTTATGTATAGTAACTCATATGTTAATATGCATAAATGTGCAGGAGAGCCAAAAAACAAAAATGTGGTTTCAAAATTTCAAATTTTAAAATTGCCTTAATCTATTACACAGTATTATAATTTATTTTTATAACCCAGATAAACAAGAGATAAAGTGTTTTGTAACACTCAGATTTTCTCCATTTGAAATCAATTGGAAAGGAAAGTTTATTCAGTCAATCTATTGATTTTCCACAATACAACTATTATTGTATTTTAGCTTGCAATTCTTTTAAAACTGGTTGTTTTAATTATCATGTCTTTCTTAACAAAAAATAAAAATTAAAATTAATACATAAGTTTTAGATCCCTAAATAAATAATGGCTATCTCTTTTAACCTCAACTTCTCAAATAATTAATTATGTTAATAATATATTTTCATTATGTTAAAATTGGAAAATTTGCATAAGCCAATAATTTCTTGGAATATTTATATTTTTATCTAAGAGATAACCATTACTAACATTTGTTAATCTTCTCAAATGCTTATTTTTATTACATATTATTAGTGAAATATTTTTATAAGATCAGGCAGCACATGATTTTCTCCCCACCAAATCTATATAGAACATAGTTATTCTATATCATAAAAGTATGAAGCTGAACATTATTTTACTGAGTGAATATGCCAATCATAGAAAGACAAATAGCATATGATCTCACGTACATGTAGAAATTAATGAACAAAATAAACTAATAAAATAGCAACAGAGGCATGGATACATGAAACAGACTGACAGCTGTCAGAGGAGAGGGGTGTAGGAGTGACTGGGTGAAAGAAAGTGAAGGAGTTTGTGAAAGAATATGCATAACCCATAGACACAGACAACAGTGTGGTGATGGGGCCAGAGGGAAGGAGGTTGGGGACTGGGTGGAAGTGAGCAAAGGGGGGAAAATGGGGATATACATAATAGTGTCAACAATAAAAAATGACGTTAGAATATGTACCTTCCCATATCTTTTATAACAGTATATAATTATTTTATTTATGAATTAGTAATGAGCTATTTAAATGTTTTAATAAGAGAAATTTAGATGAAATTTAAATGCTTAAAAGAGGCCACACAGATATTAACAAATCTCTGAATCTGACAATGGATTCTGCAAAACAACTAGAGAATCCAAGACTAGCCCGGTGGATTTTAAGTTTAATTTAAAATAGAAACAGAAATAAAAATCACAATGCTAGTCAAAACAAAGTGATCTGGTTAGATGTTGTCTGAGGATAGCGACTTTTTCACACCTTAAACTAATAAACTAATCAAGTTATTTTAGGTTGGAAAAGACAGTTGAATGATAGTAACCAGGATAAAGAGTGCTTAGATAACCCACATTTACCATAAATAAGACTCATAAAAAGATTAATATCTATTCTCAGCCTATGGAAAATCTAAGAACTAAAACTTTTCTCAATCTACTGAAAACTTAATGTTTTTCAAAGTTAATTCTGAAATACATCTTTTTAGAAAAAATTATTGGGGTGACATTAGTCAATATGAACATATAAGTTTCATATGTGGATTCCAAATTTACAAAATCTGTATATAGGACCATGTGCCCATCACCCAAAGTCAAATCTTCTCCCGTCACCTCATATTAAGATCCCTTTCTTCCCCCACCGCTCATTCTGTTTGTGTTCTTAAGTTTCAGTTTTAAATTGAACATATGAATTAAATCATATAGTTCTTAGCTTTTTCTGTTTGACTTACTCATGTTGCATAATGTTCTCAAGGTCCATCCATGTTGTTGTAAATGATGCTATTTCATCCTTTCTTATGGCCGTGTAGTACTCCATTGTGTATATGTACCACATCTTTATCCAGTCCTCTATCCTAGGGCACTTTGGCTGTTTCCAACTCTTGGCCACCATGAATAATGCTACAATGAACACAAGGGTGCATATGTCTTTGTGTATAAATGATTTCGAGTTTTGGGGGTATGGGTAGTTTTGTTGGGTCATATGGTAGCTCTATTTTTAATTTTTTGAGGAATCACCAGACTGCCTTCCAAAGTGGTTGTACCAGTCTACATTCCCACCAGTGGTGAATGAGGGTTCCTTTTCCACAATCTCTCCAACACTTGTTGTTGCTTGTCTTGTTGATAATGGCTACTCTAACTGGTACAAGGTGGTACATCATTGAACTGCATCTTTTAAAAAATAATACAAAATACACTGAGTGGCCAGGTTATTGTGATCTCTAACACATAATAATCTGGCCACTGTGTGTGTGTGTGTGTGTGTGTGTGTGTGTGTGTGTATTAGAAACCCTGTGCATTAATTCATGCATGGGTGGGGTCCAGCCAGCCTGGCCAGGAGGAGGGGGCAATTTGAACTCCTGGTCAAGGGGACAATTTGCATATTATCTTTTTATTATATAGAAAATACACTGAGTGGCCAAATTATTATGGGTTCAGAGATCATATAATCTGCCCATCAGTGTATATGGGATAACACAAGCATACTTTGTTTTACTTCGCTTTACAGATGTGTTTTTTACAAATTGAGGGCAGAACTCTCCACCAGCAAGAGTATCATGACTGGCTTTATTGAGATATAAATCTTATTATATTATGTTTGCTTATTTATATAGTTCACTTTTTCATAAAATATAGTGGTTTAAGGATTACAGATGCTGCTATCTTAATTTTGTTAGCCCAAGACCTTTACTTCTTTCTCCAAATGATAATCAATACACATAGCTTTAGGTTTCTGCTATCAACACCTGTATATAAGATAGCTGTGGCTTCATTTCCTGCTTATGATCTTGATTTCAACTTGCTTTTCATATTTTTCCCTTTGGGTTTTACTTTAATATTTTGAGAGATATTTTATGAATTTAAAGATATATTTGTCAAAATGTATTTAGGATTTCTGGATGTTTAATAGTGTATACTTTTTCAGAACATCAAATTTGTTATATTGCTAGAGTAAATCTAAATAACAGTTTTAAGGATAACATTTTCAATTATTCCCTCAAACATAATTTTAATTATTTTGTTCATAAAACTGGAAAATAAAAATTAGCAAAGCTTTGTTTTTTGTCATAGGCTCTTCTTTCTTTTTTTTAATATATATTTTTAATTGATTTCAAAGAGGGAGGGAGAGAGATAGAAACTTCATGATGAGAGAGAATCAATGATTAGCTGCCTCCTGCATGCCCCACTCTGGGGATTGAGCCCACAACCCAGGCATGAAGATATTAAATAGTTAATTTTATTGATATTCTCCTCCACCAATTAAACCAAGTATTTTTTCTGACATTTGAAGATAAATCCTATATTGGTGTGCAGCTATTTTGTTGTTTTCTTAAAATTCAAACAGGAGATATATAATTTTTCTTCTTCTAATGACACTAGAGGCCCATTGCACAAAGAGATTCATGCAATAGACCTTCCTTCCCTTGGCTTCTAGCATCAGTTTTCGTCAGGCACCCAGGATCCAGACCTTCGCCCTAGCCAGAGTCTGCTGTCTTCATCTTAGCTGCAAACTCTGGAGTCTGCAGTCTTGTCTTCACTGTGGCACTCTGCTCCTGTAGATCCCTTTGCCCTCTGCCCTCCCTCTCATAGCAAGTGTCCTGCCCTGCCTGGCCACTTGGCATCTGTAGCAGCTGGGCAGCCAGCATCTTTGGTGTTCTAATTTGCATACTCACTCTGATTGGCTGTGAGCATAGCAGAGGTACAGTCAATTTACATATTTGTCTATTATTAGGTAAGATGCTATTTTATAGACAAAAATCACAAATCATAAATATCATAACAACATATTAGAGAAAACTAGTGCTTATGTGACATTTGATACTAACTAAGAAATTGTGAAGTGAGTTGATCAAAATAATATTTGTTAGCCAGGAAAGTGAGTTTTTAACAGAAAGTAAATTTGCCATTACCAACTCTGAATTATTCCTTTGATATAACATGATTTGACATTATAATCATCTATCTTAAGCCCTTACTATTAATTCTTAATATTTAGTAAGCAAGCTTGTCTTTATATTTTAGTTTCTCATATACTTTTCTCCAAGGAAAATAAGTTGATCAAGGGAACTATAAATCTTGTCTACTTAGCAGTTATATTTTTTAAAATTAGCATTGCGTTATTAAATTAACATTAAGCCTTTCATCCGTTTTTATGAGCTTGGCTGTGTGAGATCATCTGGGAAAGATTGAAAAATTAAAAATGAAACCTGAGATATTGTGAACACATGGACTCTGGGATACCAGATACATTACCAGCTACTCAATTATTCCTTAAATGATCCCTGTGCATTAATGATCCAAGCCACATGTGTCAAACACAAGGCGCGCGGGCCAAATCCAGCCCGCCAGGCCTTGCAATGTGGCCCGCACCGCGCTGTCATCACTGCACTCCGCTGTCAGTTTATGACATTGTCAGTTTATGACTGTTCAGTAAACCATTCAGCCCGCCATTTAGGCTGGATTTTAGATTTTGGCCCCTTCTCTGATTGAGTTCGACACCCCTAATCTAATCAGTCATTCATTTCGGCTATTATTTATTCAATCATACAACCATCCATCCATTTACCCATCCATCCATGCATCCATCCATCCATCCATCCATCCATCCATCCATCCATCCATCTGTCCATCCATCCATCCATCCATCCATCCATCCATCCATCCATCCATCCATCTCTCCATCCATCCATCCATCCATCCATCCATCCATCCATCCATCCATCCATTTATCCATTCACTGAATCAGTACTTATTATCCCCTATATATTCAGCTCTCTTCTAGCTGATAGTAATAGAGACAATTATCTTCTACAATCCTTCTTTAGAGAGAAGGTAAATATGTGACACAGTCATGTATTACAAGTACAAAGAATCACAAAGGCAAGAGTGATCAATTTGACTTATATAGCCCTATAGTACTATATATATATATGTTGTACATTACTTTATAATTTTTCTGACATTGACCCTGTGGCTATAAGATATTATGAGTTTCTTGGCATATTTTTAATATAAAAATATGTGAATAAGTAAAAAGTAAATGAAGAAAAATGAGGAACATTTAAAAAAATCACACCACAATAGCAATCATTTTGAAATGTTTTTTTAATTTAATAAGTATATGTTGAATACAACCATATACAATGCAAAATTCAGTTCCCAATTTTTTGTGACTAAAATGAATATAACAATAGTTTTTAATTTGGCCCTTTCTATTTTTAAAATATGTGCTAGGTTATTATTTATTAGAATTTTTATGTTAAATTTTAACCTATTGGAAGAAACCATCATTGCAGATCTAAGGCTTTTGCAGTGGTTCTCAACCTTTCTAATGCCACAACCCTTTAATAATACAGTTCCTCATGTTGTGGTGACCCCCAACAATAAAATTATTTTTGTTGCTATTTCATTAAAGCAAGTTTTTAGGGTTCCTTATCTTCAGATGAAATATTTGACATGCGCTTTGTTAATACAAGTAGCATTTAGTTTTAATGTGGCTTCTTTTAATTTGTATCTGATTGAAAACAAAATTAATGTTTCTGGTGAATGTCTACGCCCCAACCCCAGCATGGGAGTTCAGATACAGACTAGCTGTGCATTGGCAGAGGCCCAACTTTGAAACAGACGGAGATGCCAAAGGTCTGATGAGGAGAGTCAAGGTTTTTGGCTTATCTATGAAGGAAAATTAACACATAGGCTTTAAATGAAAAATATTCCACCTTCATGCAAAATGCAGCAACATTAATTACAAGAGTAAAGTCTATTCATATCTTATTTTAGAAGAAGGTGGGTTATTTTTCATTCTGGATGCTCTGATTGTTATTCAATAACCTTGCTGGATTTTGTCCTTAACTGCATTTATCAACTGTGAGAGTTGCTCAGGAAATAAGCTTATAAGGTTAATTACCAGCATATTATGCTGGATGCAGAAAACTTGGTGGTGGTTTTATACAATCCTGGCATGTGAGGGAACGTTTCTCAGGGCTCAGCTCCGATTGCTTGTACCATGGTGTTTTTTAAATTAAAAATGGCTGTGTACTTCACATGCAATGTACATGCCAAAATTTCATTTACTTTGACACATTTTTTTTAATTGCAAAATCAAGATAAATTTGCTTATTTGATGAAAAATACTAATACTTTATTAAGTTAAATTGTTTTTAGAAATGCTTTTCACCCACGAAGGTAGACTTCAGTTTGAAAAGAGAATGTACAGTGTGTGCTTCTGAATGTGTGTGTGCTTGTGGTTCTGTGACAATGTTACACTGCTCAAATTATAAAACGCATTAATACATCATTGAATTTGTTGCTTTCACTTTTCAGTGTGTTACTTAAATGGAATATGTACTTTATTTTTTTAGTTTAATTTTATTGTTTAAAGTATTACAAATAATAGTACATATGTCTTCCCCCCCGCCCCCGACCTTCCCCCGGCACATGCTCTCACCCCACCCCCACCCCAGTGGTTATGCTTATATGCATGCTACAAATCTCTTACTTTGAATATGTACTTTAAATGTTTGCTTGGGATACATGATTAAGAAATGAGTACTGTCTATCTATTGCTTTAGACTTATTAACTGTAAGACTAGAATACTCTGAGCAGAAGTATATGTACATCTAACAGTCTGCTATGTCCATAGAGTTAACATTTGATGGCCACTATTTCCCTCCATTGGTTAAACCTGAGATAATTGATCAGTTTGTGATATTATTGAACATCCATTTCCACAAGCAACAGATTTTGTTTTTAGAAATTAAAGTGAAATGGAAGAGAAAAGAGAATCTCTTTTTAACATTTTTAGAATCCTAGAAGAATTAGGGGAGATTTTAGGTAACTAAGATCCCCAAAGCCATGGAAAACAAGAATCCTACCTACTTCTCCAACCTCATCTGATGTCACTTCCCCTGACTATATTCTTGCCATATCAATCCTTTTTCTACTCCTCACACATTCCAGTTTTTCACTTGAGGTTATTAATTCTGCCATTCCCTCTGCCTGAAATAATCTTTCCACAGGTCTTAAATAGCCAGCTCTTTGTTGTTATTCATCTCATTTTAAATGGCCTCTCTTTAGAGAGGTTATCCTGATAATCTGGTCCATAGCACCCCAGCCCCTAATACCAATCACTCTCTCTCTCTCTCAACATTTTGTTTTCTAGCTTCCTAATATTTAGAATTATCAAAATAGAAAAAATAAAATAAAATTTTCAAAAATATATCTAGTTATATTTATGTTTTTCTTGCTTATGAGTACAAAATTCATCCCTATTGTGTGTATTATTTTGTTTCTTTGTATGGTTGAGTAATATTGGATAATCTCGATATAAAACAATTGCTTTATATATGCACAAGTCTATGGACATCTGGGTAGTTTGCAGTTTGGTGCTATTACACTTAATGGTACTATGAACATTTGCATGCAAATATGCCAGTCAACAAATCTTTGGTGAATATATGAAGTCAATTCTCTTGGATAAGCCCCTAAGAAAAGAGCTGCCAAGGCCTATAATAAATGTATGTTTAACTAGCTAACAGAGTGAAATAACTAGTTTCTAAAGAGATGGTACCATTTTGCATTCCCACCCCTAATGCATGAGAATTTAAGTTACATCTCTATCAACACTTAGTATTTTTAAGTTCATTTATTCTAATCTGTGTGTAATGCTTTTTATTGTGGTTTAATTGCATTTTTCTAATAAAAAGTGATGTTTAACATGTGTTCATATCTTATTTGCTCTTCATGCATCTTCATGAAACGTGTTCAACTTTTGTCTTTCTTTTTTTTTTTCAATTTTATTGGGTTATCTTTTAAATATTATATTGTAAATATTCTTTATACATTTTGAATACAATCCTCTCAGATTGGTAGGTTTGATCAAGCAATTGAATTGATATCCCTCCCAGGGAAACAGGCTTTTCAAGAATTTCACAATGGATATCCCCTTTGCTAAGACCACATTTCACCTGTGGTGACCACGTTCCATTATCTCCCCTCCGGGTATGCAAAAAGAGGTCTCCACTCAGAAAAAAGTCCGCCAAAAGTCCTTTAAAGCAGCTGACTCCTGTCACCATATATCTGTTCTCTGAATATAATTATTACTGCATCTAGCTAATGTTGCCTAAGCCCCAGATATACATCTATGAAGACCTATAGCTTCAGCAGGTGCTGAGAATCTGTCAAATAGAATAACCAATGAGAAACAGAAAACAGCTTCTTTCTGCTCAATATGATGTGATTTAATAAATATCTTGTCTGTGAAAGTATCTGGTGTGTGAGTGTGGGTGTGAGTGTGTGTGTGGTGTGGGTGTGCATGCGCACATGTGCATTCCATGCTGTGCTGAATGATGAATTGAAAATGAAGGGGGGAAAACAACAACATTCAACCATTTCATGTCTCTGCACAATAGCAGGCTATTATTTTGATTGACATTGGCACTCACTTACCTGGGCTGACAATCTGTTAGGGAATGGCCCAGACATATCTTAACGAGGGCCATCATGTCTCAAAATAAAAATATCCAGCATAGAAAAACATCCACCAAAGATAAAAGGCTAACATTCTGGGACAAAATAGTTTTTGCATTTTGGAAATGAACTTTCCAATTATATGATTTCAGCAAAGGAGGCTAGAAAACTGAAAACGAATCAGAAAGTTCTGGTTGTTTAGTCCTGGTATAGTTATTCACCTTTCTTGTGATTTGAAAATGTTTTTAAATTTTCCTCTATTTCAGTTTCCTCGTTTGGATTTAAATATTACACATCAAAAATTATTGCAAATCTAATATTACATTTGTATTGTATGTAACCTCTAGTAAGAAAAAAGAAAGTGTCAAAAGTGTCAATCCATTATTCTTTGGTTCTTTTTTTTTTTTTTTTTTTTTTTTTTTTTGTAACTAGTAGACACAAGATATATAATTCCTAGGTAAAGAGAAAAGTTCCCATCTAGTGTATCCACTACTGATTTTGGCCACCATTGTTCTGATAGGAGAAGAACAGTTGTATGCAAATGCTGCTGTGTAGATAGAACTAGTATGTAAGCAGATGAGCAAATAAAAGTTGAAATGTGAAGGAGGACAGAAAAGTGCCTTAACCAGAATGCAACTCTCTGATCTGGCTTGATGACTGACAATCCACCCTTAGTCTATTCTCATGACTTAAGAGTTGCAGAGTCATAAAATCAGCCTTAATCAAACAAAAGCAATTACTTGATAGTAGTCCTCATTGATATCCTTTCACCATATTGTAACTCATAAGAAATAGAAACCACTTGGCAGAGAAGACAACTTCTTTCTAACCCTCCACCTTTTTTTCAATCCTCAGAAGCCCCTTTCACACATGCTAGGATATCTCTGTGTTAGAAATACAAAAAATCTTTGATCACGCTTTTCCTATTTCAAACTATTTCTTATCATTCCTCCACTTTTCCCTTTTCTTTTTTTATCACTTCTTCATTTCTTAATAATTTTTTTATTTATTTATTTTTTAATATATTTTATTGATTTTTTATAGAGAGGAAGGGAGAGAGATAGAGAGCTAGAAACATCGATGAGAGAGAAACATCAACCAGCTGCCTCTTGCACACCCCCTACTGGGGATGTGCCTGCAGCCAATGTACATACCCTTCACTGGAATCGAACCTGGAACCTTTCAGTCCACAGACCGAAGCTCTACTACTGAGCCAAACCGGTTTCGGCAATTTCTTAATAATTTTTAATCTGCCTTCTGATTGCACAATTTTGTAGACATTTAGTCACTCATATAGCCTCTAAAAAAATCTCACCTCTTTTGTTTAGACTTCATTCTCCAAATAAGCACAGAGCATTTTAAGTAGCCATTTTTACTTAAAATTCATCTCTTTTTTTCTCTGTGGCCCTCAACTCTCTTTCACCTTATGCTTTTCTGGATAATTTTTCTGTCTCTGGGTAGTTCTGCCTTCTACTGCCCCTAAAAATAACATCTCCCAAATCAGATTTCTGTTTTCTTAACATTTGAAGGTTAGGGTTAACTTTTATAATACCGACTCCCTAGACTGGCTGCTACAAAGCTTCATAGCAGCTGGCTACTCTGAATCCATGAAGGCAGTCATTCCTGGAAGAGGATGCATCACCAGTTCAAGGCAAGGGTCCCACCAGGTGAGTAGCTGTAACCACAACGCATGCTCACTGGCTTGACCCCCCAGTCTCTGACCATACCAGTGGAGGGGCTAAACCTCCCCCAGTCATGAATATTGGAGTGACAGAACTGAATTCTGCTAGTGTTACAGCTGTATCATGAGGCTGGGAACTCAGCTTTCTGATCATCCCAGAGGAGGGAGGGCTCTGGTGTTCTCTCAGCCAATGCGTGCTTAGATGTTGGATGAAGCTTGGAGTCAATGCTCCGCCACATCACGCTGCTGTTGGATCAGTCCCGGATCATGCCATGGGAAGGCTGGCACCTCCCTAGTCACGAAGCACAGAAGCCCCCAGGCCAACGACCAGGGTCTCTCTGCAGGAGTCTAATGTGCAACCTGCTCAAACTTCCATGTGCTGTCACAGAACGGGAGAACCACAGAGGGCTGGTTACTGCACTTGCTGCTGCTCTCCTGTGGCTGAGTTTTCTCCACTGATGCCATTCCAGAAGGCTGGTGTGTTTGCTTCCTGGGAGTTCATCTTTGCTTGATCCATCACACTCTTCTCCTCAAGGAATTCATCCATTCTCATGACTTTTCCTCTACTTACACCAAGTTCAAGGGCAGAGTATAATTTATTAAGTCTTGGGCTCCATTCCTTAGCATGATTTACAGGTAATAGTTTTGCTCTACCAATCTCATTTAGCGAGCTGAACAAAGTCACAGCATTATTATTATTTTTTTGAGTAGGTAAGTGAGCAGGATTTTTTTAGACATTCATTTTTCCTTAAAAAATAGCTTCCTTTGTTTAATTTCTATCCTTGTGAAGAATGCAGTAATTGACTCTGTCATCCAAACCCAAACCTTGGAATCACTTGAGAATCTTTCCTCCATCATTTTCCATGTTGGTGTCAGTGGGATTAGGGAACATAATACTAGTTATAATTTTTATTGCTTTACATGACTTTTTCCCATTGAATATCATACAAACTCTGGGTAGGAATAGAGTTTATACCAAACAGCCACCTAATAGTAGCTTTTTACCTTCTATTGTTATTATAATTTAATTTTATGACTGTCTCCTCATTTAAATTCAAAATTCTTTTAAGGATTGCAACCCTATTTTCCCATGGTAATTAGAGCTCTTCTGTGGCTAATTGCTGCTTAAGAAATATTGGTTGATTTTGATTAGATGATGAGAGTATTGAGGTCAGGAGTCTTTCAGTTACTTAAAAGAATTAAAACATGAGAGAATTCTTTGAAAAAAATTTCTAGAAAGACCATGCCAGACAGAATACAAAGACATATGTGCTCCTGAAGGGTTACAGGAGGGCTATAAACGTCTGACCTTATTGGCAGAGTTCAGGGCAGCAAAACGAGATTGTCCACTTGAAATTAACACATCTACCCACTTATCAGCAAGTGTCTAGAGAGGAAGGGAATCAGCTTGCAGACTAAGTGGGAAATGCATTTTCATCTTCATTTAGAACAATATATTTTCATATGTGCTCCTCAGGTGGGCCCTTATTCTATCAGAAATCACATTTCTTAAAATCGCCAGGAAATGTAATGAAAACTTAGAAAATACTTATCCAAAAATATGAAGATTGTAGCAATATCACATGTGTATGGGCCCATGCCCCAAAGCCCATGTTTCATCAAAACAGAGCTCAGTGGATAGAGATAGTGTTGCATCATTTTATTGTCTTAAGTCAGACTTCCTAGGCACAGGTTTGCTAGTCTCTCCATAGGTGTATGGTTATGTTTGATGTGGTCAGAGACAGAACACTCCTGCTTTTAATGGTGACTTTTCTACTCTTTTTTAAACCCTAAGTGAGTTTGTATCATGTACAACAAATCTGAGAACATTAGAGTCCCATAAAAGGGACCCAAAAATGACCTTCTTCCTACCTCTCCAGTTTCATTGGCAACCACTCCTTATTTTGAACCCTCTATTCTAGAAGTAGAATTTTGTATAGTTCTCTCAAATACCAGACCATCACATTCCTATGGCTATTGCACTTGCTATTCCCTCTGCCTAGCTGCTACACACTTCATGTGTAAGCAATAAAATCACAAAATGTATCTGGTTTGACAAAAATGCTTAGATATAGGAAGAGTCCTAGTATTCTTCATGAAAGGCAGAAAGAGAAAGAGCAAAGGTACAGAGCCATTCTCTTCCTGTGTCATGGAGGAACTTTTTACTTTACCACTTTTCTCTGTGCAAGTTATTATTAGTTTCTCATCTGTGAAAATGATGCTAATAATGTACATGCCATGTGGTTGTTATAAGAATTGAATAAGGTCATATAAAATGTTATTGGCTAAATAAATACTGGCATTTGTGTTCCTTTTGGACCATCAGTTACTAACTTTATAGCTTTTCCCCAGCTAAGACTCTTTAAATTCTGTTAGTGTTATGTTTCCCTTTAAGATTGTCCAAGAACCAAGAGACATCAATCTTCTTTATATTTATACTTTACATTTGTTATCAGCTTTTCTAGATCAAGCTTATTCATTATTAAAAGAAGATGTCAATTAATTTAGCTTAAGTGCTTTAGCAAACATATATAGAGTGAAGTGGAGGTACTATCACGATTTAGAGACATTAATAAAACTATATTTCACAGAAAGAAGAGAGGCATTGGGCAGGCCCTTGATCCATCTTCCTCCTTCCAGGATCTCAAGATCCCATCTTCTTCCTTTTCTATGTGTCTCTTTTCCATTCTTCTTTTTCTAGATTTTTTTTTCATGCAGTTTGTAATTTCTGCTTTATCATGATTTCATCTCCTCTACATCTAATAGCACAGAATAAAGAGTGTCATTGTTCCTAGCTTCAGATTCTTAGTATCTGGATAAAGTATCCTTATTCCAGCTCACCCTCTCCAGGGAAGTTAGGGTTAACTGGTACAACAGGCCTCCTGATGGGCATCCCACACCCCAATAGCATTATTGTAGATGATGATTTGGGTCTAATGGTAAAGGCTAACATCTCTGTTAACAAATTCATTTTTAAGTCTTATTAGGATCTGAGTCTACCTTAAACCATGGTGAAGGTTCTAGGATCTATCAGACAAGGGAGAGAGTAGAGAGCAGGTAGATCCAAGGGTTGGCTTCAATTCATGGATCCCAGAAAAATTTCCTGCCTTACTGGATTGCCTGTCTACTTTCAAGAAAGCTTCCTTCTGTAGAGAAGTTATCTAGGTAATCTGGGTTTCTTGAAGCTTCCTGTCAGAGGAAGGGAATGTGAATCTGAAGCAAAGTGTGGGTTTCCAATTTTGTCCAAGATTTAATCTACAAATTTGAAATAGTAGTTTTGGCAGGTGCAAGTGACAGAAAACTAGTGCCCACTAGGCTGTCAGGGACATTGTAGTTGTCTCCCCAACATCTCTTCCACCCCCTATTATGTATTCACATTATAATGAAATATAATGGGAACAGATTAATCCACTCCAACAACTGGGTAGGTAAACTCTGATTTGTTTAAATTACTGTAAAGCCACAGTAAATGGTTTAGGAAATCTATTTCTAAGCTTATTGGTCTTGGCATTCCTGTGGCCACAGGGTGTGCATAAGAATCAGAATTGCACAAAAATTGTTAATAAAACAGAAAGGTGGAATTTTATGAAAATAGATGGGTTTTCTAACAGATTTACTAAAAAGGAGGATGACTCTTTCCTTGGGCAAGGAAACATAAAAATCAGATTTCACTGGCCATTTTATTAATATGAGTAGGACAGTCTTTATATGAAGCTATGATTATGAAAATCAGAGACGAGAAATCAAAGGAAAGTGGGTTTTAGCACATAAATTGACTAGCTAAGTGAAACAAACATAAAGCTCTTCCTACCTTCATACTTTTTTTTAGCTATGTAAGCCAATGAATTATGTTTAGTATTTAATCCATTTGTAGTAATATTTTTTCTTGCACACAAAAAAAATGTACAATCTGATACCCTAGTTTCACAATGGAAAAGCAATTGTCTACTTACACAGCTGGTATTTCCTAAAGTATTCTATCTTTAGGCAAGAGTGGCTACAAAAAACTCAAATGATTACATTGAGATTTGTTTTGTCTCTCTTCTACTTAGTTGAGTTCATCCTCTGGTTTCATGCGGTAGTCCCTAAATATCTAGTTTCACTCTAGTATGTTCTAATGATGGCTGCTGATTACCTGGCCAGTGTTGCTTAGTGGTTGAATATCAACCACAAGCCAGGGGTTCACAGTTTGATTCTCAATTAGGGCACATGCCTGGATTTCAGACTCAATCCTCAGTAGAGTGCATGCAGAAGGCAGCCCACCAATGATTCTCTCTCATCATTTATGGTTTTTGTTGTTTTTTAAACATATTTTTATTGATTTCAGGGAGGAAAGGAGAGGAAAAGAGAGATAGAAACATCAGTGATAAGAAAGAATCATTCATTGGCTGCCTCCTACACACCCTTTTTGGGCCCTTAACTGGAATCTCATCTGGGACCCTTCAATCTATAGGATGCTTTATCCACTGAGCCAAACCAACTAGGTCCCATCATTGATTTTTCTCTTTCTCTCTTTCTCTTCCTTCCTCTCTCTGAAATCAATTTAAAAAATTTTAAAAAATAAAAATGGCTGTTGGTTTTAAAAATTCTTTTTTTTAAAATATATTTTATTGATTTTTTTTTTTTTTTACAGAGAGGAAGGGAGAGAAATAGAGAGCTAGAAACATCGATGAGAGAGAAACATCGACCAGCTTCCTCTTGCACACCCCCTACTGGGGATGTGCTCGCAACCAACGTACATGCCCCTGACCGGAATCGAACCTGGGACCTTTCAGTCCGCAGACCAATGCTCTACCACTGAGCCAAACCGGTTTCAGCTGTTTTTAAAAATTCTAAGCCTCAAGTCCAATGAGAAAGACAAGGATTTTATGCCCAAAATCCCCAGAAAATGCCTTATTGTCTCTCATATACTCTGATTGCATCTTGTACCTACCATTGAACAATCAGTGTGAACAGGAATATATGCTTCTCAGATAGTCAGAGGCCTACCTATGAAGCAAAAGGTGAATTGAACTACCCTAGCAGAACATGGTAGGTATAAAGGAAAGTGTGTTTCTCCAGAGGAAATTTGTATGGTGATCACAAGATGGATGGATGAATTCTGGGCAGAAACAAAAATAAACATCTGTTTTAAAAGAAAAACCATCATGCCCAATCAGCATAGCTCAGTGGTTAAGCGTTAACCTATGAACCAGGAGGTTCCTGGTCCAGGCATATGCCCGGGTTGTAGGCTCGGACCTCAGTGTGGGACGTGTGGAGGGGCAACCAATCAATATCTCTCTCCCTCTTCCTTCTTCTCTGAAGTCAGTAAAGAATATATTAAAAAACCCAACATATCAAATAAAGCTATGTTAAAATAGAAATAATCTTATGTGACTTTCAGGTCATATTCAGAAAATTACAGATCAACTGAGACTATAATTTAGGACTTTTTAATCAAATGATCTGGATTTTAAAGTGGGGAGGAAGTAATAGATCAGTAAGAAAAAAAATAGTTAAATATTAGATTTCTTCAGATAATCATTCTGGAATATTTTTCTCTTTCCTTCATTCTTGGGAAGACAATAGGTGCTCATATTTAACCAAAGGCGTTATAATCTAGGAAGAAAATTCTTTCAATTATGTCACAGCATATCTCTGTGAAGGTCCTTTGTCTATTTCTTTGCATATCTGCTTTCTGATTCATTTAATTGTTACATTCTTTATTAATTTCTTCTGCTTCTGATACTCATCAGAAATTAAGAAATTTACTTTGCTCTTGTAAGATAATTTCTTCATAGGAAGACTTAAATACAAGTCAATGACTTATTTCTTGCAGAGCATCTGACATTTTTTTACTTTCATCTAAGACAGTGGTTCTCAACCTTCCTAATGCCACGACCCTTTAATATAGTTCCTCTTGTTGTGGTGACCCTCAACCATAAAATTATTTTTGTTGCTACTTCATAACTGTAATTTCGCTACTGTTAATGAATCATAATATAAATACCTGTGTTTTCTGATGGTCTTAAGCTCGCGACCCACAGGTTGAGAACCGCTGCAGTAGAGCCTAAGACCATCAGAAAACACAGATATTTACATTACAATTCATTAACAGCAGCAAAATTACAGTTATGAAGTAGCAACAAAAATAATTTTATGGTCGGGGGTCACCACAACATGAGGAACTGTATTAGAGGGCCGAGGCATTTGGAAGGTTGAGAACCACTGATCTAAGATAAGGCAAGAAGAACAGAAACGTATATACGGCCTAATCTTTTCCAGGGTAAGGAGTCACTTTTCATTGCACCTTCTTTCAGTGAACAAGGAACTGGCCCTTTAATAACAAAAGGTAAAAGAAAGAGGGAAAGACAGTTGGACAATGACTGCAGGCTTGAGAGCTGAGATTCAGAGAGGAACAAGGAAGAAAATGAAATATATCTCAGAGTTCAAATGTTTCAATTTAAGGGCTAGTGACACAAATTTTGAAATCATGAGGCTTATCCTTTGGCTTCCTGAGCCACGGCTGAGTTGTTCCATTTGACACTGTCAGAGAGAATTCTAAGTGTTTTATAGGCTCCTCACATGGTGGTATCCCAAAGAGCTTTAGAAGGTGTCATAAAGGTTGTGATAATACATATTTTTTTCTTATAGAATAGATCAGAGGGTCTATTTAATAAAAAATGAACATAATAAATCCTCATATAGGGACTCTATGCAGAACAGAGAATATTTAACATAATAACACCAGATTTCTTCTCAACAGAGGAGTCAAATGCCTCTATGCAGGACTCCAGTAGCAGTGATTTTGTATCACTTGTTTTCCATTAGTGGAGCTCTGCAAGGAGTTGAATTGCAAGCAGAAAGACAACATCTTTCAAGTTATTGGCTTTATATGCTATTCATGTGGTGTGGGGGGGGGGCATGGGGGAGGAAGGAGACACACATCAATGGAGATGGACATAGAGGGTAGAAGAGGGAGAGAATAAACACAAAATCACAAAATGGTATAACTTTGTTCTTGTGACCATAAATCTTTAACTTACATATTCTTTCATTATTTCTTTAAATATTGTGACTATTGCCTATGAGTCAAATGCAGTATTACTCATTTGATTCTATTGAGAGTTTTCTTGTAGGATAGTAAATATATGCATTGGAAAAAATTATCAGAAAAATATAAGAAAATGCCTAAGTAATTGTATATATGTGTGTGTGTGTGTGTGTGTGTGTGTGTGTATGCCTACATTTATATAATTTGACACAATATTTTTAACCCTTCTCTTCATCCCTCACTTACTTCCTTTCCTTTAGAAATATTTAAGTAGCAGAACACCAACAATATGTGAGGTAAAAATTTCATCCTCAATATGATCAATGACAAAATGAAGATAAAATACTTCTTATCTTGTAGGATGTTTGAGAATATTCAATGCAATGAGAAATAATAGATTTCCAGCCTCTCATACTTTTCAGTTTCTTAACTTAGCAAATAATAAATTATAGTTAACTAGAATCCCAGTGCACAAAATTTGTGCACGAGGCGGGGCGGGTCCCTCAGTGGACACCCTTAGTGCTGCTGCTGAGGTGACAGAGGCTCCTGCCATCACTGTTACACTCTCCAACCATGAACCCGGCTCAATTTTGGATTCGCAATCTATAGAACAGTGCATGGGCCATAGTGACTGCTCAATAAATAGCAGTATAAATAATAAATAAATGAATAATTTAAAAAAATACATTATTATACATTATTAAAATACTATCCTATATAATTAAAGTGTAATATGCTAAATGTTGGCTGGTCGGCCATTCAACCAATCAAAGCTTAATATGCTAATGATATACTAAGGCTGCTCAACCTCTCACTATAATGTGTACTGGCCACCAGTGGCATCTCCTGCATTGAAAGGGATTGGGCTGATACAAACTCTTCAACAACACCAGAAGGGCCCAGGATTGAGAGAGGGTGCAGGCCAAGCCTAAGGACCCCACCGGTGCACTCTCAGGGCTGGGGAGGGATGCAGAAGATTGGCCAGCTGGAGAGGGACTGCAGGAGGGCTCCAGGATATGTCCAGCCCCTCTCACTCAGTCCCAATCGGCCAGACCCCAGGAGCAAGCTAACCTACCAATCTGAGTGTCTGCCCCTTGGTGGTCAGTGCATGTCATAGCAAGTGGTGGAGTGGCCTTAGCAGATCATTGCTTTGATTGGTTGAATGTACGACCAGAAGACCAGACACTTAGCATATTAGGCTTTTATTATATAGGATGGTATTATAGTAATGTATAGTACTGTATTTTTGATTTATTCATTTATTTATTACTTATACTGCTATTTATTGAGCAGTACTATGGCCCATGCACCATTCTATAGATTGTAAATCCAAAAATAACTAAGACAGAGTTCCTGCCCTCTGAGATTTCACATCACCCTGAAAAATGTATCATATGTGCACAAATGTACCTGTATATATTCTTGATCTGGCCAAATTATATGACCACACACACACACACACACACACACACACAAATAATACATTTTTCTAAAGTGCAATGAAAAATCCTTAAAGCTCAGCTAATCTTAGTTGCTCACTAAGGTTGCCAGAATAGTGAGTAATTCACTTCTTCACTGGCCTTAGTGAGACTGGGTGGAGATCATCTGAGTGAAAGGGAATTGTTTGCTTTTCATCAAGACTCCAATTTATAAGGGAGCCAGCTAGGCCTCTGGCTAAATGCCATATGAATTGGTGTTAGGGTTTGGCTCTCAAAGTCTAGAACTAGTGGGGGAGCCTTTTCCCCAAGGCTCCAAGGATCAGAAGAGCCTTAGGGAAGTAGACATAGATTCCCACAAGATCCAAAGAAACAGAGGATATTCAGGGAATAAAAGGATGAACAAAACATAAGAATAAAGTCAGTCTTTACATTGAACAAAAGCAGAATGAACTAGACAGACGATTAGAAACAATCATTGGCAGCTGCTTTTCCTCCTTACTGACAAAATTCATGGCTGGGTCTTTCTAGGTTGAAGGTGGGCACTGAGGCAGACTCTTAATTCCTGCAGAGTCTAGAGGTCTTTGGATTGAGAGAATGAAGCGAGCATGGATTGGAGAAAGGAGCAAGAAAAGGCTGCCTCATATCCCCAGATGGGAATTCATAGAAACAGCTTCTAGATAAGTCCTGCTAAATATAAAAAAAAATTCTACTGGCTTCAGTGAGAGACATGTCAGCTACCATTTCAGTGTGAACCCAACTGGCTTGAGATTAAACATCCAATAAAAATAAAGTGTGTGAAAACTCCTATAATACACAAATTGGAGGGGACAAACTGGAGAATTTTAACGATTATAAAGAAAGTTTCTTGTGTCGGAATAGGGACATTTCAGTTCCTTTAATTATTTCTCTAAGAAAATTGGGATCTCATAAAGCAAATGTATGCATGACAGCAAGTACAAGATTCCTGGGTGAAACACTTTCTGCTAAGCACGCATAGTTCAGGAGGTTGGAGCCAAAGAGAAAACGCTCTTCACCTTCCCTGTTTCCTAGCTACAACACTGAAGTCAGCTCCCACATAGGCAGGCAGCTGGAAATGAGTTCTGACTGAAGCAATTATATAAATGTCACTGTAAGCTGTTATCTTATCAGACTTTTTTTCTTTCGGAGTCCCAGCATCATCTTTCAGGGGTGCTGGATTACTTAAGATAAAGAGAGAGCAGAGATATATTGCCACAATAAAAACAAAGATGTCTCAGACACTGGCTTTATATAACACCAGCTACCTATGGAGACTGCTTGAAAGGATATGTGAAAAGAAAATCAAGCCAAGCTCACTCATGGGTCAGGCAGTAATGCTGGTCTACTTTGCAAAGACCCTGGACATTGACTGATTTCTCCATTACATAGTTTGCATCTTACTTAAGGCAATTCTTTCAAAGCAAGGTCACTACAAAGCTTGCCAAAATGCCTTTATTTGGAAAAGCACCTAGAATCTCACCAATACATCTGGATTCTGTGAGGCCCATTCAACTCTCTGGACAATAATACCCATAATACCCATGTCTAAGTGTTCACTCAGTGAATGAGCACAGACCTGCAACTTCGTCTGACTGAGAAATGGACAGAAGGGCAAGCGGGTAAGGAGGGGACCTTTAGTTCTTGATGTGATGAAAGAGAGGTGACCTCAGCAAACTGAAAATTACATATCTGTTTTCAGCTACAATTTCACTAAAAAATGGAGAAAAGGAATCAAGTTCATTTTTAGAAAAGTTGAATTCAGAAAAGCACAGTCTGTCCAGTCTGTCCAGATTTCATTTTTGCTCCTAATTGTCTATTTCCTTATTGGTAGGAGGATCATTCTTCACTCCTATTGATACATGACTTGAGGTGCCTCCCTGTGGTAGAAGTACCCATATGACTTTCTTGGCCAAAGTGCCAAGCAGCCTTGTTCACAGAAGATTGATAATGGTCCTTTGGCATGGCCTTGGCTCTCTACTTTCTGCCACCAGAACGCTCCTTCACCGTGGGAGTAGAGCACACGTGAAGTGAGCTGACCCAGGTGCAAGGGAGTAAGTCCTGTTCTAAACCCAGAGATGTCATGGCCATTTGTTACCAAAGCATGACTTCACAAAAGCCAACTAATATGTGATCTCAGATTAAAAATAAATGGCTCAGTGTTGGCCTATGGACTGAAGGGTCTTGGGTTCAATTCCAGGTTGCAGGCTCGCCCACTGGCACTGGTCCAGGCAAATGCAGGAGGCAACCAGTGGAAGTGTCTCTCACATCGATGTGTCTCTCTCTCTCCCACTCCCTTCCACTCTCTCTAAAAATCAATGGGGAAAAAAATATCCTTGGGTGAGGATTAGCAAAAAAAGCTAAATAAATAAATGTACCTTTAAGACATTAGGCACTTTTACTGACCTCAGCCATACATTCATTCGACAACCCATAATTAACTGTCATTTTTACTTTCCCCCCTGTCTTTATCAATATTTAGGCTGGGTTTGCCAGTTGGTCTGTCATTGTGCAGGTATCACCTAAACCAGTTTAAGGGAATTCAATAAAGAACTAAGGATTCAAAATTAGGTAGGGAACTTAGAAACCTATTTTCCACTGTCAGCTGGATTAAGATGTGAGAATTGACTGAGACTGATCATGGTGGCCTTTCAAGCCACAGAGGAAAACGCCTCTGCTCGCTCCAGTTCCCTGTCTGAAGTGTCTGCTCCTGCCTCCTTAGCCACCCGGAGTCCGCACTCTTCTCCCAGAGTGGTGTGTTTGTTATCACAACCAGAGCTTTCCTTCTAGGCCTGGCCTCCCCCTGAGCTTCATGACATGGGACGTGAGCACCGCTGTGTCCTTGGACCCAGGTAAGGCAAAAAGAGCAAACTGAAGGTGTGAAATGAAAAATGGCACATGAATATTAAGAGGGACAGGCAGCATTGTAGGAGTTGAACTTACGTCTTCAAACTCGGAGTTTAAGATGTCTTCCACGATACCATGCTGCCCAGAGGGTTGGGTTCTGTAGCTTGCTTTTTATTTTTATTTTTTAAAAAAACAAGAAAGTTTGCTGAATTGTCTCCAGTCCAAAAATTGCCCAAGAAAAATATGTATTGAAAAGAAAACTTCCAGATTTGCTATACATCACTTGTGAAATATTGTTCAAGAAATAATTCTTCAACCCGTTCAGTCTCATTAGTTTTCTCCTTTGAGGGATGGGAAAATGAATCTTTCCAGCAAAAATCAAATCTGTGCATGACAGCCAGTTGAGCTCAGAGGTCAAAGGATGAATGTGGACCATTGCGGTGTATTCCCATACATTCAATCTTTTGTCCGCTCGCACAGCAGGTAGGATTTGAAAGAGAATATGCCCTTGTCTAAAAGAATAATTTTTTTTTAATGGCTGAAAATATTCAGACCTAACCCTGAGAGCAGCCACAGTCAATGCCACTTCCAATGCTAAAGTCAACTTCTGCTAATAGTTAGGATTGGCAAAATACTTCAAAAGTAGTTCTTAGGGAGTTGTGTGTTTACACTTGGGGAAACGTGATAAAAGAGGAGAAACTGGAGAGATTTTTCAAGGAAGAGCCTCAGAAAAGATTGAGGATTTCCACAAATGTTTAAAAGGAAACACACAGAGATAAGCCTAAGGCCAAGGTCACCACACACCAGCATCCCTGTCAAGCTTCAAGGTCCCAGTGATGTACTAGTGCGATTTCAGTCATGGCTCCCATGCTCTGTTCTCACAAGGGCTTTGTAAAAAGTAAAGGACAAGACTCAAAAATAGGGATAAACATTTGAAATAAAAATCAAAAGCAGAAATTCTGGTTGTCGCTTGCCCTAACTCACTTTCATAAAACTGTCTCCAAGTATACGATGCCCAGGTTTATGAGGCGCTTCCCTTAGGAAGAACCTGCTATCAGCATTCAGAAAAGAAGGTGATGCTGAAGGAGCGCACATCTGAGTCAGATTTCTAACTCAGAGCAGTGTTTCCTGAGGGGCTGTGAAGTGCCGATGATTTGTAAGCACAGGGACAGTCTCACCCTCTTGAGGCTCACTTACGTATCTGATTTATTAGGAAATGATGTTTAAATTCAAAGAAGATAAGGACATGATGACATTAAGTTTGTGATTTTTGACCCCCTATTTCTGCCTGGGCCATAGTATCTTCCTTCCTCTCTTCAGTTCAGAAGGTTCCTGCTCTAAAGGATTTTCAATTGCTCCCTTTTGTAAAACAGTTCTTTGCTCAGCAAATCAGTCTTCAAAAGACTTAATCTTATGTTTTCATGTTCATCAGTCTCTCTCCTGATGGGACCCAGGGCCTGGCTTTTTTGCTGGAGGAAGTGTCCTCACCCAGGACACAAGTCACTAAAACTCTCCCAACCATCACTGCATGGAATTAGGAGAAGTAAGAGTCTTGGTGAGTGGGGCAAATGAAAATAGGTTTCTGAATTTTAGTCCACTATCTGATGCCAATAGGGGAAAGAATTTCACACACCAAATGTACAATACAATTTTTAAATGGTGAGAGAGAGTTGGGAATGTAATTTTTATCCAATGTCACAAGAGCTTAAAGAATATGATATTATTCTTTAAAGATTACATTCAGGGAAACTAAATGGAATTATATTGGTATATTGAAATGTTTTTAAAGAGAAAAGCTAAAATATTTATTTGGGGGTTATGAAGTGTGTTTTGCTATTAAAATTATTGGCATGTGATTTGAGAAGCAGTCTTAGTTCGATTACAGCCTCTTGACATTTGGTAGTATTTCCACAATGATGAAGGCATACTGGTAACAAGCATGATTCAGTAGCTGGGATAAAGATGCTACATTTCTATAAAGGGAGTCTTGATTTGTAATAATATAGACTAAAAGGAATCAGCCCGGGATGGTGGTCAATGACCTAGGAGCTGAACTGAGAGGGATCAAGTACAGTTTTGCCACTTACTTACTGCTGGGCAAGTAACTTTATATTTAAATCTTCAGTTTTCCCATCTAAAAATGTAGATAATCATACTAATCCCTATTTTCTGGATGTATAAGAATTATTTTTTAAAGTACAAAGCATTTTGTATAGTATCAGGTGCACAGTAAGTACACAATAGTCACTCACTATTCTTTTAAAAGAAATAATTACTAAATAAATACTTTTAAATAAAATATTTAATTAAAAATAATTACTAAAACACTTCCATTATCTTAATTCACAAACATTAATTATGAGGAAGGAGGAGAAAAAACAGAATTTTATTGAATTTCATACTCTTTACATGGGTATTTATCTGTCATGTTTTGTTTTATGCATTGCTAGTTCTGTCATTACCTTCTCCATTATTCTGATTTCCAAAATCCAATTCAGGCTTCAAGGACCCTCTCCAAGCCTTACCTGTCCTTGATGAGCTCAGACAAGAGAGCTGTTACCACATGTGAACATCTGTAGGAGCCATTGTTCTCTACCATCTGCTGCATGGTGTTTATCTGCTGTATAAGATTCTTAGTAATCTCTCAACTCTTCATTTTTATAAAAAAATATACATTATGTTTCTTGAATTCAGAGGCTTCACACTGACATAATATAATATATAAATGATGTATAACTCAGAATTTAAAACTTAAATTCATATTTTTACTTTAAATTTTATTAAAAATGTACTGATATTGCCCTAAAATTACACACAGACATGAAAATGTTGAACCAAAACTGTACCTGATTTTCTCAAACATGTCAATTATAAATTTGTTATTTATACATATTAGTAATATTTTTCTTTAGTTTAATAAAAATGTCAATAGCAAAGAGTGCATCTTATTCATGTGTGTTTCTTTCTAAATAGCCTTAGAATGATAATTACACAGTGAACACTGTTGAGTAAATAGTGCATGCTTTAACTAAATCATACTTTTTAAAATGCAAAGTTTAAAATATTTTACTGCTCACAGACAATCACTGATAGAAGGGAAGTGCCTGAGAAAGAAGTAAACACCACATCTACATAAGGATTGCAAATATGTAAACACACATATGCATAAGAAGGATTGCAAATATGTAAGTAGTTCAAAGTGCTTTGCAAAAGACTGATTTGGGATAACATAAATCGAAAAAGAACTTATTGAAAAGCAGAGGATACCCCACAAAATGTTTGGAAGACTGAATATTGATTCCCTGAAATACAGGCAGTAAACCATGAAAAGTGGGAAAGAGACACCACAGCTGGTGCCAGCAGTCAGGAGGGTTTGCCCAGGCCCTGCTGTTGGTGCCATCACTACAGGGCCTGGGGACACCACTGCTGCTGGGTTTGGGTGCAGTCATTATGGCCAGCCTAGCGTAAATCAAGTGTAAATGTTTAAATCAGAGTTATTACTTAGTTTAAAAAGTCATTCTTAGAAGTATTCTCTTGGTAAAATCAGATTTGTATGACCTGCTCATACTCCCAGGATTTATGGAAGGATCTCTCTTCTTTGGCATCCATAGATGCTCATAATGAAGAATTAATTTCAAATTAAGATGGGAGTTAAAGTTAAGGGACACTGAAAGAATGACAAATATAGTCAATAGTTCATTTTCTTCACTACTTTTCCCAAACATATGCACACCCTTCTTACCACTGTCAGACCTTAGGGCAAAAAAGTCCACTAACACTCAATGGGCTGTCCTATCTCTATGTACAATTGAATGCACATCCATCCCACCTCCAAAGGGACAAAACCCCCATCAAAATAGATCATTTGTACAATTCAGTGCCCATAAGCTCTGGACTCACCAATTTCTCTTTTGGTTTTACGATGCTATCTCAAAATTGCATAAGCTCTTTCCTGGCTAAATTGCAGGGATAATTGTCATCAACACAACACACTTGACAAAAAACTGTGGAAAACGAGGGGGGAAATAAATTGAAAATAAAATGAAACTGTGTAGCACTAAAGTTGTTATTTTTGCCACTGGTCTTGAGGCTGTATTTATGACTTGATCCAACACATCTTTTACCATGTACCCAGTCCCTTCCTTTCAGTTCACATCTCAGTTGCTTGGGGTCTTGGTTGCCTGATGAATGACTCAACGTTAATTGCGGAGTGTTGCAAAATATTCATTAGTCTTGACTGGCTAAGGGAAGTGTGGCCCAAGAAGGCACTCTAAGGATTACCTTAGCTTCTTCTCCCTCCTCTCATGGTGCATTAACAATCTTAATTCTTTGATGATCACAATCAATCACCTCAGCCCAAGGTAATCTCCTTTTCTATCTGTTTGTACTGTCTCTGAAGAATCCTCAAATGGCCAAAACCGGTTTGGCTCAATGGATAGAGTGTCAGCTTGGGGACTGAAAGGCCCCAGGTTCGATTTCAGTCAAGGGCATGTACCTTGGTTGCGGGCACATCCCCAGTAGGGGGTGTGCAAGAGGCAGCTGATCTATGACTCTCATAGATGTTTCTAACTCTCCCTTCCTCTCTGTACAAAATCAATAAAATATATTAAAAAAAAAAAAAGTATCCTCAAATGGCCAGAGGGCAGGCCACACTTCCAATTTATAGGAATCATTGGTGGTCCTCTAGTGGAATTAGTCCCTTAAGGTAATCAGAAAATAAACAAATTTGTTTATATTGATCTAGGAGACTAGATCAATCTAGTTCACAGAACTACTACCTTTGAATTGAAGTGTCTGTTGGCTTTTTCTGAGATTTATGCAAGTAATATTTTGCTATATATAAATTTTACTGCTACCTCCCCACCCCCTATCTACTGCTTGCTCTCTTTCTCTCTCTCCCTCTATCTCTCTTTTCCCCTCCCACCCTTCCTCCCTCTCTTGCTGTGTGTTGGCAGGCTCAGTTATGAAAACAATGAAAATGAGTGTGTGACAGGACAGGGAGGAGGAAGTTGTGGAATTAAAGGTCTAGAACGAGATGTTATAGGTTTAGAGAGGGTCACCACGCTGTAAACTGCGAAGTGCAGTATGATCAGTTACCAAAATAGCCCAGCCATGTGGGAGCGTGTGGAGAGGGCTATGGATGCCAGAAGTCTGTACAGCTACTGCCTCTCTGGTGTTGGAGCAGCTGAACAAAAAGCAGAGGAGAGAGACCAACCAGAAAACTGCCAAACAAACCACTTCCTGTTGATTATTGCATATGACCTGAAAAGAATTGCAGAGAGGAATGAATATTTTACTTCTGTTTTCCAAAGTTCCTAAAACTCTTTTTTTTTCTTTTTGTCAAACAACTGGAATTATATATTTCCCAGTTTAGCCAAATTGATATAACACAGTCCACCACATCATTTGTGTATGTATGTGTATGCATGTAAGTAAAATCATTACATAATTTCAGCAGTATAGTAATTATAGCTTTATATACTTCTTTAGTTTAATGCTTAAATTATGAACATTTACTGATGCTCTTAAACTCTACATTATTATACCAAAATTTTACAAAGATCTTTGGAGCATACATGTGAAAGTAACATTTTAATTGTCCCCTGATGAAAACAGAAGGTGGAATTCAGGCAGAGGAAATTTAAAAAAAAGAAACAAAAAACAAGAATGAGGAGAATATATAATGTGTTTAGGGATCAGCTAATAGCTAGAAGTAGACAAAATACAGGGTAAATATAATATTTAGAGACAGAAAAATAGAGACAGATTAAGTAGTTTAGACATAATGTTATCTACAATGGGGAGCCAATTAATATTTTTAAGCTTGGAGTGGTAATTGGTATGTCTTTCAGATAAATCGCTCATGAGGAAGTGTAGGAACTAGATTAGAGGGGCCAATGGAGTAGAGCAAAGAGAGCTGTGAAAAGATAATTGAGGATTCTGGAGAGACATGATTCAGAATTACCAGGGCAGAGGCTGTGAGAAATCAGATGAAAGGAAAATTTAGATATTCACAATGGTGGCCAAGTCCCATGGCTTGATGACTAAATACAGAGACTGGGGCATAAAAAATGTGTTAAAGATGACTCTGAGAATTCTATCTTGGATAGATGTATGGAGAGTAAAGCCAATTTAAATTCCTATTAAAGGCAGTTTAGGCTTGCAACCAAGTATTACACAATATAGCTAGAGCTGATGCAGTGATTTTTCAAGAGAGTTCTCTTACAGAGCCAATCATCATTGGCATAAAGCAGTGGTTTTCAAACATAGTAGACAATTTAAATATAAAATGAAGATTTGGGAGGGATGAAGGGATAGAAGAAGTACAGAGGATAGTGGGTAATCTTCAAACACATCACAAAGTCAGTTTTACCAAGTCAGATTCTTGGGAAGTAGAGTCTCAGAGTTTCTCATTTTAAGCTCCCCTGGTGATGGTGAGTCTGGTAGTCCACTAAGTTAATGAGTTTGGATGATGACTTTCACAACTTCCAGGTGCCAATCAGGACACAAGTCTTTGTGAATGTGAATGTTCCTGTTTATGAAGGAACAAGAGACTTCCTATTGAAAAAAGGCAAATCTAAAATTGAGCAGAGTACAAAGAATAAACAAAACCAAGCTCAGATTACAGTAATAAAAACAAATGTTCTTAGGGATGATCAAAGGGCAATTCACAAGATACTGAAGTTGTAGCTGTAGCAAAACTCCTATTGTGAAAATTTGCCTTTATATTTTTTGAACACAGAGTATAAGATTCATGAGGACAGGAATCTTGTGTTTTTCCACTATTGTATACCCACCACCTAATATAGAGACTAACATAATTAGTGCTCAATAAATATTGACAGATGAGTTCAGTCATTGATCCAACATATATTATCAGGCTTCATGTATTTTTCTAGACTTTGTGCTCAGTGTCACCATTATAAAGACTAATAAGATATTGTCTCTGATTAAAAGGAGCTCACAAGTTAAGAGTAAAAGATAGAGTAGTATACGTGAATGAATAAGATCAAGGAAGCATTACAAGTGGCTGGAGTGGAGCAATGAAGCCTTGCAAAGTCAATCAGAAGTACAGAAGTCTAGTGATGATCAGTTATCTGATGACACAGCAGTAGAGATGTGAGAGTGTGCAATATTTAAGTGTTGTATAATTAACACCAAGGGTGCATACTCCGAACTAAAAGATTTTCAAAAAAGCCTTTATTACATGACTTTTGTTAATGTGAATGTGCTCAGCTGTTGATAAAAACCTGAAAAGGCCTCAAAAGTGTACTGTCAGGGCACTCTGTACACTCTGTGTGCCTGGCTTTGGTACACACTGAGGAAAGATTTCCTGGCACCTGGAAGCTCTCTAAAGAAATAAGGCATGCCCTGATTCTGATTATTCCCACCATTGTTTTATGTTTTCAGGTCAAATAAACTTCCTCCCTTCTTCAACTTTGAAATAGTAGCTTGTCCTGACACAAGGTGCCACAATAGTGGAAGGTACATAATCCCAGAGAAGCACGGAGGACAGAGTTCTCTACTAGCCTAGGAGACCCATGGTTCTCCCACCATTCCTTTTGCAACATGTCAACCTTTCTTGACTCTCTGGAGGTGACATTAGTTCAGAAGAATCTTAGAATATAATTATCATTAGGGGAGGGAGTGGGGCTATCTGGGAATAATGGAGGTTTCAGAATGACTGGAGAGTAGACTCCAGGAATAGGAATCATACCCATGCTTTGTTCACTATGTCCCTGGAGTCTAGGTCAGTAGCTATATAAAAGAAATGTCCCACTTTATTAAAAACAAGTTAATTAGCCAAGGTATTGCAGAAAACAATTTGGAATTTATTCAAGAAGAAAAGAAAGCATTGGAAGGATTTAAGGCAGATGATTAACATGAGGAGATTTTTATTTTGTGAAGGTCAGCAGCAGCATTGTGGTGCCTTGTGCCATTAAGAATGAGAAGACTAGTTAGGTGATTATTGCAATGGTTCAATAGGAGTAAATTAGGGTCTCAAACAACAACAGTTAAACTAGAAAAAGCCTAAGAAAACCTATTTTTAGGTCTAAGGCAATAGTAATGTGAAGTGTAATAGTTAGGATGGTTATTGCGGGGATGTAGAATTCACCGAGATTAATAATAATAATAATAATAATGATAATAATTAGCTGAATGGGGGATGGAGGAACAAGACAACATATATGCTATCTACAACAGACCCACTTTCATAACAAAAGATACACTCAGTCTAAAGTAAAGGGACAAATGGATACTTCATGAAATGGGAATGAAAAAAAAATGCTGGGGTAGCAATACTTACAGCTGACAAAATAGACTTTAACAGAAAGGTCATAACAAGAGATAAAGAAGAACATTATATAATAATTAAAAATATCAATCAAAAAAGAAAAGAAAAGAAAAGAAAGAAATCCTTATCCAGTCTGAGATGTCTGTGGGACATCCATGTAAGAATATGCATAAGGTACAACTGATTTGAAGCTTATGAGAGAGGTCTTGATGATATAATTTTGAGAGTAATTAGCATACATGAGACTGTCATTAACATATATGTGGCAGTCAAAACATGGACTGAATGAATCTCTTTGAAGAAGAACACTGAGAATGAGAATTCAAAAAAATGAAAAAAAAAATAGCATTGCAGAATGGCAAAACAAGAAATATCTTTCAAAAGAAGTTGAGGATCTTTGAGTATAACAACAAACTCAAAAAAAGAAAGGTAAGTAATAGGTAAGGAGCCATCCACGATCCAGGTCAACCAGTATTTAATCCTAAGTACCCATGACTGAAGAACAGCCAATATTTTGAAAGGCAATAGTAAATGTGAAGTGTAATAGTTAGGATGGTTATTGCAGGAATGTTGAATTCACCAAGATAAAAAATATATTATTTTTTATTATTATTATTATTTTAAAAAACATAGGGTAGCTGAATGGGGAAAGGGGGATAAAACTGCTGACTAAATGAGTCAAATCTGTTTTTCAGGTTTATGCCATAATAAAATGATTACAGAAGTTAAGTAAGTTTATGTGTCAGTCATTTCTCTTTAGTTGATTTGTCTTCTCAAATAATCCTTTTTATCGTTTTCTTAAATTTCTGAGTTAAAAGACCCCTTGAGATACTTTACTCTAGAAATAACTAAAATTTCAGAGATCTGAACAATGGACTGAAGTTTTAGCAGAAGTGACTGAGGACTGTTATGTACTTGGGGACTTTTCAGAATTATTTGGATAGATGGAATCTTTATATCCAAGAATGACTGCCAATAATTGAAATAGGATAAGCACAAGTTCTATAAACAAAGGGTCTTGCATATAATCTTTGCTCTATAAATATTAAGTATTAAGTAAGAATTGTACCAGCACAGAATCTGAGACCTTGAGATGTTGAGTTATATAATAAGAATAAAAATAAGAGTCCTGACATTAATTATAAGCAGTACTGTAAGATCAGCCAATTCAGACCCTCCTGCCCCCATTGGCCTTTAGGAAAGATGACTGTTAATGGATATATCTGCATAATGGCTTTTCAGTGTTACTTTCACTTAGGGCTAATTGACTATAGGCTGAGAAAGATTAAAAATGAATGTTGAGGGTTTGGGGTGTCAAAGGTTCTGACTATGACTCTCTGGAATATCAAACTTCCCAGGCAAAGCTTATGGAAGCAAGTTACCTACTAATACCTTTTGCCATCCACCCACATTCAAATTACTGTAAAGGGATGAAAAAAAATGGAACTTTATCATAAGTTGAAACTTTATAAAAATCTTAGTCAGGTCTGGATAAGAAATGAGTCAGGTATGGATAAGAACATGACCTATCTCCTACATTATATAGTCTTTCACATTCTCTCAGCTTTGACTAGCTGAAGGCTTCAGAGCCTAAAATATTTAATTCAAAACAGATTCTTAGAGGTAATACTTAATGAGATAAAGGTATTTTGGTACTTAAAAAAAATACTCACTCAAGGATATTTTTACCCTTTGATTTTTTGAGAGAGTGGAGAGGAGAGAGGAAAAGAGAGAGAGAGAAAGAGAGAGAGAGAGAGAGAGAGAGAGAGAGAGAGAGAGAGAGAGAGAGAGAGAGAAGCATCAGTGTTATACAGACACACTGATAGATTGCCTCCCACAAACACCCTGACTTAAATTGGAGATTTGAATCTTCAACCTAGGCATGTGCCCTTGTTCTGGAATCAAATCTGTGACCCTTTGGTCAGTTTCTAACCACTGAGCAAAACCGGCAACAATGTCTGTATTTTTGGTACTTTTAAGAAATAATTTGGAAATTAAGTAGGAAATATCAAATAACTAAAGACACTTAATTAATTGGAAATATGCATTAGATTAGAATTAAAAAGCCCAATATCCACAAATAGTGCCTTTTTATTTCTATTTTTTTTTAAATAATCTTCACTGCTACTGAGAGCCAACTTAGGATATCAAAGGCACCAGCAGACATTTATTTCATGAAATAATTCTGTTGTACCATTGTAAGCAATGTGAAGTTTGACTTTCCCTAGCCAAGTCAAAAGTTTTCTAATACAAAATTAAATTGTGATAAAACTAAGTTAAAAAGAGACATAATTGGTTGCACACATGCTAATACATCATTGAGCTCCCACTAATCTTTTAAACTATTTAATTCAGAAACCTTAAATTAGATATAGAAGAACCTCATGCCATTAACCACAACAGTGGAATAGCCCATTAGCAATGAACCATAAAGTTACATTTCTTTCCCCTTCTGCAATAAAGAGTGATCAAGTGCTTTGATTGATGGGAACATCTTAGGTATTTTCTAATTGCACAAAGAAGTTGAGTTTAATTTGCCTTACTTTGTGAAAATCACACTAAAATTATATGGGGGGGGGGGACAGAATTCTGCTGTTTATACTGTATTGTAATATACTAGAGGCCTGGTACACAAAATTCATGCACAGGGGCAGAGGAGGAGGGGTCCCTCAGCCAGGCTTGCACCCTCTCACAAACCAGGACATTCCTCTGGCAACCACTGGCTCCTAACCACTTGCCTGCCTGCCTGATCACCCCAAACTGCTCACCTGTCTGCTAATTGCCCCTCTGCCTGCCTGCCTCATCTCCCCTACCCACTCATCTGCCTGCCTGATTGCCTCTAACTGCCTCTGCCTCAGCCCTCAGCTCCGTGGTGGCTTCATTTGGAAGGATGTCTGAAATGACATCCAGAAGGTCTTTTGACTGTCTGGTCTAATTAGCATATTACGTTTCTATTACTGTAGATTCCTGATTAGGATGAATGATTATCCTAGATAGTTTTAAATGGCTTGGAGTAGAAATGGAGAATATATTCCTCTATTTACAGATCAGTCATGGTCCATATCTTATTAGTTTTATATATGCATAATAATAATAGGTTTTTCTCCTTTCACCCATATAGTCCTCTGAGTTATAGGTATCAACTCAAATTGCATCCTATCCAAGAGCCCTTCTGCTATTAACTGAAATAACAATCCTAAAAATTAGTTACTACACCAGTTTATTTTATTAATCGCTCTAAATTCTTTCAATAAAACCTTATATATTTGTTATTTTTATTCAAAAACTCTATATAATTAAAATGGAATCTCAGTCAATTCAGTGGCCTTGCCAATCTTAGTTATTCCTGAATTACCTTGGCATTACTAAAGCCAAGCTTCCAAACACAAACCTTTCTTTCTAACATCAATAAATAATATTTTGACTGATGAAGAAGCAGAAGCTGAGAGAGCACATTAACAAATGTGAATATCAGCAAAATCATGAATAAGGGCCATGTACCTTGTCTTTCACTGAAATGTTCATTCATTTTATCATTTGGCACAATTGATGATTAGTTGATAAAGGTGAGCACTATCTCTATCTCCCATTTCCAATTCTATACATAGATTCATTTGCATGTTTATTTTAAAATACCTATCATCTACATGTTAATCTTCACTTATATCCAACTTAGAAAAATCTTCTTAATAGACAAAAAAATATTAATAATAACTCCTCTAGCACATTTCTTAAGTTCAGGGCATTGCATCAAGCATGACTCATTTAGTCCTTCAGAGTCAATGATTTAAAGACACTTGAAAGCAGCTTGTTCAAATGATAAAAGCCTGGGGTTTTGGAGGATTTCTGGTTTCCTCTCAGGATCTAGAGCTGGAAAAACAATCATATCCACCCATATAAAGACACAAAACAGCTAGACAAATTCAAAATCAATGATTTTCAGGCTTATGAAGTCTTAGATTATTAGAAGTTAACTGGTTCTAAATCTAAGGAGAGGCAGGCACTAAAATTTAGACACATGACATGCACACTGACTTATTATGGATAGGCAAAATAAGACACTTATAGCAAGAGTTAATCTAGAGGATACAGACATTGGTAGAAGTTCATTGTGTACTCACAAGGGAATGTGAGTTCCTGGGGTTCACAGAACTTGGGGAATCTGAGCCTTTTATTTTATTTTTTTAATATATTTTATTGATTTTTTACAGAGAGGAAGGGAGAGAGATAGAGCGCTAAAAACATCGATAAGAGAGAAACATCGATCAGCTGCCTCCTGCACACCCCCCACTGGGGATGTGCCCACAACCAGAGTATATGCCCTTGACCGGAATCGAACCCAGGACCTCTCAGTCCGCAGGCTGATGCTCTATCCACTGAGCCAAACCGGTTCCGGCCGAATCTGAGCCTTTTAAAGGAATTTCCTCCACAAACCCCACTGAGCACTCACAGAAAAGACAAAGTTGTGGCAAAATGTTCCCTGCGATGCAGTCCTGGGAGAGGAAAATGTCAACTGCACCCAGACCCTGTCACCTCTATCTCTTTCTAGAGCGAAAGCTTTCATCTGTTAGGGGACAGGCAACAAGCACAATCAACCTAAGAATGCTGGTGAAAACCCACTGCAAGTTGGGGGAGGGGAAGGAGGAGTGGGGATGTACCCCTGTGAGACTCAGAGGAACCACTGGCAGATGGGCAGGAGACTGAGCAGCCACACTCGCAGTCACTGTGGACACAGTGCCTATCTACCTAATGGCCACACACATTCAGGCTAACAAGTGTTAACCAACTAGTAACTGGAATTCTGCTGAGAAAGGGAAAGAAGAGGGACATGGGTATAAAGAGACCCCACTGAGGTACAGCACCTAAAGCTGAGAGTGGACTGGATGTTAAGGAAAAAAGTCTAGCAAATTAGCCATCAGTCTACTATTGCCATTTAGCTTGAAGCAACTGGTGAACTGAGGGCAAACATAGCAACAATCAATTTCAAACAGAGCACACCTCCTAACTAATTCAACAGATTACATATAAGGCCCAGAAGAAGGAAGAACATGGCATTTCCAGGAGTAAAAATTGCTTGCCTCAGTCTCTACTGCTTTGCACAAAATGTTTGGTTTTTATATACATGCAATTAGAAAAAAGAAAAACAAACAAACACTCAAAAACAAACCAAACAGGCAACAAAAAAGTAATCACCAGAATAAGATTTAGATATGATATTTATATTTGTATATGGAATGTTTCTAACATGGAATTTATATTCACTAGAAATAATTCATTAAAGGCTCAAGTGGAAAAGGTAGAAATCTGTTAGATCATTGAGGTAATTTCAGCAGAATGATGGAAATGACAGAAAAAGTTCAAATGAGAATGCCAGAAACTAAAAACAGTGTTATAAATGAAGAATGCCTTTGATTGGTTCATCAGAACACTTAATACAACCATACATAGAATGTATATGTAGATAGGCCAATAGAAATTACTGAAACTGAAACACCAAGAGGAAAGAGAAGAGAGTGGGGAAGAATGGCGTAATCAAAACCTGTTGGACAATATAAATAAGTCTAATGCATGTATAATTGGAATCTGAGGAAAAGAGTAAAAGTGGAAAAAATAAATAAAAGAAGAAGAAATAATGGCCAGATATTTCCCAAAATTATTGGATTGTATTTATGTGATTTTTCTGGGAAAGTAAAAATGTAGAGAAAGCATAAAAAGGCCTGTGATTGACAGGAATTTGAGGTGAGTTAGGAGTAAAAGTTGACTACAAAAGGAATTTTAGTGGCAATAAAACCAAGCCATAACTAACAATAGTGTTTGATATATCACTGCAGGCATCTGTCAAACCCATAGGACTCAGGAGCACAAAGTGAATTTTTACCACGAAGATGTGGAAAAAACTTGAGATGGAATGCAGACAGTGACAAATGAATCTAATGGTAGCACAAATCAATTATATAACAACACTGACAGGAATGGGGAGAATGGAGCTAATCTAAGTCACTTCAGAAAGCAATGTTTTGACTAGATACTTTAAGGTTACAACCAAAGGGCGCTGCACATAGGCATTATATACTGCTGGGTAAAAGTGTTTGTCACAGGAGTAAGAGTTACCAATTCTACAACTATATTTACTATGACTGAAGAAAAAAAGTGACTATATGAGATACAAATTTTGAGTACTAAAGAGAGAAAAAAATCTACAAATAAAGAAAGGGTAAAGGCTAGCATAAATTATGTGGTACCAGATATAGATACAGATATAAATATAAACTCCAAACAGATTTAAATCAGTGTTATCAGTATAAATTAATGTTTTAGATAGATAATAAATGATAGATAGATTATAGATAGATAGATAGATAGATAGATAGATAGATAGATAGATAGATAGACGATAGCTAGATAGATGATAGGCAGTAGATAGAAACAGATGGATGCATGTATATGCACATATTTTCTAGCTCTATCTCCTGAGAGAGACCTAGAAGTGCTGTCGACTGAAAGGAGCGAGCAATGAGCACACC
The DNA here is from genome assembly GCF_964339955.1 of Pipistrellus hanaki. NCBI lineage: Eukaryota > Metazoa > Chordata > Mammalia > Chiroptera > Vespertilionidae > Pipistrellus > Pipistrellus hanaki. The sequence continues at coordinate 20,899,470 of NC_140510.1, forward strand.
CAGCACTCAGATTCTAAACATTATTTTTCAATAAAAATAAGAGAGTTCCTTGGAGAAGTGACTAACTCCAGGTCTTGGCTAGAGAAAATACAGTTGAGTCTAAAGCAATTTTTTAGGCAGAAAGTAAAGACAAGTTCAAAACCCAATAGAATACTGGGTCCAAAGGGCACAGAAACCAACCTGAAACAGTTCCCAACAGCCAAAGCTGGAACAGTGTGAGAAACAACATAAGTACCAATCAAATTTGATTTTACTCTCCACTCTACAAAAAATAAATAGTTTAGCCCATACTGATAAAAATAAATGACTGACTATAGTAACAAATGTGAGAGAAGAAATAACCTTGCTATAAGGAAGAATTCCAATTAATAAATGTACAAGATATAAAGGAAATAGTAATCACCATTAGAATGCCATAGTAATAACTGCTCCATTACTGACTACATGGATGAGGACTAAAATTAGTGAAAGAAAAAATTAAGGAGAAATAGGATATTTGTGTAGTCTCAAACTATCTCCAAAGTAAATATTTATTAATTACAGAAGGGTAATTGCAAATGTACAGTGGAGGAAACAGGGAAATACCACTCTAAGTGATAAAGTTTCACATTATATGGATATAATGTACCTTTAGGTATAATACAGTAAAAAGATATCGTATTCACCTTGGTGGTAGTCTTTCCAGAAATACAAAACAAAACAAAACAAAAAAACTTGAATTTAATCATGATAAAACACGAGACAAATTGAGGGACATTCTACAGAATAACTCACCTAGTTTTAAGTATTAAGTATTAAGTAAAAATTGTACTCTCCAAAAGTGTGAAGTTTGCCTGGTCAGTGTGGCTCAATGGTTGAGTGTTGACCCATGAAACAAGAGGTCTCAGGTTCAATTCCCAGTCAGGGCACATGCCCATGTTGCAGGCTCAATTCTCAGTAGGGGTTGTGCAGGAGGCAGTTGATAGATGTTTCTCTCAAGATCAATAAAAACTTATTTTTAAAAAATTGTGAAGTTATAAAACAAAGAAATATTAAGAAATTATCACACTGGGGAAGACTAAAAGAGATAGTATGAACTGAATCCCTCTCCCAGTTCAAATGTTGAAGCCCTAAACCCCAATATGACGGTATGTAAATATAGGCCTTTAGGAGTAATTAAGATTAATGGAGTTGTAAGAGGAGGGGGCCCTAATCAAATAACATTAGTGTCCATATCAGGTGAGGACACCCTGAGAAGCCTGCTCTCTGTAAGCCAAGCAGAGAGCCCACAGCAGGAACCTACTGAGCTGATACCTTGATCTGCAACTTCCCAGCTTCATGACTGTAAGAAATAAATGTCTGTTCTTCAAGTGACTCAGTCTGTGGTATTTTTCCATCGAAGCCTGAGAAGTCTAATATAAGAGATATCTCAACTAAATTCAAAATGAGATTTTGGAGTGTATCTTGTAATACAAAGAAGACATTAGTAAAAAATTGGTTAACTCCCAATAAATTCTATAGTTTAAATAATAGTATTGTTTCAATTTAATTTCATAGTTTTGATAATTATACTATGGTTAAGTAAGTTTTCATTTTGGGGGTCCATATTGGACATCTCTATATCTTTGCAACTCTTCTGTAAGTTTACAATTACCTAACAGTAAAAAGTTACATAAATAAAACTACAAAAAGGATATGGCTTTTAAAGATTAACTACTATTCTTAGGTACTGACCAGTTGTATGCATTTGATGGGTAAACCTCTCAGATCCTTGGTTTCTTCTCTGTATAGTATAGATTTAAATTATGATCTTCAGTTACATGAAGTTGATATCCCTCTTTCTAAATAACTTCTAAAACTAAAACAATCTATATCTTCTAGAACAATAATTTTATTGGGAATTTTATTGGTTTTTTTTTAAAATATATTTTATGTATTTAGTAATTTAGCCAGGGATTATATGAAGGAATGTTTTGTTTGTGGTTTTTTTGTGTTGTTTTGTTTTGTTTTGTTATCTTAACCTGAGACTATGTTTAATTTTTAAAGAGAGAATAAAGGGGAGAGAAAGAAAAACAGTGATGTGAGAGAGAAACATCAATTGGTTACCTCTGATACACATCCCAACCCGGGTCGAACTCACAACCTATGTATGTGCCCTGACTGGGAATTGAATCATCAGCCTTTTTGGTGTATGAAGTGATGCTCCAAGCAACAGAGCTACCTGGCCAGAGCAGAGTAATATGTTTTTGTTTGTTTGTTTTGCTTTTTATAATGAAGAATGCTCAACAACAACGACAAAAACATATTAAAAAAATATTTTGGCACTGTTTAAGTCATTTTTTAAATACTGCTCCTTCAGTATTTATTTAGCACTAATGCTTCATGCTAAATGCATAGAAGATCCTAAAATTGATTTTCTTCACTAACAACAGGTTTGCCTCTACTATATCTCAAGCTAATATAAACCAAGGTTGACTGTATTACTGCTTTTATTGCTACTAATAGTAATAATAGAATCAAACTGCATCAAAGTAATAATAGTATCAAGAAAATAAGACTAAAACACTAAGCAATAATAGGATATAACTTTGAAATAACATCAGAGAAACTAGATGTGGGATATATGGGATTCCTCTCTACTATGCAATTTTCCCATCAATTTAAAATAATTCTAACATTTTTTAAAAAAGTCATTGCTAGGGAAATGAAAAATCAGAGACAGGGGAAAGGAAAAATAATAAAGTATTCAGAACACAGGTATTTTTTAAAGACATGTGTCTAGAATTATAAGAAACTAGAGGACCAGTGAATAAAATTCATGCACAGGATGGAGGGGGTGTCCCTCAACCCAGCCTGCACCCTCTCCAACCTGGGACATCCCTCTCACAATCCAGGACTGCTAGCTCCCAACTGCTTGCCTGCCTGCCTTCCTGATTGCCCCTAACTGCTTTTGCCTGCCAGCCTGATCACCCCCTAACCACTCCCATGCCAACTTGATTGATGTATAACTGCTCCCCTGCCAGCCTGTTTGCCCTCAACTTTCCTTCTCTGCCAGCCTGGTGACCCCTAAATGCCCTTCCCTTCAGGCCTGATCATCTCCAACTGCCCTCTATTGCAGTCCTGGTTCCTCCCAACTACCCTCCCCTCCTGGCAAACTTGTGGTGGCAATCTTGTGTCCACATAGGGGCAGGATCTTTGATCACATGGGGGCAGCCATATTGTGTGTTGGAGTGATGGTCAATCTGCATATTACTCTTTTATTAGATAGGATAGAGGCCTGATGCATGGGTGGAGACCAGCTGGTTTCCCCCTGAAGGGTGTCCCAGATCAGGATGGGGGTTCAATGGGGCATGGGGGAGGCCTTAGCGAGGGGCCTATGGTGGTTTGCAGGCCAGTTACACACCTGTGGCGACCCAAGTGGAGGCCCTGGTATCTGGAATTTATTTACCTTCTACAATTGAAACTTTGTAGCCTGGAGCAGAGCCAAGCCTCCTACTTGCTCTGTGGCCAGCAGCCATTTCTGATGGAATTTTTGTATCTTCTATAATTGAAACTTTATAACCTGGAGTGGAGGCCTAGGCCAGGTAGGATGTGCGAAAAGCTTTGCTTCCTCCATTGCCTGGGCAATTCTAGCCTCCACATCTTTCCCTAGCCTCCCACTGTTTCCAGCTCTGGGGCTGCCACCTTTTCGGTTTGGATTTGTTTACCTTCTATAATTGAAACTTTGTAGACTTGAGTGGAGGGTTCTGCTGGCAAGGGCAGGCAGAAAGCTTGGCTTCCTCCATTGCCTGGAAAACCCAAGCCTCCCTCCTGCTCTCTGTGGCTGTAGCCATCTTGGTTGGGTTTATTTGCATACTCACTCTGATTGGCTGGTGGACGTAGCTAGTGGGCATGGTCTGTTGGTTTAGCGAAGTGATGGTTAATTTGCATATCAATTTTGAAGTGTGACAAAAGTGGGTTTACAGTTGTGAGTACATGAAACAGTTTATTCTTGTGTTATTATTTATTCATTATTGTATTATTTTCCACATAAACAACTATGAACCTACCTTTCCCCCACCCTATATCCTATGTAATGAAGAGGTAATATGCAAATTAACCCTCACATCCTCGTGTCACAAAATGGCCATCCCTATGTTGTTACAAGATGGCCACTCCCACATTGACATAAGATGGCTGGCAGGGGACGGCAGTTGGGGGTGCCAGGCTTGCAGGTAGGGCAGTTGGGGGTGATTGGGGTGGCAGAGGAGCAGTTAAATGTCAATCATGCTGGCAGGGGAGTGATTAGGGGCAATCAGGAAGCCAGGGGGATGAGTGGTTAGAAGCCAGTAATCCCGGATTGTGAGAGGGATGTCTGACTGCTAGTTTAGGCCCAATCTCTGTAAATGTCTGACATTGCCCAAGGAGTCCCAGATTGGAGAGGGTACAGGCTGGGCTGAGGGACAACCCCCCCGCCCCTCCCCCGTGCACAAATTTTGTGCACCAGGCCTCTAGTATTATTTATAAATTATAGCTCAGTAGACACTAACATGAGGGGTAAAACAAATCCAAAAATATAAGCAATCACAATCCATGTAATGAACTAAAGTTAAAGCAATTGTCAGACAGTGCTGAAGCAAAATTCTCCTGTGCACTTTGTTTAAGAGACATACATAAAAGATTAAAAATATAAATAAGAATATACATATAAAAATAAAGTTAGTTCAATTATAGTAATATCAGATAAACCGTATGTTGCAATAGAAGCAATACTAGTCACTACATAATAATATAGATATAATTCATGAGGATGACTTAAAAATTTAATAAAAATGTCATTCACCTATAGCTATCTAGGAGAAGATATGGGAAATATATGAGAACAATATTTAAAAAAAAAACAAAAACACGACAGGTCAATAGTTTAGGGTGTTTTCTCCCTGCTGTATTGGGTATTATAAAATGTAGTGTAATGCGCATCAGGCAAGAGGTATCTAGACCCAGAGTTGGAAAACAGTGTATGATTGTCTGCATGAGACAATGTATGTCAGACCACTAGACCAAAGTAATACATGGACAGCCATCTGATGAACTGCAGTTGTACATGGGACAAAACAGAAAAAAATGTGTTATAACACACACAGACACTGTGAAATAGGTGAGGAAAATATGGACAATATTTTTCAAGCTTAAAAACCATACAAGGGGCAAAGAAAAGAGGTTATGTAGGGCTTCAAATATTTATAATTTTATCCTATTAAAAGTAAAGGGTTTAAAATATGATTGACACTTAAACAAGAACATGTATGTGAAGTTTAAACTTGCTGAGCTTCAATTGACCTAAAGAAGCAAACTAACTAGAATGCAATTCATAGCGTCTTTTTTGAGGGTTAGGGGAGAAGATACGTAGAAATACTGTATATATTAAATGTTTAAAGCATCTATGGCACAAAGGGAATATTTTATTCCAATAAATGTTGTTATTATAATTTATTTTTCTAATCTTACAGTATGCTGGTGAAGCAATGGATTTATATACAGATACCTGACTAACAAGAATTCACTGGTGAAATTAAAGCCAAGGGAGCCTTTTAGAAAAGAAAGAGATGACCATGCCATTTGAGGACTTTTAATATCCGGGCAAGGGGATGCTACTTCTATTCAAGAGCAATATTGCGAGTTTAGAAAAAAATAAATGTCAAGATTCTTGGAGGAACAGAAGGTGCAATCCCCTGGGCAGAGGCTTTGTAAGGGACTAAGGCTCAAAGGAAATGTGTCTCGCTCTAGGGGAAAATAAAATAAAAGCAGGTGATATCATCACAAGTGACCACAGCATGAGAAAGTGGAGCTAGAGGGAAAGGAATCATGTTGGCCACCGAAAGCTTTGCAGTGAGCTTTGACTTCAAAAGGAAGGAATATCAAAAGCTAGAAAAAAAAAACAAACCAAAAACACAAAGTAGTGTGGTAGAAATGTAAAAGTAGGTAGGCAAAGAAGGTTAATACCCAGAATGAACCACCAGGAGAAAACAAAATAAGCACAATGAAAAGGCTTAGAAAGCTGTGTTTAGAATCAAATGAACATGGAAATAATAAGCCCAGAGCTTGAGGGGCAATGTTAATAGCCAGTAGATACCCAGCAAAGGGACAGCACTTCCATTTTGCTCCCACTTTCTCTGCAAAAAGAAAACTTTCATCTGAAAGTGCCCGCTCGCTGCAGAAGCTGTGGAGAATGTGTGACGTCTCTGAAAAGAAACCACGAGAAGGGACCAGGAACCAGAACCCTGCAGATGAATAAATTCCTCACTTTCTAAAAAGGTAAACACGAAGGATGGCCAGAGTTACACCAACCAATGCAAACTCCCAGATCACAGAACAGATGGTCTGTGAGCACTTGCAAAAGGAAGCACAGAACATTCAGTTTCAGCATGATCTCAGGAAAGAAAACATGACAGACTAAATGCATTTCCTTTTTTTTTTTTTTTTTTTTTTTTTTTTTTTTTTTTTTTGATGCAGGTAGGAGAAAAGACACCCTGGACACAATGCATCTGGATGTTAGAGAACCATTTGACAAGCTTCTCAGCTGTCCTTGTGGACAGGCCAGAGCAATGTGGGCCAGCTGATAGCGCACCGGATGGACGTGAACCTGCTGTGTGCCTGGGCCCAGGGCGGTGATTAATAGGTCAATGTCAGGCAGGTGGAATCCGTCTGATGCCCTGTCCCAACGCTCTGAGCCTGGCCTTGTTTTGTTAACCTATTTATCAATATCTGTCTGAGTGCTCACTGCAGCTGTTTGTAAGTGCATTAAAGCAGAAGAGACATTCACTAACCTTTATTCAGCCGCCACCACATGTTTGCCATAATGCATATACCTCCAAAATGTGTTTATACAGCAGCCTGATAAGGTATTGGGTACTATCACCATTTTACTGGGAAGGACATGAAACTCATCTAAAATATTTGTCCCATAGCAAGTACCTAGCAGAGCAGGGAAATAGGTTTGCATAATCCCAAAGTTTATGGCCTTACCGCCGTATTATGCTATCGCAAAATGAGGATCAACTGAAGAATGTGATTATCATAAAAATTACTGCTGGCTTCTGATGCATTAATAGGTATTTAGTGACCGGATTAATGGAGGTAATTATCCTACTGTATGCTGCAGTGGTCTGGCTATGCCTAGTTTTATGTATATGGGTCTGTGTTAAATTTTAGTAGTAAGAGAGACACAAATAAAATGCAGACTGTGAAACTAATAACAAGGATCTGGAAACCTGTTATGTGACTAGTCTGAACAACAGAAGACATTTAAAGTCATGTCAGTTGTTTAAAAAAAAACACAAAAAAAGAGACTATGAGGGAAAGAAAATGTCCCATAGAGTATAAGTGGTTGGCTATAGAAGCAATAAGTAGTGACCACTACCACAGGCTACTGGGTAAAAGTGCACAGTAAATAACAAGACATTGCTAAGAAGTAAGTAATCTGCCTTGTGAGGTAGCACACTTCCTGCCATTGGAGAGAATTAAGGATTACCCATTTTCTGGGCTCTGTGTTGATGATTATTTGCTTTGAATATAAGGTTGGACTAAATGAATCCTAGACTTCAAATTTCCATTTATCTGTGTCCCTAGTTGGCCTGTACTATCCTTAAAGAGCCTTTCCCTGAATTATACTTATTATACTTGAATTAAAATAGCACCCCTATAATCTTCAAACCCTCACTCAATCTAGCTTTATATTACTTTAAAAAATTATATTCTATGTAACCTAACACCCTCACCCCCGACCTTTTTTTTTTTTTTTTTTTTTTTTTTTAACCTACCTAGTGGTTTCACTATGTGTACACTTTAGGAAAATTCATCCAGCTGTTTACTTACCATTCTTACATTTTCTCTCTATATACGTTACATTTCAATTAAAAATATTTTTAAAAGTTAAAGAAAAAACACAACTACACAATTATTAAAGTGGCTAAAATTATAAATCCTGAGTATACCAAGTAATGATGATGATATTGAACATGAGAATTCTCATTTAATGCTGGTAGATATTTACAATTGTACAAAAACTTTTAAAAATCATTTGGCAGTTTCTTAAAAGTTAAGCTCTTCTTTAATCTAGTTATTTTACACCTAAACTTTCCCCCCTGAAGTTTAAATATATAATTACACAAAACCACATATAAATGCTCCTGGCATCTTTGTTCTTGATATCTAAGAAGTGAAATAACTCATCAAATGATGACCATGTTTTGAAGTAAAAAAAGAAATGTATATCATCTATCTATTGAATTATCACAACCAAAAGGAATAAACTAGTAATAATACAACTGTATAAATAAAGTTAAGAAAAAGATCCTGAGTGAAAGAGGTCAGAAATAAGAGAATGTCTGCTGTACAATTCCACTTATATAGAAGTATAAAAACTGCAAAGTAACCTAGAGTGACAAAAACTGACATTTTGCTGTGTCAGTTTGCAGAAGATGGGATGGACTACAAAAGGTATGAGAAAAACTTTTGGGATAATATAAACTACTAGAGGCCTGGTGCATGAAATTTGTGCACTGGTAGGGTCCCTAGGCCTGGCCAGCGATCAGGGCCAGTCTGTGGGGTGACCAGCAGGGCAATCAGAGGGCCCTCACTCGCACCCACCTTGGCTAGCCTGGAGCCTACGGGCTAGGGGCAGCTCCTGCATTGAGTGTCTGCTCCCTGATGGTCAGTGCACATCATAGCGACTGGTAATTCCACTGTTCAGTTGATTTGCATATTAGGCTTCTATTATATAGAATTATGTATCTTGATTGTTCCAGGAGTATATACATCTTTCAGAATTCATCAAATTGTACCCTCTAAATGCAGTATACTGTACATAAGTCACACAGATACCATTGTAATTAACCTAGTGATTAATAACAGGAAAGGAGCAAAGGGAAGGCCAAATATTATAGAAAGGTCATTTGGGCAGCTTCACCAGGAAACTCCCAGGAGCCACTGTCTATGCCCTGCAGAATGCTGGGGGAAGGGACTGGGCAATGAGGAGAATATACTTATGCCCAGTAAAGTTGGGGTGACATGGGGAAAGTACCTATTTGTCTGTCAGTCACTCCTGGGAACAGATCATTGGCCAGAATAGGTATGGCTACTGCAAGGGCGAGAAATTTGGGGCATTTAATGCCCTGAACAGAGGCGTTCACTCTTGGCCTGTTGCACTTAATTCCTGGCTTGTGGGCTCTCTTGCCCCCGCTTCCTGGCATTTGCACACACGAAGGACTAATGGACTGCTGCCAGCCTGATGCTGAACCGGACCTGGATGCAGCATGGAACTGAGACCCTGGACACTGGCTTTGCTTTTAGCTTTACTGAAAGCCAAACTACATTTTTTTCTGTGACTGGAATAGGACTATGGAAGCCCATAGATATAGTTTCAACAAGTAAAAATCATTCATCTTCCCATGAAAGTCTCAGAAAATTCTTTTTCTCAGGATATCATAAGGACCCCACCCCCAGCATCCATTAGGGAAGAAGATACTCCTATTTCCCCAATAAGAATACTTCATTAGCCGAAACCGGTTTGGCTCAATGGATAGAGCATCATCGGCCTGTGGACTGAAAGGTGCCAGATTCGATTCTGGTCAAGGGCATGTACCTTGGTTGCGGGCACATCCCCAGTGGGGTGTGTGTAAGAGGCAGCTGATTGATGATTCTCTCTCATCAATCTTTCTAACTCTCTGTCCCTCTCCCTTCCTCTCTATAAAAAAATCAATAAAATATATATATTTTTAAAAAGAATACCTCATTGAAGTTCATTCAAAATGTTGTTTTCCTTGATATTTTCTTATAGACAGTTCCTATCTTCTGTACTTCCTACTTTTCTCATGCTTTTATCCAGTCTTGGAATTGTAAAAATACCATAAATTATGCATAGAACTTTCTCATATTTGGCCTCAAATGATATACTAGCCCAGGTTAGAAACTTGAATGTACCTTAGTCAAGTTATTTTCTCTCAAAACTTCTGCTATGCTAAGAAATTCATCTCCATAGCTTCCAATATGTGACACTAAGTTTAGCTCTTACACTTTCCAGGGGAGAGGAGGTAGCAATATGCTGGAAATGGGTATGCATTGCCTACTGCTATTACCTCTCAGAACCACATGATCAGGCTGAATTCCTTCACCTGGAGTCTTCCTTCTGCCATGCTTGCAAAACCCATAAAAACAGTAACTTGGGAAGAGGCAGGAGTTAGTCAGCTTGGAGAACAGGGACCTGCTCATAGGGCATTATTGCATAATGAGAGTTTGTTCTCACAAGGAAGGCTTTAACTAGGAGTTTCATTTGCCAAATGTGGTCTCCCACTGAAATGAGCTGTTAGCACCACAATGGGATGGCAGTTTTCAGGGAGAAGAAAGGAACTGTGCAGAAGCAGATGTTCTGGAAGCAGCCTAATACAATTGGTTCCCCCTTTTTTTAATCTGCTGATAGCTTCCTTGTGACTGCACCTTCTATTAATACATATATATATATATATATATATATATATATATATATATATCTTTTTCATTTAACTGTAGCTTTGCTCCAGTCTTGTGAATGGAACAAAATGATATTGTCTTATTGTGATGGATAAAAAATAAAGCCAAGTCACAGTGATAATGAGTGAAGGACAATGAATGCAAGTTTAGAGCAGCCAGTCGTGAATTTGAATACTCACCATCAGTCTGCCCTGTGACTCTCACCAAGTCTCAATCTATTGGACTGGCAGGCATTTTTCAGTAAAATGCTGGCAGACAGCTTGCAGTAAAGATAAATATAATTTGCATAAAATTGCTTGATAGTTCTTGTTTTTATCTGAGATGTAGTCTATACCAGTGGTTGGCAAACCGTGGGTTGTGAGCATCTTGAGTGTGGCTCTCCCACCAAATACCAAGGCCTGGGTGAGACTATTTTGAAGAAATGACATTAGAAGAAGTTTAAGTTTAAAAAATTTGGCTCTCAAAAGAAATTTCAATCGTTGTACTGTTGATAGTTGGTTCTGTTGACTAATAAGTTTTCCGACCACTGGCCTATACATATCAATATAAGTTATATCTTATGTAAATTATATCAGAAAGAAGGCATTTCAAATTAAGAGCCAACCACTGCGTTTAAAAGGTTTATTAAGTCCCCGTAGGGAAACACCCATCATACTGAAAAGATCAGGAGATAATTGACTGTTTGGAAAGAAAAGACTTACTGCTCCTCTGAGTACTGCCAAGTGCTGTGTATGGGAAAGCCAAACAGCTGCCAGTGAAATGATGGAGCATCACCTGGGAAGACAAATGTAGACCTAACACACCCTGGGAAACTCAAGTGCCTTCGACTCACTCACAGCAATTGTGAATTGACAGAAACTAATGAATGCAATAACCCTTACAATTAATGAGGGCTACATGGAGTTCATTCTCTGGTTCAGCATGAACTCTGCGGAACCTCATTCCATAATAATGAGAGGTATGTCCTCCTTATTTACATACTCTCACATTTCAGGGGTGATGAAAGGGAAGGTGATGCTGGGGATACCATTTTGATAGCAAGTGGGATTCCTTTGAACCTAATTTATCACACAGGGAATTCTGGATTACTGTAATTTGTTTTATATTAGTGTACCATTGTTTCATTTTTAACAAAACAGTACAAGTTCAGAATGTACTTTCTAATGTACTTTCAGAGCATCTCCTGGAAAGTCAGGCCAGTTATTCCACTGGGTTTGAAGGGATGCTTCAAGGCAAGACTCCCAAGAGGAGAGAGCATGTTTGAAAGCACTAACAGGCTGTGCATTCAGATAGAGGCTGGACTCCCAGCGCTAATGTGCACTTTGTGTATAATCCTGGATCGAACACTTAACTTCGCCAGCCTGTTTCTTAACCCATTAAGCGGAAACACTAATACTTCTCAGGGTTGCTGGGGAATTAAGATAATATTTGTGAATTGCCTATCATATGGTAAGCACTCTGCAAATAATAGTGCTTCTTTTAGCCCACGGAGGAAAGATAGGCTAGTTGTTTCTAATGCTTGCTTTTCATAATATCCATTGTTCTGCTGATATCACATTTATATTTGTGTCCACCGATTTGTTACAAATATCGATTACCGTTGACAAGATAAATAAGTCCCGAGGGCTCAGTAAAAATTTCACAGCACAGTAACTAACTAACTACTGGTCCTTAAGTTTCTAAGGACACAAAAGTCACAACATACTTGACAGGGAATTTATTGCCCCATGAGGTAATCCAGGCTTGTAACCTTCAGTGCCCGCTTCATGGGAGGGATGTGCTCTGCAGAATCAGCAAGGAGCTGAGCAAACCACTAAGGTTACCTTTTCCTGCGAGGCTCAGGCTGTTGTAAATGTTTTGGGGAGAAAAGTCGTGAGGCTTTATGGGAACAGTGGATATACGCTCACTATCTCTCTGTAAGACACAGGGCAGAAAGATCTTAGAGAGATTGAGCGGGAAATGGATCCTGACCTGCAGAGTACATTTCTCTTCAGGAGCCAGATGCACCAGGGAGGAAAAAAATATGTAATCCTCAGCTCTCCTCCTTTTTCCTTTCGGCTAATATTCGTTGAGATCATAGGGACCAAGCACTGTTCTATACACTGAGGATATAGGATAAACAAAATAGGTGTGAAGTAATATACCATAGGGAAGGAAGACAGTAAATAAATAAGCAAGTGACTAGTCAGAATATTACATAGTGATACACGCTGTGAAGAAAAATAATGTAGGGTCATAAAGATGGGGGTCCAGGGTGGCATTATTTTTGTTGCTATTTTATAAAGTTTATTGTGAGGCTTCACTGAGATGACAATATTTGAGTAGAGAAAGGAAGGGGGTAAACCATATGAAAACCTGGGGGAGAGCATTCTGGACCTTCCTGATGAAGAGCGCATTTGTTTGAGGTTCATCAAGGATGCGATTATGGCTGGAGTAAGAAAGGAGAGCAGAGTTTGGCAGAAAATGATGTCTATCAATAGAATTAGTGAGGAGCCAGATTGTTAAAGGTCTCCTGGGCCATTGTAATGACAACAGCTTTTATTCTGAACCAGAGGCCCAGTGAACGAAATTCGGGCAAGGTGTTCTGACCCCGCTGTTGTAGACGCTGCCTCTGCCTCGGCCCCACTGCTGCAGCTTCATCCAGAAGGTCATCCTGTCTAATTAGCATACATGCTTTTATTATTATAGATAAGATGGGAAGCTGTAAGTCTTCGCAACAGTGGCCTGAGGTAACCTGATATACTTAAAAAATAACACGCTGATTTCTAATTTGTGAATAGATTACCTGGGGTGTGCGTGTAGAAGCAAGACATCTTAGGGGACAGTAGCAACAATCACATGAAATTCAGTGATGACTTGTACTTAATTGGGCTCAGAGGGTTTGGTTAAAAGTTGTAACATTGCACGTATTTCATGGGGAATTGGACAAATAAGCTTTTGGTTTTGTTTGGGAGCATTAGATACAGGGAAAAATAAGTTTTGCTTTTGTTACTAGCAGGATGAAGTTCACATTTACAAAGACTGGGGGGGGGGGGTTTTATAGGGGGTAAGAAATACATTTCAAATGTATTTTATCTATTAGACATCCAAGTGAAGACACGAGTAGAACAGTGTTTGAATTCATCTTGAAAATTTTATATGTCCATTTTAAAAGCTAAATATAGCAAGTCTCTAAAACAGTGGTTCTCAACCTTTTTAATGACATGACCTTTTAATACAGTTCCTCATGTTGTGGTGACCCCAACCATAAAATTATTTTTGTTGCTACTCATAACTGTAATTTTGGTAGTGTTAATGAATTGAAATGTAAATAGCTGTGTTTTCCAATAGTCTTAGGCGATCCTGCTAGCAGTTCTCAACTTGTCATGACCCACATTACAATATTTACATTACAATTCATAACAGTACCAAAATTATAGTTATGAAGTAACAAGGAAATAATTTTATGATTGAGTGTCACCACAGCATGAGAAACTGTATTAAAGGGTCGCAGCATTAAAAAGGTTGAGAACCACTGCTCTAAAAGCAGCATGGTTAATATTAAATATGAAATTTCTGATAAAATATTAAAATACCTTAAGAAGTCTCTCACTAAGGGCTATAACCCATTGAATACATACATGTATAGGATCAAATTTCAAATTTTTAAAATACTTCTTATGCCTTTTGCATAAGAGAAGAAAACTATGAGATCCTAGTGTGTGGCTGCCAGTTTAAAAATCTCACTGAATTTAATTCTCACAAAGACACTAAAAGTAAGGAGTTAGTATTTCTGTTTGAGTGTTAACCTTCAACTAATTAGGAAGAGGCTCACCCAAGATACCCAAATAGCAAATAGAACTAAAGTTCAAATTCAAAGGTGGGGTGGTTGTAATTTTTTTTCACTAAGCCACTGAAACTTTCCCATTTAGCTGTCCACAGAGTGATGGAACTAGCCATGAAGTGTTAAAATAAACCAACCACTCATATTAAATTGGGAAAGAGGCCTGACTGGCATGGTTCAGGGTTAAGTGTTGACCAACACCCCAAGAGATCACTGGTTCACTTCCTGCCAAGGCACAAGCCTGGGTTGTGGGCTCCAGCTGCCAGTAGGGGCCATGCAGGAGGCAGCCGGTCAGTGTTTCTCTCCCTCATTGATCTTTCTCTCTCTCTCTCCCTCTCCTTTCCTCTCTCAAAAATCAATAAAAGTATGTTTTTAAAAAATTGAGAGTGATGGTATTGAGGGTTTGGTGAAAAGTTGTAACATTGCATGTATTTCATGGGGAATTGAAAAAATAAGCTTAAAATAACTTTTTTTTTTTTTTTAAAGAGGGGTTTAAAATGACTTTTTTTTTTTCTTATTCCCTTTAAATCAGGTTTGCCCAAAGACCAGACTTTGTATATGACAGAAGTCTGTTACTATGGCACCCATTTCAGACAGGTTTCAATCTGCTATTTGCAGACAATTTAATCTGCATATTTAAGATTTGCTCTGCAGAGATCTCTCCCCCTCTTCCTTTTCCCATGGGACTCATAATTGCTCCAGGCCCTCCATGTGGCACTTCTCCAGCCAGGGCTCAAAGGCGTGGAATGACTGTATTTACTTCAAGAGAAACTTGAGTGCTCATAAAAACAGTGTGTTTCCCACTGCACATCTGTCCTCTCTCAGAGTCTCATGCCGTCACTTTGCCAGAGGTCCCACCTGCTATTGCAAGGGAGCATGGCATGTATGGATTCGCAGGATGCTCATCTGCTCTGAGTATCATGAGCTTGATGTGCCAGGCACTCTGATAAGGTCAAAATTGAATAATCTTCCACAATTTCTAGACTTCTCTGATCCTGAATGTCTTTATTTACGAAAAGAAAACAGTAGTCTTTTTGAAAGGAGTTTTTAGGGGTAAAAAAGGCAGGTTTGGGGATTTTTAGGAATTAAGGGGCCTACGGGGTAGAACCACAGGGCAGCAAAGCTGGGAGCTGCCGAAAGGCATGCAGTCACAGAATAAGGGGTCTGGGAGCTGCCAAAAGGTATACAGTTCAGAATAAATAAGAAGGTCACAGGGAATAGAAAAACAAAAGGGAGAGAAAGAGGGGAACCCCACATGGGGTTTGAACTCTGTAGCCTCTATAATGACCAATCAGAGGGGATATTATGACATTAAGGTTTATAAACCTTAGAAAAGAGGGATTTGGTGGGACCCTCTTTCTCCCCCCTGACCCCCCCTCCCCCCGCATGTGGGAGTCTGTGCTTGTTTCTCAATAGGTTTCCATCTTTCCTATACCACCTTTGTCCGTGGCTTCATTCTCTAAATCCAGCTGGACAAGAACACGGGAAATCTGCCCTAATGCGTTTGGCTCAATGGATAGAGCATCGGCCTGCAGACTGAAGGGTCCCAGGTTCGATTCTGGTCAAGGGCATATACCTTGGTTGGGGGCACATCCCCGGTGAGAGGTGTGCAGGAGGTAGCTGATCCATGTATCTCTCTCATCCATAGTTTCAAACTCTATCCCTCTCCCTTCCGCTCTGTAAAAAATCAATAAAATGTGTTTTTTTAATAAAGAACACGGGAAATCACCTTTGCCTCCTGACCAGAGGAACACCACACATTCCAGTTCAAATTCTGTGTTTTTTGTTTTGTTTTGTTTATTTGTTTTTTTGCTAAGGTTTTGTATTCATTTACTTCCCAAAAGCTTTCCCTTCTCTTTGGGTTGTAACAGTGTCCTTCTCTGGTATTTTGTTTTAGCTACACATCAAACTAGGGGCACATTTATTTATATTGTATTTACATTTGTACCCAAATCTGAGTGCCATATTATTTTCTTATATTCTGTTTCCTCTGTTCAGGACTCTTAATGACAGGGTATTAAAAATGGGGAAAAAATGGTACGATATGTATATTTGCATCAGATTTTGAGAAATTATTCCATCTTGTCTTAAAATGTGCTTTTCTAATTAAATCTCTTGGCAAAGCCTTGGTTAAATGTAACCATGTGTCACTACCTTAATGCGTACCACTTAGAATAAGTAATACCTTATACATATTAATTATAGAGCATGGATGTATCAGGGTTAGGTTTGGTCTGCTGTGAGTCAGACCCCTACAATCTAGTGTAAGTCAGCGAGGCTTTCTCCAACTTTTAACATTGCCATCTGAAGCATGTCACCTGCAAGGCTGTGGCAGCAGGGAAGAGAGATGTGGGAGGTTCTTAACTCTACCTGCCAAGAAGTGACACACCAATCCTGCTCACAGTTCATTGGCCAGAAGTAATAACAGGGCTCTAATCTAATTGTAAGGAAATTCAGTGAGTACCAAATTTCTATTTCCCCTCAATAATAGAGTAGCAATTCCTACTCAATAATAGAGTAGCAATTGCCATCTGGATTCTACTGCTTAGAGGAGGCAAAATCCCAGCCTAGCAGTTCTGTATCTTATAGACTTTTACAACAAACAATAACATCCTAACAAAGAAATTTATAACTGGAACACAGTATTGGCAGAAGTTCATCTATTTTAGAATAAGAAGAATACACAAATATAAATGAAATTATGTTTAATGGCAAGAAACATATTAACTTCTTTCTTAGTAAGTATCCAGAAAAAGCATCCATGGCTTTCAGAATTGTGTACATGGGATTCGTTTTCTTTTAGTAAATAATAACTCTCAATAATTCACTAACCTCCATTAACTCTCAGCTGTAACTGAGTAACAGTACGCCTAAGGATGAGAGTTTATCTTGCTTGCAAGCTTTCTACAAGCACTTCACATTTTTTGGAGTAGAATTCTTAAAGTTGCAGAAATTGATTTCTGAAATCTCAAAAGCTGTGGAGCTTCAACTTTGTACAATAGGTAGATACCAAATTAGGCTTTTTCTTTGCTGCTTTTGAAACTTTAAAATAAAGACCACTCGTAAATTATCTCTAAACATTGGGCTCTTATAAAATAAACCAGATTTGACAAAGATGCTACAAAATAGCTGAACAATATTTGAAAGATAAAGAAAACAAAAAGAAAGAAAACTAAAAAATGTTTGTTTAGTCTTTGAATACAGTCACTGGTTTGAATTTTTAATGTAGAGTTAATTCACTATGAAGGTGGCTTTTGCCACTGTCGCTGCACACCCAAGGAAATCACAAGGAAAGTGCGAGATAAGCAGTTCCTACATAATTAGAGAAAACAGCCCATGGAATATGCATGTTGATGACAATATCTTCATACAGTATGAATAAGGAAGCATTGTGTATCTATTTCTTAAGGCCAAAAAAATATGAGTAAGATTGTTTTGTGTGTTTTTACTATGACATCGTTTTTCTCATATTATTTTTAAATTGCCAGTTGGATTTTCTTCTTGTTATAAAAGAAGTGTATGTTTACTCTAGAATATTTGAAAAATAAAGAAAAATAGGAGAAAAACAAAACAAATCCTACAGGTAAATATTTCAAGAACAAACTATATATATAGTTAAATGCATATAAATATATATATATATATATATATATATATATATATATATATATATATATATATAGCATTTAACAGTCCCTATTTTGGATGTTTGAGATTTATCTAAAATTTTTACTATTATAATAAACACTTCACTGGACATCTAAATATAAGCTTTTATTCCTTTAGCCTATTTGCTGCTTGGGCTAGATTGCTGCCCTAAGATAATATTTTTGGGCTAGATTGCTGTCCTAAGATAATATTTTTGACTTTTAGTAAGTATTGCAAAGTGACTGTAGCATTCTATAAAATGATCAAAATGACATTTTTTATTATTTTAAATTAATTAAATATACACAGTGTTCATAGAATTGCATTGGCATTGAGAAATGCAGGTTTTAATTTATAAGAGGAAGTTGTGTGGAAAAAGAAGCAGCTCACTGAATGGAGAAGGTAAGCTATTTTGTCATCAGAAGGCATTGCAGAGACAGCATGGAGAAGTGGAGCAGGGAATGTACAAATGGAAGTGGCAAATGCTTTTAAAATGGTCAGATATTCCTTCCAGAAGAAAACTGAATTACTTTGATAGTAAGGTGAGAAAACTAACTCTGGTTTATAGGATATGGGGACCAATTAGCATTTTAAGAAAGAAAATAACTAAAGATTGTTTTGAAGAATAAAAGTATGTGTTATAGGATTCCATAAAGGTGGCCTTGATGATGACAGTGAGGGAGAGAGTGTGAATGAGGGAGAGAAAGGGGAGTGATTAAAATGTTCATACTATCCAAAGCACTCTATTGATTCAATGCAATCCCCATTAAAATACCAATGGCATATTTCACAAACCTAGAACAAACTCACCAAAAATTCACCTGGAATAAAAAACGATCCCAAATAGCTGCAGCAATCTTGGGAAAGAAGAATAAAGTTGGGGGGATCACAATATAAAATATCAAACTGTATTACAGTTCTCAAAACTGCCTGGCACTGACACAAGAACAGACATATAGACCAATGGAACAGAACAGAGAACCCAGAGATTGACCCAAGCCATTATGCTTAATTAATATTTGACAAAGGAGCCAAGAGCATGCAATGGAGTCAAGACAGTCTCTTTAATAAATGGTGTTGGGAAAACTGGACAGATACTTGCAAAAAAATAAAACTACACCACCAACTTACTACACCATACACACACACAAAAAAAACCCTCAGAACTGACAAGACTTAAATGTAAGATGGGAAACCATACAAATCCTAGAAGAAGCCATAGGTAGAAAAATAGCAGACATTAGTTGTAGCAATATCTTTAAGGATACAACTCTTAGGGCAATGGAAACTAAGAAGAAAATAAACAAATGGGACTACATCAAAATAAAAAGCTTCTGCACATCAAAGGAAACCATCAACAAAACAAGAAAGCCCACTGCATGGGAAAACATATTTGCTAATGTTATCTCTGGTAAGGATTTAATCTCAAAAATTTATAGGGAACTCATACAACTTGATAAAAGGAAGATAAACAGCCTAATCAAAAAATGGGCAATAGACCTAAATAGATACTTTTTGAAAGAAAACATACAGAAGGCCAAAGACATATGAAAACATGCTCAAAATCACTAATCATCTAAGAGATACAAATCAAAACAACGAAGTACCACCTCACACCTGTCAGAGTGGGTGTCATCAACAAATCAATAAAGGTCAAGTGCTGGAGAGGATGTAGAGTAAAAGGAACCCTCCTTCATGCTGGTGGGAATACAGACTGGTACAGCCACTGTGGAAGACAATATGGTGTTTCTTCAAAAAATTAAAAATGTAACTTCTATTTGACCCAATGAAACCACTTCTAGGACTATATCCTAAGAAAACAGAAACGCCAATCAGAAAAGATATATGTGTGGGCATGTATCTTAGTTGCAGGCACATCCCCAGTAGGAGGTGTGCAGGAGGCAGCTAATCAATGTTTCTCTCTTATCAATGTTTCAAACTCTCTATCCTTTCCCTTCCTCTGTGTAAAAAAAAAATCAATAAAATATATTTATAAATAAGTGGAATACTATGCTGCTACTGCTGCTGCAAAAAAGAAGGAATTCTTACCATTTGCAACAGCATGGATGGACCTGGAGAGCATTATGCTAAGCAAAATAAGCCATTCAGTTATGCTAAGCAAAATAAGCCATTCAGAAAGACAAATATCACATAATCTCAATAATTTGTGAAATATAATGAACAACATAAGCTGATGAACAAAAATAGAACCAGAGTCATAGAAGCATTGAACAAAC
The DNA here is from genome assembly GCF_964339955.1 of Pipistrellus hanaki. Taxonomy (NCBI): domain Eukaryota; kingdom Metazoa; phylum Chordata; class Mammalia; order Chiroptera; family Vespertilionidae; genus Pipistrellus; species Pipistrellus hanaki. The sequence continues at coordinate 20,919,663 of NC_140510.1, forward strand.
TGTCCAACCTATGAGGAAAGGCAGGGGTGGGGTAAGAGATCAACCAAAGGACTTGTATGCATCCATATGAGCAAAATCAATGGACACAGACAGTGGATGGAGGGGTGGGGACAGGGAGAGAGTATGTGCTGGGAGAGGTCAAATGAGGGAAAGAGAAGGCTTACATAATACTGTGAAAAGTAAAAAAAAATTATTTTTTTAAAAAGTGCATATTGCAGGAGTGTTTAGATTTATATTATGATTAGAAGTATGGAGTGTAAGAAGCTTTTTACAGAAATCTGATTTTTTCCTTTGTTTTAGGATTAAGGAAACCACCCAATCAATAACATTTGAAGAAAGAGTAGGTCATTGAGGAACATAAATATTCCACTAGAACTATAAATGTGTTCAATCATTCATTCCATGTCATGTCCCGGTAATTTCTTAGTGAGGCACTGTGCTAGGCAGTACAGATACAGAGATTCATAAGTGGCATTTCCCATGTTGCGAGGACTCAGCATAAAGGGAGAAGTATAAGTAATTATTTACAAAGCTCGAATTATAATAATGAGATGTTACAATGAAATAATACAGTATAATAATGGAGCAGATCGGAGGAGGTGACAAGCTTTGGGAGGAAACATCAAAGAGTTGATGCAAATGACATTACAGGGGTCACTTGAAAAGTGTGTATGCGCCGAAACCGGTTTGGCTCAATGGATAGAGCATCGGCTTGGGGACTGAAGAGTCCCGGGTTTGATTCTGGTCAAGGGCATGTACCTTGGTTGTGGGATATCCCCAGTAGGGGGTGTGCAAGAGGCAGCTGATCGATGACTCTCTCTCATCGATGTTTCTAACTCTCTATCTCTCTCCCTTTCTCTCTGTACAAAATCAATAAAATATATTTTTTAAAAAGTGTGTATGAAAAGTGTGTAGGAGTCTGTCAAGAAGAAAGTTTCCCAGCGAGAATAGCACATGCACTTGTGGAGGCAGCAGAAATGGATGGGGCACCTAGGGGAACAGTATTTATTGGTCCAGGAGGGATGTGGTTCAGGACTATCATGAATTCAGAACAAAGTCATACCAGATTTTATTTTGAAAATCTTATAAGGAGTTTGTGTTTGACTAAGTTGTGTTAGAAATTCAATGAAAAGTTGAAGCAGGGAATTAATTCAACACATTATGGTCTTGTCCTGTCTCAAGTATCACATAGACTCTGCTTCATACACAATCACAGGTAAATAGCTTATCTAAACTCTCACACTGGAATTAGTTTGTAAAGGCAGTCCCCTTGATTCTGTGCCTTAATGTATTTATTTTCTATATTTAGAGAGAAAAATTTTAACTGGCAAAATGGATTTACAGCACCTTCGCCTAAATGATGATGGCACAAATGTGTAATGAAAATTGACACAGCTATAAAAAGATTAATGTGTGTATACATATATGTGACCCATTGTACAACTTCCTTTTTCACTTCAGATCTAGCATATCTTGAAATATCAACAAATATATATGTATATATATATATATATATATATGATGATTGTGTCTATGTAGATTATATAAATATACTACTATATCTTTAACTAAAAAAGTTGAATAATCATTTGTGTATGATACATTTCTGTAAAAAAGAGTCAAAAATACATAATGTGTTATATTTTTTATTAATACATATAAAATTATGCATTTCTGAAAGAATACCTTAAGAATTACTAATATTACTGAGAATAGTACCAAAGATCAGAATTTTCTAACTGAGAACTATTTACTGCTAACATTTCCTACTTTTGTAGTTCAATTCATACTTTGATCATATAAAAATATTTACACTTAGGAATTGTTTTACTTCATTATTATTATGTAGTATTTAGATTGGAGGGCATGTACATATGATACTTTAAGTTCACTTGTTAATATTCCAGATGTGCTTGAGAAAAAATGTGTATGTCAATGTTTTAGTAACAGGATTTTATATATGTCTATTCAACAAAACTTATTAATTATGTTATCCAAATTTTCTATACTCTATTCATTTTTTAAGCTCAGCAATCTATTAGTTTTTGAAGGGTAAGCTAAAATATCACCATATGCTGACTAATTCATCAGCTCTATTAATTCTGTCATTTTTTACTTCCTATGATCAAGATGTATTATTGGAAAGATATTATATATATATATATATATATATATATATATATATATATATATATATATATCCTATGATTAAGATACATACAAAATGAATATATAATCTTGACAATTTTTCTTTGTATCATTATTTAATGTGACTTTTCATTTTCATGCCATTTTTTAGCCTTAGAATTTATAGTTGGCTCAATAAGACCAAGTTTTGCCATGAACATGAAGCAGTAGGAATCCTCATAAATTGCTAGAGGGAGTAAATATTACAACCACCTTGGGAGATTATATATTTAAATGTACCAACAGAAGTGAATATATGTATTTCCTATGATCCCACAATTCTATTCCCATATGTGTCCTCAACATTCACATGTCTACAAAAGCAATTTATATAAGAATATTCATGGTGGCATTTTTAAAATATCTTCAAATTGAAAATATCTAAAATATCCATCAACAGTAAATGAGGTATGCAAACTGTAGTAAATTTATATAATCAATTTTATAGAGCAATAAAAATGAATGCAATCACATGGATAAAATTTACAAATTTAATGTTGAGTGAAATAAATAAACCTTATAAGTGACTTATAAACAATAATAAACTGTACAGGTAGAATGGAGAATAGTATTTAACTTTAGGAACAAAGGAAAGATGATTAAGAAGTTGTATCTGCAATGCTTTTTATAAAGTTGGCAATTACTATTCCTTTTTCTTTTTCTATTTTATTACTATGCTGATATTATATAGGTTTTATTTTGTTGTAATTATTTTGCTAGTATTTATAGCTATGTTTTGTGTGCCTTATATATTTGTAATACTCAATAATAAAAGTAAAGATAATTTTCAATAAATAAAAATATCTAAATTCTTTTAAAACTATAAAATGTATTTATCTCACTTGTCTAGCCAGCCTGGTTAATGAGAAAATAATAGAACACTTGCTCTTTAGTCAGAAACAAGAAAAATGGTCCCCAACACTGGGATTAAAATAGGACCTAACACTATTAATTTATAAATTTTTATCAATGTTGCTACACAATGCATTCAGACAGGTGAATGAAATTTGAAATTAAAGACAGGGTAGAAGAAAAGAGTTAAAACTTTTGTTACAGACATGAAATCATAACAACTTAGTTATGAGGTATTAAAATGACAAGACATCAATAACTTATTTGTCTATATAACATTTAGAAGATAATGTGAAAGAAAATTCACCATTTACCATAACAGTGGCATTAAAAAATCAAACTCCAAGAAATACTTAAATACTTTAAATAAAAAAGTGGAAGTATTATTTATAATATTTAAAGTACTATTAAAGGGCACACAAAATAATTCCCAATCAAATAGAAATAAATACAATATTCTTGAATAAGAAGATTCATCATCATAAATGTGTCAATTTTCCTTAAGTCACTTTATGTTTAATAAGATGCCAATAAGATGTTATTTTTGTTCTTTTAACTGCATAGGTCATATGGAAAAATAAACTAATGAAAAACAAAACTTGGGAAACTCTGGAGTAGAAGAGAAATGAGAAGAGCCTGCAGCTTTCAGATATTTGGTGCATGCATTAAAGTTTCAAAATTAAAATACAGTGGGATATTTTATTAAACAACAAAGCCACTGTAAAAAAAAAAATAGCAATTGCCCCCAAAAGTCAATATGTGTATGGCTACTTACTACAATATAAAAGTGCTACCCAAGTCAGGAAGGAAAATGTGCTCTTCTCCAGTAGCTGAGACAACTGGAATAGCCATTGGAAAACTTATTTTGGTCTATGCCTTACATTGTACATAAGGATAAATTCCAAATAGGTGAAAATTTTAATGTAAAAATAATAAATCTTATTAAATACTGGAAGAAAACATGGGCAATTCCTATATGATGATGGAGAGGTGAAGAGAGAAAGAGAGGGAGGGAGGGAGGGAGGGAGGAAGGAAGGGAGAGAAGGAGGGAGAGAGACTTCTAATTATGCCTCAGAATCCAGAAAGCTTAACAGAATAAAGTAAATAAATTTACTGAGACCATTTTTTTTTGAAACAATGAGAAAAATAGATATGCCACCAAAATTGTATTTAAAAGCCGTTAGAAAACATCTAGAAAAAGGAAATTCAATGTGGGAGACCGGTATAAACTGACATGGTCCTTGCACCCGAAGGGGCTAGCCAGGCTGGCCCCCTACCCGCACAGTTTTCCCAGGCTTGTTTGGATGGCGGTTATTAGTAAAATGAGAACAACCTTTCATCGTTTGCCAAGAAGTCTGTAACTATTTACTGAGATTTACTGTACTGAGAATCTGCCTGATTTACTGTACCGAGAATTTGTCCTTCTGCTTTGTCTCTCCCTTAGAGATTAAGAGGAACAAAGAATACATTCCTCTTGACAGACTTCCTATTCAGTATTTTGTGTATAAAAGTCATCACAAAGTTAATAAACTTGCTAAAGTCGGTCAATGGCTACCTGTAGTCCTCCAGATCCCGCTTTCCTGTCTTTCTTTCTTTTCTCAATTCCCACCTTCCTACCTCAGCCCGGTTCAGACATCAGGCTGGCCCTGGCAATTCAACTTTCTAGAGGAGATGAAAATGGCCAAGCACTTCCTTCACTGGGACCATTTGTCAGCATGGGCTGAGGATTAGCCTTCACCTAGGTAGAGGGACTCTGCTAGGAAAAAGAAACCCTTGGGTTTGTGAGGATTGTGAAAGCTGGTGTGACAGACTAACCTCAGGAGCCCCACTGCAACCTGGCTTCCTCCAGGAGAAATCTGCTGAGATCTGCTTAGCGCGAAAGCTGGACGCAAGGCCTGGAACAGGGGTCCTCAAACTTTTTAAAGTGGGGGCCAGATCACGGTCCCTCAGAGAGCTGGAGGGCCGGACTATATGAACTACTAATTCCTACTGTAACACCTTGGCTGCGCTCACTGCCCAAAAAACCTGGCGGGCAGGATCAGACTCCCCTGGGGGCTGCATGTGGCCCGAGGGCCGTAGTTTGAAGACCCCTGGGCCCTGGAACATCCAAAAGGACAGTGTGGAATCTCTGTGACCTCCTGGTGCTTAGGAATCCAGGTTCCACTAGTACAGGGGAACTGCTTTAAATACATAAAGTCCGTCTGACATATGAGGCAGAGTCCACGGTGTTCTGGCTGAAGACTGAGAAGCTAAATTCTAAACTTCCAAAGAGCAGAACTCAATCTTTTGGAAACAGTTGTGGCTAAGGAGAGAGAAACCATTGCACTCAACAAAATCCATTCAACAAAAACCCAGGATGGCTGACTCAAAGGAGGGAAACCTGAGTAGATAGAATTATATTAGAACTGTGGCCCAACACATGCTCAATTCCTGATCAGTTAAGATGACCAGCATATCACCTTACTTGATTGGCAGAGAACAGGAAATTGCTTTCTTGTGAAAAATACCATCACTGCAGGATCTCCTATTATTTTAACACATATAGGATAAAAAAATGCAGGAGCAAAAATGTGGAGGCAATAAATTATCATTGATTATCAAAAGAAAAAGTAAACCATACAAAATTCAATGACTACTCTTTTTCTTAGGCTCTTCCCAGCTAAAGACTGAGCCCACCAGTTACCCAGTGAGGGATTCTTCTAATGGGCAAATCTTGCTTGTGGTTTACCATCACCACTAAGGACACTTTTTCTGGACTTTGTTGTAGTCAGTGGCTCTTGCTACCTGATTGCATTGGTCTGCTCAGGTTGTTATGATGGAATACCACAGACTGGTGGCTCAAACTACAGGAATTTATTTCTCATACTTCTGGAGGGTGGAAAATTAAAGATAAAGGGCTCCCTTCCCAGTTTGCAAATGAAATGCCTTCTCATTTTATCCTCACATAATGGAAAGAAGCTCTGGTCTCTCTTCCGCTTATTAATAAAAAGATCATTCTGTCGTGGGAACTACATCCTCATGACCTCATCTAAACTTAATCACCTAATGTCTCTCCCAATAAACATCTTGCACATCTCATTCCATCCTGGTATTTGTTACTCAGAGGATCCAAAGGATACTGTAATAAATGTTAAAGCTATCACTGTGCTTATTCAGAGTCCAGGATAAAGGAGCCAAGAATGTTGAGCTCACTTTAATGTTATTTTAGAAAATGTAAAATAATGAGCAACTATGCTATTAAAAACACATTTAAGCTGGTCTGAAATGTAAAATAATGAGCAAATATGCTATTAAAAACACATTTTAAGCTGGTCTAAGTTCTATTTACATATTTAGCATTTCTCATTCTCAAGATCATTGTTTCCCACTATGGCTTAGAAATCTGAAACTTTTTCCAATAGACTTGAAGACCAGACCTTCAGAAATCAGCTGTTAAGGGTAAGCCATGTAGTGAGCAGTCTACTCATATCATATTTGGCAGAATCCAATTCCCACTATAATATAATGGAATAGCTCTAACCTGCCTTTGTAAAACTCCCTTGGCGTTTAATTCTACAATGTTCATTTTCTTCCTCCATCTGCTGATACCTATACACCATCGGTCTCTTTTGTTGAGATCCAGTGGCTGCGACCTTACACAATTGCAATAGAAGCACTTCGAAAGATCTGGCCTTGGTCTCAGGGGATGACACAGAAGCAGGGATGCAGACACATAGTTATAGTACCTGAACAACTCCTCTAGACTTCCAAATCCATTAGTCCTTCCCAATCATACTTTATGAATTGTGTATATATGCAAACAATAGTTAATTTTGTGAGTAACACACAGATTAAGATTGTCAACTCAGACACAAATTAGACATACATATAAAGACATGTACATAGACATATACATAAGTGGCAGAGACTCACACAAAGCAGAAAACAATCTTGAATTTCAAAAGCAGATTCCTTAGGTACTTCCTACCTGTGTGATATATAGTCAGATATATTCCTCTCTAAGAATATACAATGTACCGACTAAATAATGTAGTCTGACTCTTCTTGAATAATGTGAAAAGAAATCTCATTTGCTATCAATGATTGACAGAAGTCAGAAGCTAATGTCATTCAGGGCATTGTAGCAAGATCTCCAACCTGACAATTGTTTAGACCCAGAAAAGATGAGATCTCTAGGGAGATCCAAGATCCGTGGAGTTCCTCAGGAAGCAGGAAGCATTTAAAGAGAGCTGTAGAGGTTACACAGCATCTCTTTGGAGCCAAGCCTCAGTTCCTGTGTCTTAGTTATTAAAGAGATCCCATTAAGGGTATTTCCCATGTGAGTCTCTTCCTCCTATCAAATGTCACTAGCCCTGGTCAACTGCCTTGTGTTTCTGTCCCTCTGGGGGTGGGCATGTCCTCACTTGCCTCCTCTCTAAAGGAGATAAATGGAGCAGCTTAACTCTATCCTCCTTGTAAGATGAAAGAATGTGGAAAAAGAAAGAAAATAAAAAGTCCAAAGGCAGTGGATGATAGGGAATGGGTACCAGATCTTGAGAAATACAAAGGCAAGAATGTTGTGAATTCATTGGCAATTGGAAGTAGGGTATTTTATTCAAATGACCTGGACTTCACAGTTAGGGTCTGGTTTCCACTCCATTTTCTGAAAAACGTCTTTCTTTCTTTCTTTCTTTCTTTTTTTCCCTTCTTTTTCTTTTTAAATATATTTTATTGATATTTTACAGAGAAGAAGGGAGAGGGGTAGAGAGCAAGAAACATTGGTGAGAAGCATCAATCAGCTGCCTCCTGCATACCCCCTACTGGGGATGTGCCTGCAACCAAGGTATATGCCCTTGACCAGAATTGAACCTGGGACCCTTGAGTCTGCAGGCTGATGCTCTATCCACTGAGCCAAACCAGTCAGGGCTGAAAAACTTTTTTCATGATATTTAGCCTTTCTGGGCTGGAGCTTCCTCAGTAGTGAAATTGTGATGATATTTTACACAGAAATGCTATTAGGATCTAGACGTGGCAAATTATGTGAAGGAGCCTCATTCCTGGTAAGAGTAGATTAAATATTATATGTTGTCTTATTTCACTTTTAAAAATCAAAGATAATATATTGTAATTTTTTTTCCTTTTTAGAATATATATCACAAACATCCAAACTATCTGTCATTTATTCTTGCTTTACCTGTCCTTAAAATAGAGTTTATATTCCTTTGGGAAAAAATGTAATTGGTCTTACTGACTAGAGAAGTTAGAAGAATAATGAGGTCAGATGTCAACTCTATTGCAGACTATTTCTAAAAAACTAAGTTAGGTTTATATATGCCTTTAACAAATGCTACCTCTGTGAAAACTAGGACATCATTAAGCAAATCATAAATTATAAATTAGGGGTCATGGGAAAGGCCAAATAATCAATCTGCTTTATTCCAGCTCTTGCTCCTTTTGTACAGATAATAGTGATATTTGGGTCACTTGATAATACATGCTAAAGCCATATCTAAAAGGGCTCCTCTCAGAATATACAATGTACCTACTAAATAATGTAGTCTGACTCTTCTTGAACAATATGAAAAGGAATCTCATTTGCTATCCATGACTGACAGAAGTCAGAAGCTAACGTCTCTCAGGGCCTTGTGGCAAGATCTCCAACCTGACAATTGTTCTCATGCCTTAGGTAACAATAAGAGGTGCTGCACCTAGCTCTTATCAAATTGTTGCTGTTTACCAGAGGCATGCTTACATGGTTGGGTCACTTTGAAAAGCAAATAGCCTCTCTAGGCATGCACATTTTTATGTACATACATATTTATTTTGAATCTTATAATGATGCTCATCTAATTAAATTTTGTATCAGAGTGACAGCCATATCCTCACGCAGACAGGAAAACTAACACTGTGCGCTGCATTCCTCTCACCTAAGGTCTCCAAGACTTCCAGCATGGATTTACACAACGTTGGGATTTACTTTGTGTCTCCAAAGAGAGTTTGTCTTTGAACCAGTACTACCACCAATTATTTAGCATTAATTTCAATCTATAGTGGACTTGAAATCACTTCTTTGCCTTAATAGATTTCAAATATTTTTAAAAATGAAATAAATCCCTTATAATTTCCTTTCTTGGGGGAGGGGGTGGTCCTTACATACTCTACTATCTTTAAATTATTGGTCTTCTATTAACTCAGATTACTTATTAATTAACTGTGATAATTGAATATCATGATGAGGAAGTCATATACTTCAGAAGAAATGAAAGTAGGTTATGCTAACAACTAGAACCTGTGCTTTTGTTTTGCTTCGTTTTTGTTACTTTTAAAATTAATAGTCTTCATGCTTAGAGAAGCTTTTTGTTTATAGAAAATTGAACAAATGGTGCAAATAGTTCCCATATGTCCTCTCGTTCCCCTCTCTTGGCTTTCCTTATCTATGTATATAAAAGCCTAAGTATCCCTCTAACTGTCCGACTGGTCACTATGATGCACACTGACCACCAGGAGGAAGATGCTCAGGGCAGGAGCTGCTATGACACACCCTGGCCATTTAAAAAGAAACAGCACCATAGATCTGGCACCGACAAACCAACACAAGGCTTTCCCCAAGTGGGACACAGGCCATGCCACCACACACCACGCTGGAGCAACACCCCACCAAGTCCAGCCAATGTTGCCAAGGCCCCATGGGGCAAAATGCAGCCCACAGCCTGGCCCAGCCCGAAACCAGTCACCATGGGCATCGAGTCATAATGTCATGTAGCAACGCCCAGCTTCCTCTCCCTAGCAACTAGCCTCCTGGAGTTTCTTCAGCCCAGGAACACGACTTGCTTTATAGCCAGGTGCAAACATGTCACACTTCAACAAAATGTATGTGAAGCGTTTTCCAATGCCTCATCTCATTTGATCCTCACAGAAGTCCTGGAGTAGGTAGATAGGAGACCCAATAGATCCTATTTTCTTTTCATTAGCTGGAAAATGGAAATTTAGAAAGTTTAGAAACTTGACCTGACTGAAAAGAAATAAGAAATGATGGACCATGAAAATGACTTCATGTTTTCTCACTGGGCAGAATATAGTCAAACACTGCTGCAGTTAAATATTTTACCCTTTGTTCTCCCTGTGTGATCTACAACAAAAATCTTCTTTGTGTTGATATTTACTGCTGTGTTGCTGACAATTACCTGAAAGAGAAATTGGGGTGCTTCACTGGGCTGGAAAAAGTTTAGCTAAATCAGAAAGCAGGTCTAATTAAGCAAGTTCTTTCTATAAAAGGCTAAGTTGACTCTCATATGCACAATACATATAAAGCTCTTGCTGGTGCTGTGTGTGTTTCAAACTGTCATTGTCAATCATGAATTTGGTTGATACTTCTATTAAAGAGAAAGGGCAAATAGCAATATTAAAATATTTCTTCTAATTAACTTCCTTTCAATGTGCACGAGTCCATGCACTAGGATACTAGTTACGTATTAATATCTTGTACTAGTGTACCACATTTATTACAATTTATGAACCAATAGTAATATATTATTATTAATCAAATTTCATTGCTACTCACTCTGTCTTACACAGTTCTATAAGTTTTGACCAATGCATGATGTCATACACCTATCATACAATGTCATACACAGTCATTTCATGCCCTAAAAGTCCTCTTTGCTTCACTTTTTCATCCCTGCTTCCCTTCCTCACACCCTTAACAAACACCAATCTCTTACTGTCTCCATAGTTTTGCCTTTTCAAAATGTTACAAAGTTGGGACCATATAGTATGCTTCTTTCACAAAGCAATATGCATTCAAGTTTTCTCCATGTCTTTTCATGGCTTAAGAGATCATTTCTTTTTATCACTGAATAATATTCCATTATATTAATATTAGAGGCCCGGCACACACAATTCATGTGCAGGTATGATCCCTAGGCCTGGCTTGTGATCAGAGCAATCTTCCCCAGCTTCCAGCACCTGGCCCCACCCCACCCTGCTACCCACTCCCGGTTCCCTGTTCTGTTTGCCATCCATTGGAGCCTGCCAGCCAAGGGGAGGGACCAAGAGATTGGCTGTTCCTGTTGGCTCACCAGCCTTGCCCCTGCTGTGTGTGAGGTGACTGGTGGGAGGAGGGACTTGGCCTGGTGCTGCCCACATTCCCCACCACCAACCTCTGGTTCCCCATTTGTCATCGGGTGATGGGAGCCTGATATCCAGGGCAAGGGACTGAGAGGTGATCAGTGCGCCTCATAGTGAATGGTTGTGTGGTCATTCTGGTAGTTTCACCATTCAGTCAATTTGCATATTACTCTTTTATATATAGACTAGAGGCCTGGTGCATCTTTAACTGGTTCTGACTCAGAAACCTAAATGGACAAATTAGCATATTCCCTCTTTATTATATATGATATCTTGCAAATATTTTCTTCCAGTATTTGGCTTGTCTTTTCATTCTCTGAACCATGTCTTTTGCAGAGCAGAAATTTTAATTTTAATGAAATGCAATTTATCAATTACTTCATTTATGGATCATGCTTTATTTTATGTGTTGTATCTAAAAAGTCATAGTCAAACCTGACATAACCTAGAATTTTTCCTGTTATCTTCTAAAAGTTTTATAGCTTTGTGATTTATATTTAGGTCAATGACATATTTTTAGTTAGTTTTTTAGAAGGACATAAGTTCTCCATCTAGATTGATCTTTCTCTACTAAATTGTTCTTGCTTCTTTAATAAAAATCAGTTGACTAGGTTTGTGTGGTTCAATATGTGGGCTCTCTATTCTGTTCCACTGATTTGCCTTCTTCTTCTTCTTTTTTTCTCCCAATACCACATTCTCTTGATTACTTCAAGGTTAGCTTGATTAGCTTCACAGTAAACCTTAAATTCTGGTTATTCCATCTAATGTTGGCAATTGATCTCTTGTCTTTTTCACATGGACTTTAAAATTAATCATTATACTAGCACACAATATAACTTTTTGGGATTTTGAATAAGATTGCATTGAACCTACAAATCAAATTGGAAAGAACTGAGGTATTAACAATATGGAGACTTCCTATTAATGAACATGAAATATCTCTCCAGTTATTTAATTATTTGATATTTTTATTAGAGTTTTATAGCTTTTGTCATGTAGATCTTATACATATTTTGTTAGATTTATACATAAGTATTTTATTTAGGGGTTGCTAATGTAAATGTTAATGTATTTTTAATGTTAGTTTCCACTTATTCATTGCTCGTATATAAGAAAGTGATTAACGTTTGTATAATGGATCCTAAAACATTGCTATATTCGCCTACTAGTTTCTGGAGTATTTTGACGATTCTTTAGAATTTTCTGCATATGCAATCATCCTGTCTGTGAAAAAAGAGAGATTTATTTCCTTCTCAATCTCTATGCCTTTTATTTCTTTTACTTGCCTATTGTATTAACTAGAATATCCAATTCAATGTTGAATAGAGTAGAAGGGGATACATTGTTCTCTTGCTTCTAAATTTAGGGGAAAGCATCTAGTTCTCACTACTGAGTATGATATCAGCTGTATATTTTTTGAAGGATTTCTTTATGAAGTTGAGGAAGTTCCCTTCAATTTCTATTGTAGTTTGTTGAGAGTTCTTATTACAAATGGGTGTTGGATTTTGTCAAATGCTTTTTCTACATCTAATAATATAATTTTCTTTAGCCTGTTGATATGATGAATTATATTAGTAAATTTTCAAATGTTGAACCAGATTTGTACATATGAGACAATACTACGTGGTCATGGTCTATAATTGCTTTTATACATTGTGGAATTTATGTCTATTATTTTTTTTAAAAAAGATTTTTGTACCTATTGTCATGAAAAATACTATATTTCCTGTCAGTAGATTTTTATAGTATGTCTTTATCTTCTTTTGATATTAGGATAATGTTGGTCTCAAAAAATGAGTGAGAAAGTATCCCCTCTGGCTATTTCTACAAGATATTTTAGAGAATTGGTGTAATTTATTTTTTAAATGTGTGGTAAAATTCACCTGTGAAGACATCTGGGCCTGGTCATTAATTTTATTCAGTGGCTCCAATAGATATGGTCCTATACATGCCCTTATATAGGACCAAGGTATATGCCCTTGACTAGAATCAAACCTGGTACCCTTCAGTCTGCAGGTGAATGCTCTATCCACTGAGCCAAACCAGTTAGGGCATCATCTTTTTTCTTATAAATTCCAACTACCCAGATGGGGATGAATTTATTTTACAGAGAAAACATACTCAGATAAATTAGATAGTATCTCCTAGTTTACAAAAAAAAAAAGGAAGAAGAAGGGGATGAGGCAGCATTCTAAATCCACATGTTTCAAACTCAAAACCTATCTTCTGTCAACACATCTCTGTTTTTGTGATGATTCAATTTCTATTGCCTTAAATTCTGATATTTTAGGGAGGGGCGGGGGGGGTGGCATAGTTCTTATCTTTGAAAATAATACAAAATAAATGATGATTAGAGACACTGGAAAACAGCTACCCATCTACTTTAATGCTTCCTCCTACTTCCAGAGCTAGAGTTTTGGTGTCAGTGAGTTCTGAGTACATTTACAAAGCCTATTTGAAATGACAAATTATTATCACCAAAAACATGGCATATGTCATAAAGAATTATTGATAAAATATATTGATGATATGTCTAGAATTCTCTACCTGTTGCATTTCATGCTATTAATGAACCAAGTGGTTATAAAATAGTCACAGAGAGGGGACCAAGTATCTAAAAGTCATTCTACTGATGCATCTTTTATTGTTGTTATTATTACTGCTACTATTTTTTAAAAATAGATTTTATTGGTTTTTTACAGAGAAGAAGGCAGAGGTATAGAGAGCTAGAAACATCTATGAGAGAAAAACATTGACCAGCTGCCTCCTGCAAACCCCCTTTTGGTGATGTGCCCATAACCAAGGTACATGCCCTTGACCGAAATAAAACCTGGGACCTTTCAGTCCACAAGCTCTATCCACTGAGCCAAAATGGTTTCAGCTACTGCTACTATATTTTGACTTGTGACAACCACCATATTAGTAACTACTAGATGTATCCATTTAAATCACTTCTAGAAAAAAAAATCAGTAGACATAGTTTGGTTGTGCTTTTTGTTTGTTAGTTTGTTTGTTTTTATGTGTTTGTTTTCAGCAAATGCCTCTTAGACAAATTTGAAGAAGGGAAAGACTAAAGGTGACAGAATACAAGTTTAGCACAAGGAGTATAGGATGATAAAAAGATTTCTGATAATATCAAAATGTTTATGATCATATTTTACATTTAAATATTTGTATAAATTAGAAGTGGTTTACCTAGGTTATTTATATCCAATTCTATTAATTTCCCTCCTGTAAGTCAATGACAATGAGCTTGAGGGCCTCAGGTTCATAGCCTAAGACATGGGTGGGGAACCTTTTCCTGCCATGGGCCATTTTGATATTTATAACTTCATTAGCGGACCATACAAAATTATCAACTTAAAAATTAGCCTGCTGTACTTCGTCCAACATTTAATTAACTCACCCCTAATGCGTTGGCAGAGCCAGACCCAATGATTTCTTGGGACGTTCCCCACACCTGGTGTAAGACATAGAATGCAGATTTATGCAAAGCCATCCTCTTGGTTTGCCAAGAAAGCTTCCAAGAGAGGTTAACATAAATTAGCAGTGTATGCTGGGAGAAAGACAGAGAGCACCAGGAAGGAGAGAAGAAATGGGAACACAAAATAAACAAAGAGAACAGCTTCAATAGCTGTGCCTGCTCAGAGTGGAGTCCAATATCCAATCTGATTGCTATTAGGCTCTCCTTAACTACAGAGGAAGTGGCTGGTGGGAAGGGTCTATGAAGGAGCATGACCAGACTTTGGCTAAGTGGTTAGAAGAGGGAATCATTATCACTCACACTGTGTCTTCATTTGAATTTTTAATCCTTATAAAAAGTTTGTAAATTCTATACTGTTATAGGAAAAAAGCCCTTGTAATTTTGTAATTCCTAATTTACATAGCTGATTCCATGTTTCCAACAGTCTGTCAAGCTTCTGATTGTTGTAACTTTTCTGCTTCGAGACACTGGAGGTAAACAAATGGGCCCTGTAAGAACCTGGAGGGGCATGAGAGCAAATTCCTCTGCAACACGCACATGGGGCGGATGGCTGAGGGCAGGACTCCCAGGTTTAGGCTCTCTGGGAACAAGGGCTTCTCAATCTGTTAGATGATCTAATCAGTCTTAAGTAAAAAGAGCTTACAATTTCCAATGCCAGATGGTTCACCTAGAATAGTAAACTAAAAGTCTCTAAACTGGACTTGATTTGCCATTAACATGCACAGGTACACACACACACACACACACACACACACACATACACACACACACACATACACACACAAGCACACATACTAGTATATATGTACTAATATACATACATCGTATATAATATTTTTTGTTGTAATATGCAGTCAAGGTCTCAAACACTTGTTTTAAGACATTAGCAAGGAAGACATATGTTTATTGTGAGACTGGGAGCTGGTCTCAGGGTTTATCAACTACTGGCTTCTCCCTGGATATATGTCTCCTCTCTGATTAAGACATCCAGAAAATATTAGGCTTTCTGGTTGATTTTTTGGGGAAGAGAATCAAGGGCAGAAATGCCAATTTCACAGTTCACTGCAGATACCAAAGACGATACTCTCAGAAGCAGCACCAGTGAATGGCCATGGTAAGTAATGGAAACGATTAATAAAGAATGTGAAATAGAGCTGATTTTCCTTTATGGAAATCTTTTTTAATACAGGGAATAAAATTAACACACGATGTATTTTTTGCTACTGATAAGATCTGAATGATAGTTGAAGCATAATTAATGGCTTTATAATATGTTCTTAAATTTAATGTAATTATGTAACAGTAAATATATAAATGTGTATATATGTATACACATGAATATGTACATGTAAATATAATATATAAGTACATACATAATTATATATGCAATTCATATAACTAACTATATACATGGGATCTTAACCAATTGGCATGAAAAGCCTCAAATTTTTTGTTTGTTTGTTTGGGGCTATCATTTTAACAGGACCTTTAATTGTGAAAATGAAAGTAATTACATACTGTTTACTTGGCTAAGAACTAAGTGCAATGAATAAATCTAAAATAAGATATTATAATTGTGAAATGGTATTCTACATAGAAATATAAAGTGTACTGATTTAGAGGAATTATACCCATGTAAGTTAAAGCAATTTTTTCTTCTAGATCAAAATTTATTCTTTTATAGAATAGAGAACCCAGAAATTGACCCAAACCATTATTCCCAATTAATATTCGACAAAGGAAGCATGAACATACAATGGAATCAAGACAGTCTCTTCAATAAATGGTGTTGGGAAAATTGGACAGATACATGCAAAAAAATGAAACTAGACCACCAACTTATACCATACACAAAAATAAACTCAAAATAGATAAAAGACTTAAACATAAGACAGTAAACCATAAAAATACTAGAGGAATCCATAGCAGCAAAATCTCAGACATATGCCAAAGCAATTTCTTCACTGATACTGCTCCTAAGGCAATGAAAACAAAAGAGAAAATAAACAAATGGGACTACATAAAAATAAAAAAAACTTCTGTACAGCCAAAGAAGCCATCCACAAAACAATAAGAAAGCTCACGGCATATGAGATCATATTTGCCAATGTTATCACCAATAAGAGTTTAATCCCCACATTTACAGAGAACTCATACAAGTTAACAAAAGGAAGATAAATACCCAATAAAAAAGGAGCAATGGACTTAAATAGAACTCTTAGGGGAATGGAAACTAAAAAGAAAATAAACAAATGGGACTACATCAAAATAAAAAGCTTTTGCACAGCAAAAGAAACTATCAACAAAACAACAAGAAAGCCCACTGTATGGGACAACATATTTGCAAATGTTATCACTGATAAAGATTTAATCTCCAACATTTACAGGGAATTTATACAACTTAATAAAAGAAAGATAAATGATCCAATAAAAAAATGGGCAATGGACCTAAATAGAATCTTTTCAAAAGAAAACAGAAGGAAGGCCAAGAGACATATGAAAACATGCTCAAAGTCATTAATTATCCGAAAGTGCAAATCAAAATGACAATGCGGTACTATCTCACACCTGTCAGAATGGCGATCATCAACAAATCAATAAATGACAAGTGCTGGCAAGGATGCATAGAAAAAGGAACCCTCACGTACTGCTGGTGGAAATGCAGACTGGTGTAGCCACTGTGGAAGACAGTATGGAGTTTCCTAAAAAAAACTGAAAATGGAACTCAGTAATCCCAGTAATCCCACTTCTAGGATTATATCCTAAGAAACTAAAAACACCAATTAGAAAGGATATATGCACCCCTATGTTCATAGCATCACAATTCACCATAGCTAAGATTTGGAAACAGCCTAAGTGCCCTTCAGCAGATGAGTGGATTAAAAAACTGTGAAACATCTACACAATGGAATACTATGCTGCTGTTAAAAGGAAGGAACTCCTATCATTTGCAACAGCATGAATGGAACTAGCGAGCATTATGCTAACTGAAATAAGCCAGTCAGAGAAAGATAAATATCACATGATTTCACTAATTTATGTAATGCAATGAACAACATAAACTGATGAACAAAAATAGATCCAGAGACAGAGAAACATCGATCAGACCATCAAACCTCAGAGGGAAGGTAGTGGAGGGTGGGGTAGGGGGAGAGATCAACCAAAGGACTTGTATGCATGCATATAAGCCTAACCAATGGATATAGACAACAGGGGGGTGAAAGCATGAGAGGGGGGGAAGGGGAGGGGTAATGGGGGAATAAGGACACATATGTAACATCTTAATCAATAAAGAATTTTTTTTAAAAAAAAGAAAAAGATTCATTCTTTTATCTACCCAAACACTATTTTGTTTTTCACAAGACAAATACCCTTGCTTTCTTGTTTAAGCATTTGTTGCAAGGCATTCTGAAGCTGGAATCATGGTTTTAGGGAAATGCAGGGTGGTCTTTCTATCTCCTGTCGAAGAAAAGAATATGAAAAATAAATGAAGTAGCCTGTTGTGTTGTTACCTGGTCTGTAGTGCAAGTGTCTCTGCCCTGGTGCCATTTAAAAATGGTTGACCTAGACTGCAAAAACATACCTTGGTTCCCAGCGTGGGGGCCACACCACTGCATAGTGAAGATGAGATTTCCTTTAAATCGTGATTTATTAAGTCATTCTTGCAGAAGAAAGTAGGTCTGACCTACACTGGGATAAAAAAAAAATAGAGAGAGAGAGGCTTCTGAATCAATACAATTTTTGTTCATCTTGAACATGAGACAATATATATATATATGTGTGTGTGTGTGTGTGTGTGTGTGTGTGTGTGTGTGTGTGTGTGTATTTTTTTCCCACCCAGCATCTGGGAAAAGTTGAGCCTCATTCAGAGGTATAGAGGTTCTAGGAGAATTTCAAAATTTAGAGTAACCTGGCGCTGCTATAGAGACAGACTAGGGAGGTGACAGTATAACTGAAAAACAAATCAAGGAAGGAAGACTTCATTGGTTCTGTTATAAAAAAACAAACAAACAAACAAAAACCTGGGGGAAGCAAATGAACAGCCCAAGCTGGATGCTTGAATAAAATGTTTGGTGAACAGATAGAATAAAACAAGGGGATAGAGGCTACTAGTAACTGTGAAATTTGAGAGCTAGTGATAACAGATAGATGATGAAAAATAGCACAGTCTTGGTTTATCTCAGATCTCTTTGGTGTTCTTTATGAAAGGCCTGTAAAAATAAGAATGCTGAATAGAAAGTTTCAGTTGTTGGTTGTGCTAAAATGTGTAACTAAAGAGGGACATGCTTATGTTTAAACAACATAGGACCAATAATCATTTGAATACCTGTGCAACTGAATTGGTTCACTTGCTTTCTGGTTAAACATAAGTTCTAACTGAGGAGAGCATAATTTTCTCTTTATCTGGGTAGAGAATTATTTGACCTTCCTACATTGTAGGAAGGTGAGATGAGGGAAGGACTATAAGGGATCGAACTTTCTAGGGGGCTATGTATAGTTGATGAGATTCATTGGGGAGGGATGGCTTCTGACACGGGCAGAAAGATGGCTTGGGGCACTAACACATGGTATAGGATGCCAGATGATGGACAGACAAAGGCATTGCAATGTGATATGCCTGCCAAATAAATGTCATCACATAAAGCTAAGTTGGACTTTCTCTGGAAGCCCAGGAGGCAGAGTTTTGTTTCAGGTTGGCATTAGGGTAAGAGGGTGAGTCTAGGTTGAACTGAAATATTCTTCTTGGGCTTAGGAACAAAAACAAAAGGGGTAATAAAGAATTAAGTTTAAGAATATGAGGTTATATGTTGCACATAAAATTTGTCTGGGTTATAAAATCAAGGGATCAGCTCAAGATCATTTAAACTGTTAAAATGTTAAAAAAAAAAAAAAAAAAGACAGTAAGGACACATAAAGAACAAATATGAGTTCCTACAGGAGAAACTAAGCATAGGACATCCGTTGTTCAAGGAACAGTAAAGCTGTGGCTTCTCTCGCAGATAAAAGGAAAAGAAATAGAGCCACCAACTCTCTAAGTGTTATGAGAAATACACCGGTATTCTGTCTGCCAATGACTGCACACATGAATAAAAAAGAAATTGAAAATTCAAAAGTAAATAGATTAGGAGGTGTATGGTACAGAGCAATTTTGTTTTAAAAATCATAGACTGACACATTGAGATCTGGACACCTTTAAAAATATGAGAAAGAGGCTTCTGAATCAATACAATTTTTGTTTATCTTGAACATGAGGCAAAGAGTAGCAACAGTTGGCACAGAATCGTTCATAAAAAGGAGGCTGGGGAATCGGGGACAGGTGTGTTTTTGTGAGGAAACGCTGTTACCCAGGCACAGGACTTTCCTCAGAAGGATCTGGAGACCTCAGCAAATCAATCAGCCAACAGGTTCCCTCCCCCATCATTCTTATAAAGCTGAACTGGGTTAAATGGAACAACTTTTTCATTTAAAAGAAAAAAATATAGAACTTAAAAAAAAAAAAAAGACGCTCACAACATTAGGACAGGCATAGTATGGTAGAGAAGAATTTATGGACTGATGATGATAAAATAGACCTAATATATACTGATTATATGTGCCAGACGATTTGCTAAGCACTCTATATGTGTTATTTTACTTAATTTTTATTAAAAACTTGTAAGCAGGTAATAGTGGTATCTTTACTTTATAGGAAAGGAAACATATAGAAGAGGTAAAAATCTGTTGCCCAAGTACAAGTGACTATTACTAGTAGTACTAATACTATCAGCTATTAAACACATTATGTGCCAATAACCATTCTAAGAATTCCTCATACATTAGTTCATCATTTAGTTCTCATTTAATCCTATCTGTAAAGATATAATTTTCCTTTTAAAGATTATACTTCAAATGACTGAGTCATGTTCTCCATCCAATTAGCAGAATTTACATCCATATATTTAACTTTTGGTCTAGGTTGCTCATATATAATTTGCCCATAAGCCTGTCAGAGGAAGACACTCAAAGATCTGATGTGTTTCAGTCAATTTACCTGATTATAAATTTAAGGCTTCTTCTTTGTTAGTGTCCCTTTAAGAGGTCTTGAAATAGTAAAGAATGATGGAACCAACCTTGCATTTAGTTATTATCCTTAACATCTGATGAACTTTTAAACATATTGTTAAAGAAAGTGACAATTTAGGTGAAATCAATTGACTTATATCTTGTAAGATATAGAATGAATATAAAATATGGCCATTGACCTTTTCCAAAGCTATCATATATAATGTAAAATTTTTTTAAAATACAGTTTACAAAATATTTAGAAAAAAATTTTTTTTCTTAATAGAAAGTTAGAATTTGTGGTATTCAGATTTTAGTTTTCATTTTTCATAAAATTTTCATCAAGCTACAAGCATATATTTAATTTTTTTAAAGCCCTAGCCAGTTGGCTCAGTGGATAGTGTCCACCCACAGACTGAAGGGTTTGACCAAGGGCACAATTCGCACATACCTGGGTTACAGGTTCAATTTCTGGCCATGTGTGGCAGGCAACCAATTGATGTGTTTCTCTAACATGGGTGTTTCTCTCTCTCTCCCTTCCACTCTCTAAAAATCAATGGAAAAATATCCTCAGGTGAGGATTAACTAATAATAATACTGCAATGAGTTTTACATGAAGTTCAAAGTAGTAAAATTAAACTAAATTTTGCTAGATCCTTCTTAATTTTTTAGTATAAAAATGTTTTTCTTTTAATAAGTGGATATATATATATATATATATACAAAAACACAAAGAGAGATAGAATTATTAGAGTTTAATTCTCAAAAATTTTCTTTAATTTGCAAAGATGAATTAGAATTCACTGATGTAATTAGAATTCACTGATGTAATCTATCTTCCTATCTTTACATATAGTGACATAAAATGTACTGTACTTAAGAAATAATCACATATTCTAATTATGTTTTAGAAAGTAAGCAAAATAATAAAAATGAATTTAAAGTTTATTGCTTTGCCAAAAAATACATAGTTTTATATAAAATGGTAAAACCTTTGGTTAGTCTTTGACCAGTTGACATTCATTAACCTTCATGAAGAACCATGCTGTCCATGGCAGTACCCTAGAACTTCCACACTATCCATCAAATATCATATTGAGATCTACTAAGTTCTAGTGTTATTATTATTATGATTATGATGATGAAGGGCTTTGAGGGTAGTGTTCATAGCTATTTGGAGTCTCATTTCTACTAGATAGGTGAGTCTTATACAAATAATTACAGTACAGGTCATCCTAAAAGTATATAGAAAGAGCTAAGGCTGAAAAACTTTACAATCACATAATTAAATTGATAAAAGTAAAAAGTATCCTGTTTGAAAATGGAAATTATGAGGTACAAAATAAAGTCCAATTATGGACACAACATTCCTCTAATGGAAGACAAGTTTGTAGAAAAACAGCAAGCATATTTAAATGTTTCATTTCCTGTTCCTGGTTCTAGGAAAACAGAAGTGCTGTGAGCAGAAAGAACTGTAGCAAATGCGGACATAGATATGTAGACACACACATGAGTGGCTTTAAGTTTTGAAGGAAATTTTCAGAAACAATTGCTTTTAGTTGACTCATGAGTTAGTATAAACTTTTTTTTTTAAATGATGGACAATCTGTTAGATCCCCAGAGCAAGGACTATGGGCCAGGTACAGAAACTCACCAGGGCAGAAAGTCCTAGATGCCTAGCAAGGGGCAAAACTACGAAAACATGAACCTCACCCCTAGGTTAGCCTATCCTCCCCTTAGCATACCCCTGACCTTTTCCTCCCTAAAGATAACATCTAGACTTCAGCTGTATTTCAGCTCCAGGCCCAGAAAAGCAGCAAAACCAGACAAGTGACACCCTGGCTGCCTCAGGACCAGCAGCTTTGACTAAAGGCCCCCTGCCTGAGCATGGACCAATCAGTGGAGCCCATGACCCTGAAAGAGCACACCTGGAAAGCTGATGGGTATTCTATTGAGACTCTCCCCTGAGACATCCCCTGAGATTTCCCCCAGCAAGAGAGAGATAAATACACTCAGGACAAAGGATCCAGTGTGTGCTCTCCCTCCAAGGAGCACGCCTGTGCCATTCCCACACAGGAATATATTCCCCAGCCTCTAAGGAACACCTGAGGTTTGCAATCAGGGGAGCAATGGGCAGCTGCAGCTCGCCCCAAGCTAACCCCCCGAACCTGTCTTCAAGGCCCCCTTTTGTCTGTGTAGCCCTTCCTTTTGGAAATTCCCATCACTCACCCCCTTTTTCTTAAATAAATTCAATTTTTCTTTAATCACCCATCTGAGGTGGCTACTTAGCCTGCCCGCCCACCACCACATTAACCTTCACTACCCACCTAGATTTTCAACAGATTAATAAGTATCTGGCCTTCAATAGGTTCATGTCTCTGAAAATTTCAGTCTCATTAAAAGAGGCAAATATTAGTGTGGATTCATAAAATCCTTAGTTATTATTCCTAACATATGATCAACACTTGTAAAACAGTATCAGTAAGTGAAAGTTTCCTAGGTTTTACCAGGATTTTGAACATTTCTGCAGAAGATACTCTATAGAAATCTTTCTCCTTATTTAAATCAAAATCATAACTTTTTCTAACACCAGAGAAGTAATCTAATAAAAATTCAGACACAAGGCAAAGCACACTTTACTCAATTTTCACTCTTCCCTGTTCTAGAAAACTGATCAATATGTTTACAGCCCTTGATAAAAACCTATTTTTCTACTGTCTCCTCCTAGGTATGAGTGAAGGCTTATCTAATATCATTGAGTCAGATTTATCAATACACTAACTAGTCCCCCAACTTTATTACTCATCTAAGAATGAGTTACTATGGTAACGGTGGTAGATCTGCAAATAGCCCAGTGAAAACATTTCACTTTAACAGGGAATCTTAGAATTTCATTCCTCTTTTTGAGAACAAGTTTGCTTCAAAACCTGACATTTTCAAAAAACAAGCGTTTAAAAATTAATTTAAAGGTTGTGCTCTTAAAAATATTTCTTAATACACAAAATAAATCTGATTAGGAAGCCTACAAAATATATTCTGGTTCACATTTAATTTGGCTGAAATGGAAAATAAATTTATCTATGGAGAATCTACAAAACAGACAATAATGATTGCTTTTTCTGAACTAACAACTAACCAATATAAAAAAGAATGAGCAGTGTAACCAATAGTTTTGTCTGCACATGCTAAATGGCATGATCACAGGGAGACTCACCTCAAATATGTGAGGCTTCTGTCTAAATCTGGATAAGTGTTATCCAAGGCCTCTTTCATCTATAACATTCAACTTTCTATTACATCTTTCATACCTCCCTCCCCAAGAATACCCATTAATAAATAGAATAATTAATCTACAGAGCTATTCAATACCAACAATACACTTCACAGTGTATTGTTCCCAAATGATCACATTTTTCAAATGGTCAGGAATAAAGTAAAAAGCTGCTTCAGGTAATTAAATATTTTATTTAAATTACTTCAGACAAGTGGTTTTCATTAATACGACCTCAACAATAATTTTGCCATTCTGTGTTGGCATTGACAGATATTACAAAGGCAAAGGGTGTCAGAGCCCATTAAGTTTCGACATCTTGTGTTCCTTCTTTTCAGGATGTGGATGTCAATTCCGCTAGCAAATGTGATGAAATTTTCATTTTGCTCACTGTAGAATCCCAAGTACCTTTCAGAGTAGTAGACACACATGTGACATCGATAATTAGCTAAATAGATGAATGAATAAGTTCAAATTAGGTAGAAGTGAAACTGGAAAAGTCAGCATTCCCGCTACCTGTCACTACCAGGGCCAATAAGCAGAGACAAGGACTGAACCTTCATGGGCGATCTGAGAAGACAACGGGTTATGTACCCTACATACTGTCTCACTTCTCATCGGAAGTGAACGTTTTTTATAAGGGAAAGTGTCAGTGAAGGGTTTGGAATTCAGGGAAAAGGTTTCCCAGGTAAAAGCTGCTGTCCTGCCATTTTCCTAGCGTGGCTTCATCTGTGGACCAGTGATTCTTTATCTGCATCCTGGGCAGGGGATGCTGGGAGCACAATGACTCACATGCCATCCTGATTGCTTTCAGTCCTCCTGGGCACAACTGTTCGCTACTGGAATCCGGGTAGATCAGGTCATACATCTCCGTTCTTGGAACAATAGCTTTTTACTCGCATTAATTACCAAGCCTACTGACTATGTAACTGAAGCAAAACATTTTTAACTTGTTGAGTTCCCCACCAGAAGGAACTAAAGAGAAATAAATGGAAAGGAAATAATGTTTTAGTGCCACTGATGTGGTGCCAGGTGCTATGCTTTACATTATTTACCTCACCTATTCTCAGCAAGTGTTCAAGAACTAGGACCCAGGGAAGATTAAAATGAACTGCTTAATTAATTATGAACAATCAGAATTCCACATTTCATTTTTAATGCAGTAACAACAGAAAAAAAAAAACCATATATTATTCTTATGACTAATCCCTTCACTTTTAATTTAGAAAGTCATTCTTACCTTGAATAAAATAAGTTTCTTTCAATGACTATTAAAACCTTATTTGTGGCTACCTTCACCATTTTACTAATTTGTGTAGTATTTGAAGGCCAAAATTAATGATAAATACTTTGTTAGGAAAACAGGAAAAAAAAATGTTTTGTGGATGTGCAAAGGTTGTAATCTTTTAAAGGCAATGATGGCATAAGAAGGCATTTGGTGCCTTGATAAAAAGAACATTGTGATTGTAACTCTTGACTCTCCTCTTCTGCTTCTCTGTTTAAGAATGAAAAAGGAAAAGAAAACAAAGGTGTCTTTCTTGCCAGTAATCTCAACTAAACCTACACCTTCAAGTGTTTTCCTACAGAAGCACAATGAGCTGAGGTGTTTTGATTGTTGAGCCCAGAGGGCTCCATTCTGATGTAAATTAATTTCTTTTATTTCTCTCACTGAGAATGTGACTCCCAAGCAGTTTCATGATTTAATTAGTGAGTAGGAACCAAATGTATTTAGAATTTATCCAAGAACAGAGCATTCTGGCAACACTAACAGGCTATTTAAAATGGTTCTTTAAATTGCTGGTGGCTCTGCTCTACTAAGCAAGATCTGCCACCTTATTGGAGACCTGAGCAAAAAAATTGCATGCACACTAGTTTCCCCAGACACAGAATAAGTAAGACCAAGAGTGTTAGAGAAATCAATTTAATGACCCAAGATTAAGCTTGACTTTCTCTGAGCCTATATCACATCTCCCCACCCCCACAAATGTACTTGAAACTGGTTTGATATTCTTACCTCTGGCTCTGAGTATGTTTTTGAGTAGCAATATAACTCTTCTAAAAGTTTCATTTATATTTATTTGTGCAAGTTTCTTCTATTGATTGTCTAAAATATTTTTGTTTCGTTTCTTTTCCCTCAAGTTGTTTGATGTGAATGGATGTGTATTGATCACTCATCCTGAGAGGACTTTTTACAGCTTAAGGGTGTAATAGATAGTAGAAGAAACTCTATATTATTATGTTGGGATAGTTTTTAAAATGTCAATGAAAGTATGGCTCAGTTGGTGGAGTGTCATACATACAGTGCACTGATGGTTACCAGTTAGATACCAGGTCAAGGCACATGTCCAGTTCTGCCCTGATCCCCTGTAGGGGATATGCAGGGGGCAGCCTATCAATGTTTCACTCTAACATCAATGCTTTTATTCGTCTTCCTTTCCCCTCTCCCCACACTTTTCTCTTAAGATCAATTTTTTTTAATCTTAAAAAAAAAAGATGTCTGGAACAGAAAGTGTGCATGGCCAACTGAAGCTTTTACTCCCAAGAATGAATTAAAGCATTAATTCCAGCAGCTTTGTTGTAACCATTGGTTATCACAAATCATCAGTGTTCAATTTTTTAGCATTTGCCAAATGTGCTGCCTCTACACATGAGAATGATTCACTTTGCGTATTCAAATGCTTGAGCTTTCTATTGCATTTTATACTTAAAATAGTAACAAAGTGATTTGTGTTTCTGTTGGCAGTGTCACTATACACATGCCATGCTTCTGTAGGAACCTTTATACTTGTGAAAGTAGGCTGGCCTTCTCTGTGGATACATATCTAATGATTATTACAGATACAAAAGATAAGTAGCATGCCTTCAATACTTACGAATTTTTTAAAAATTAAAAAAAATCTATTGGATGGATACTCATTTTCTGTATTTCACTCAGGATAAAACTTGGCTCTTTATATTGTTCAAAATAGTCTTCAAGTGGGTTAAAGGCTTCATTTAAAACTTATCAACAGTAATAAATATTAGAAAAAAATTTGCTTCAACATCCTTAAAATTATTTAAGTGAAATAATTAGTAATCTCAGGGCAGTAGGCTTAAGCTCCTTATTCTGATATTATGAGTAGATTTATAACTGCCTATCTTTGAGGGGCAGCTTTCTTCACGTTTGCTATTTCTCACCATCACTTAACCAATAGGATTTAGAATTCTAAGAAATGATGCTTAGGATATCTGCAGCAAGTAGATTTACCAAAAATCCCCTCTTACCAGAGTATTTAACTTATTAACCATATAACATATTTCAAATGTAGATTCAGAAACAATTGTATTACCTGTAAGTACTTGTTATAATGAGAAAATGAAAAATGCAAAGCCTAATCAGTCACCATTATAAATAAATGAAATATATAAATTTTCTCAAAAAACATAAAGCCACACTATTTTATTAAATGACAGAGCTAAACTAAATTGATTCCATGAAGTTCTTTTTGTTACTTTTATAATGCTTCCTTCTATAATGTTTCTTTTGTTCTGTACCCGCTGTTCTGCAACTCCTCCTGCTGTCCTTTCCTGTAAACCACGAGAATGTAACAATTACACAAACCTGCCAATAGGAGTGCAAGGAAATGGACTCAGTCTAAATTAGGCAAACTACACAGGGCCCCTGATCCTACCCCTGACCAATCAACAGGGCCACAAATGTTCCCCTTGCCCGCTGCTTTGGACCCGTTATAAAAAGCCCCTTCTTCCCAAGGTGCGCGCTCTCTCTCTCTCTCTCTCTCTCTCTCTCTCTCTCTCTCTCTCTCTCTCACCATTGTGCTGGTGATTGCTGGAGATGGGAGCTCATGCTAGCATGAATAAAAAGGCTCTTTTGCTTTTGCATCAGACTCGGCTCCCTGGTGGTCCTTGGGGATCTTGAAATCTGAGCATAACATTAAACAATCCAAATAGTATTTTGTTCACACTATGCTATTCAAACTATTACCGTATTTTCCAGCATATAAGACGACCCCCTAGTTTTACAGTTAAAACATAGGTTTAGGCCTATATTCACTGTATAAGACTACCCCCCCACTTCAAATAAAAGACTTACTTTGCTGTCAAGATCTGCAGGTAATTTTTGTGCAATTTTGGTCTTTTGCCCCCGATTTTCGGTCGACTTTTTTTCCTTTCAAAAGTCATCTTATACGCCGGAAAATACAGTATATTACAAATTCCCAACTTTTTTGAAATAGTTTGTCTACATTGAGAAAGCAAAACTAAAAGTGCAAAATAACTGTAATTTCTTCTCTCTAAAAACAATCCTATCTAATAAAAGAGTAATATGCAAATTAACTGTCACTCCATCATAAAGATGGCAGTGCCCATAGCCACAAGATGGTGGCGCCCAGTGCTCTCAGCCCCGCAGGAGTCCTCCAGGCCTGGGGGATGGCCACTGAGAGCAGGCAGCATGAGCAGCCTGGCGAGACAAGACAAGGCAAGAGTTCCACTCCAACCACTGAAGGCCTGAGTGCTGTGGGCACAGAGTGGCTGGGGGGAGGGGAATGCTTGTGTTGTCACTCCAGCAACAAGGCAAGTGTTCCACGCCTGGCTGTGGGTGGGCCTCTGGGCCACAAAGAGCCTCAGAACAGCAAGTGTGGAGTCACCAGGCCCCACTGAGAGCTCCTGGTGCATGGATTCCTGCACAGGGCTACTAGTTTACAATAAAACTAAAAAATATTCCTTACTCTGTAAATAAACCAATTCTTTTGCAGGTTTATTGGTTTGTATAAATTTGCTTCAATGTAGTATACTTTTTACATTAGCCATGTAGAGGGAACCTCTCCTATCCCACCCCATAAACATATTCATTAAGGCAAATAGTGCAAGAGCCCCTAGAAGGAACTCACCAGGTATCATCATCTTAGTGAAATTCCTGAAAATGTCACCAAATTGAGGTTGGTGAGAGAAAAATAAATAAATTAGAGCCTATGACTCCTTAAATCAATGTGCTAATGAGTTTTATACTGACTCAGAGCCATGAGCTTTGATCTCTTCAGAAAGAATCTTAGAGCTCAGCCCACTCAAACCAACTCTGACTAAGGTATAACAAAAGGAAAGAAAAACACTAGACTAGACTCAGCCATTTAAATTATTCCTACGATGAAAATCATTCTATTTAATAAAAGAACAATATGCAAATTAACCATCAATCCACTACACCCACCAGCCAATCAGGAGTGAGTATGCAAATTAATCAAACCAAGATGGCTACAGCCATGGAGAGAGGAGGAGTGAGGCTTAGGTTTTCCCAGCGATGGTGGAAGCTAAGCTTCCTGCACACCCTGGCCTGCCCAGGCCTACACTCCAGGCTATAAAGTTTCAATTATAGAAGATAAAACACACACACACATACACACACACACACACACTCACATACACACACACACACACACACACACACACACACACACACACAAAATGGCAGCAGCTACAGAGCTGTAGAGAACAGGAGGCTAGAGTTTCCCCTGGTGATGGAGGAAGCCAAGCTTCTGCAGCACTGGCCTGCTTTGACCTCCATTTCAGGCTATAAAGTTTCAATTGTGGAAGATAAATAATCCCAGATACCAGGGCCTCCGCTTGGGTCACCAAGGGGCATGGCCAGCCTGCAAAGCACCACAGGCCCCTCGCTCATGCCACCCCATGCCCCAAGGGAACCCCACCATGATCTGGGACACCCTTCAGGCAAACCAGCCTGCCCCCACCCATGCACCAGGCCTCTATCCTATCTAATAAAAGAGTAATAATCAGATTGACCATCACTCCAACACACAAGCTAGCTGCCCCCATGTGGTCAAGATCCTGCCCCCATATGGACTCAAAATGGACACCACAAGATGGCTAGCAGAGGAGGGAAGTTGGTAGGGACCAGGCCTGCAAGGGCAGTTGTGGGCAATAATATATATATACTGTATTAATCGAGATGAACATTTTTAACTTTTATGAAGAACATTTATGAAAGAGAAATTGCCCTAATCTTCCACTTCAATAAGAAATTTTGTTGGTAAAATAATCAGAAATAAAGGTGAAAAATACTTTTTGTGATTAAATGAAAGACAATGGCTTTATACACGGGATAGAAAAATTGACAAGGAAAGATTTCAAATTTTCCATTTTTACCAATGAAAGCATTGAAGTGATCACAAAAGTTTCTTATAATTTTAAGATTCCATAAATTATGTAAGTTGTTAAAGAAATGTACTTACAGAGGTCATAGAAATTGCAAAGGTATCAATATTAGGAGCATCTGATTTTTTTCTACATCATATTCTTGTATATAATGTAGATGGTAGTAGATCAATAGGGTTTGTGGGGAAAGTAAAAGAAAAAAATAGGTGCAGCCCTAGCTGGTTTGGCTCCGTGGATAGAGCATCAGCCTGCAGACTGAAGGGTCCTGAGTTCAATTCCAGTCAAGGGTGCATGTCTGAGTTTTAGGCTTGATCCCCAAAAGGGGGCATGGAGGAGGCAGCTGATCAATGATTCCCACTCATCATTGATGTTTCTATCTCTCTCTCCCTCTCCTTTCCTCTCTAAAATTAATAAATATATATTTATAAAAGTGGCTGCAAAGCTGGTAAATCATGGAATTAAGAAACAGAAAACATCAGTCTCTGAGATCCAGAGGTAATTAAATCCATGCATTTAAAAATCCAATATATAATTACAGGTTGCAATAAAAATATTTGGCCCAAAAGATTATTTTTTTGGAAATTCAAATGCAACTGTCCTCACCAACCAATTATAAAGACAGGCATCTTTTTTATTTTTATTTTTTCCACAGCAGCTTTGTGAGTGGGTTATAATTATACAATCACATATAATTTTATTCTCATACTCACCCTCCTCTAATCAGTCTTCCTACTCTGAACAGCTTCCCAGAAGAGGAACAATATAGAATCTCTAGGAAAAATAAAAATATGTAGATTTTCTTTAAAAAAACATCCATTGCTACCTTTCTCTCTCTCTCTCTGCGCCATGTTATTTAGAGCAATGTCAACCGCATGGCAGGATGTGAGCGGGTAGGATGACCTGCTTAAAGTCGGCTTGCACTTCGTCAATTCAAAATCAAAGACTCCCAAGGCTGAGCGAGGACTCCGGAGGTCGTTTATCTCGGACCCCTGCGTGGAGGAGTCACTGCTCCAGCCCCTCCCAGGCTGAGGTTGGGAGGACAAGGAGTCCTTCCAAAGGACCCCAGGGTGCTATAGAAACCGGCGGCGCCTCACTTCTCTGCATTCTCCTTCGCAGTCAGGGCCCAATCAAAGTTCCTGAGAGGTGGGAAAAGGCCACCGCGCGTTCAGATGTTCTGCCTTTCAAATGTACTCAAAATGAGTTCCTCACAATGAGCAGCCATTTAAAACTTCCTAGACTAGCTGAACACTGCAGATTTCACCGCCCATTTAAAGAACTAAATTCCACTTCTTTTCCTTGTATCATGCCAGTCACTTACCAGTCTTCCACTTTCCAAACATGTGGGGCACTGAGTGGATGCCAAAACATTACTTAAGTCATTTATTTCCCCCAGAGGTGAGGATTGTTGTTCATTGAGTTGTTTGTGTGTTTGCCATAAATAGAAGTCACAGGGGCACTATAATGTTCTTTATTTAAATATTTTAAAGAATTAAAAAATATATACTCTGTGTGTGTGTGTGTGTGTGTGTGTGTGTGTGTGTTTGTGTATCTTCTGATTCATGTACAAAAGACAGTGGGTCACATATTGCCAAGAGACATCTTTATTCGATTATCATGTAGATTTGTGCTTGGAACCTTGAATTTAGAAAACTGGTTTGACAAGGTCATGGGTAGATTTAAATTTAGGTTATACCTAAATTAGATTAGTCCTAATCCCCCATGTTAACTATAAATTTCATAGACATACTCCTGTCTCCTAGTAACTAGGAGTGATGATATAATTTTTGGTCACTGATATGTACTTCAATTAATTACTTTTAAAAATTATACACAAATATATCCTAATAAAAGAGTTGTATGCAAATTAACCACCACTCTGCTACACCCGCCAGCCACACCCACCAGCCAATCAGAGTGAGTATGCAAATTAACCACAAACAAGATGGCTATGGCCACAGAGAGCAGGAAGGAGGCTTGGGTTTCCCTGGCAATGGAGAAAGCCAAGCTTTCCATACCCACTAGCCAGCCAAAGCCTCCACTCAAGGGTACAAAGTTTCAATTATAGAAAGTAAATAAATTCCAACAGAAATGTTGGCAGCCACGGGGATGGAAGAGCAGGAGGCTAGGGTTGCCCCGGGCGATGGAGGAAGCCAAGCTTCTGCAGCCCTGGTTGGCTCAGGCCTTCACTCCAGGCTACAAATTCCAGATACCAGGGCCTCTGTTTGGGTCACTGGGGGGCGTGGCTAGCCTGAAAACTACCACAGGCCCCTTGTTCAGGCCACCCCATGCTCCAAGGGATCTCCCACCCTGATCTGGGACACCCTTCAGGACAAACCAGCTGGCCCCCACCCATGCACCAGGCCTCTATCCTATCTAATGAAAGTGTAATATGAAGATTGACCATCACTCCAACACACAAGATGGCTGCCCCAATGTGGTCAAAGATCCTACCCCCTTGTGGATAGAAGATGACCACCACAAAATGGCCAGAAGGGGAGGGAGGTTGGGAGGGACCAGGCCTGTAAGGGAGGGCAGTTGTAGGTGACCAGGCCAGCAGAGGAGGAACGTTGGGGCAAACAGGCTGGCAGGGGAGCAGATAGATATCAATCAGGCTGGCATGTGAGTAGTTAAGGGGTTGTCAGGCTGGCAGGCAGAAGTGGTTTGGAGCAATCAGGAAGGCAGGAAGGTAAGCAGTTGGGAGCCAGCAGTCCTGGATTGTGAGAAGGATGTCAGGTTGCCCGTTTAGGCCAATCCCATCTGGCCTAAACAGGCAGTCAGCATCCCTCAAGGGGTCCCAGATTGGAGAGGGTACACGCTGGGCTGAGGGAACTCTCTCCCGCCCCATGCACAAATTACGTGCACCAGGCCTCTAGTGTATATATATATATATATATATATATATATATATATATATACACACATACATACAAATGGAGATATATATGTATGTATATGTATATTAGAAATGTGAAGTGAAAAAAACAGAAACTTCAGAATCTTTAGATACTACAAACTGGAGAGGTTTGGAGCTACTAGTAAACACAAAGCTTTTAGATATTCATTTTAAAAATGTGGGATCCTAGCTGCAATCAAGCTTCCATTGAAAGTCTTTAGCTCTGACATGATCAGGTGAACTAACGGATTCAGAAACAACCCAAACAAATGTATGGAAGCTGGGTTTCATGACAGAGATTGCAGTCAGAGTTTAATTAGATGTCTATTGTGATAGGCCACATGAAAGAAAAGAGCATGAAAACAGGAGTTAAGAATTATGAAACAGTTAAATTACTGCATAAGGCTCTGAGTGTCTGTCTATGTGGGGGATTGCTTTGCCTACTCATTCTAATATCTGTTATGAAACAATTGACTTATTGCTGAGAGGTAACTAAACTCACTTTATGAATAAGGTATTTAAGCCAAGACACATTTCCCAACCAGTTGGAATAACAGCTGACATCTGCTTAATAGCAACACAAAAATTTTAAGCATTAATGCGTCATGCTTTTATTTTTTTAATTATATTTTATTGATTTTTTAGAGAGAGGGCTAGAGAAATAGAAACATCGATGATAGAGAAACATGGATCAGTTGCCTTTTGCACACTCCCTACTGGGAGTGTGCCCGCAACCAAGGTACATGCCCTTGACAGGAATCGAACCTGGGACCTTTTAGTCCACAGGCTGACATTCTATCCACTGAGCCAACCGGTTTTGACAATGCTTTTCTAAAGTATATTGTCGCTGCAAATGTGTAGGTCGCCTCATATTCCAGGTGGATTTTAAAGCCTTTTTTATACTTTTCTTATGAAATTAAGAGATTTCATTAAATCTTTTTATGAAACTGCACAAATGCAACCTGAAGCATGTGACACCTTTGTAGTCTTGGGGGGAAAAACCTGTTTCTAGCAAGTAATACCACAAAACCTTTCATTTGTATATGTTTCATGAACACAGACATTTGATTGGATAGCATATTGCTGGTATTTTTTATTTATTATAAAGAATAGATACCAGCAACCAGTTCTCTTCTCTTCTTATATTTGCCAGAGACAACCAGACAGTCTGAAGATAGCCATGATTAATTTATTTCAAATTTTATAGAATGTCCAGATGCAAGAGAGTGCCTCTTATCCTTAGAGGTGTTGTGTGCTTAGTGAGGTCAATGCAGAAGCAATTCAAGCACTTGTTAGCAGATTGACATTGACAATCTATAAGTTTCCATGATTTTTTGTCCTAAAGATAATGTTCAATCAATCAATCAGAGCTGTCATGACAGAGAAGTAATAGGTCAGGACTTGGCTGACCCTAGGTTTGAATCTAGCTCCATCACTTAAAATTTAGCTGACTTTGGAAAATGTGTCCAATTTTCTCCTTTGTAAATTGCAGATGGCAATATTCCTTACTTCGTATGCTGTGTGTGAATATTCGGTGAGTCGACACATGTAAAGTACTTAAATATCCTATAGCACATAGTATGCACTTAATAAATGTAGCAATTATCGATTTGAGTTCTTCCACATGGGGAGAGAATTGGCTCAGGCCATTAGGAAGATTGCCGACTTTTGAGATGAATTTCTAATTCAGATCAGCTAAGAAGTGGATCTTATTAGGGCCTCTCGGTTAAAACTTCCCTCTAGGAATAATAAAGGCAGGTTTAAAAGGAAAGGCCCACCTTGGGGAGAAAAAGCACCTATTTCAGGAACAACAGTGTCCATATCTTCTGAGATATTTTTCATCCCACTACATAAAAAGTTTTGCTCTTATTTTGTTACATAAACTCCAACTCAACATTTTCCCTGTGCGGTAACTGTACTCAGCTGGTCATGCCACCAGCTCAAACCAAAGCGCATAAGACATGATGCAAAGACTGAAATTAGTCAGATTAAATGGGGAGAGTAGAAAATAAATTATATTTTAGCTCTTTTCTTCACATGATTCATCATAATAAGAAGGTCATTCCTTTCTTGAAAATTATCCATACATTTTTGCCCTTCTCATTTGATCAAAGGGGAAAAGAAACTTATACTTCAAAACCCTTTTCATAGGTCAAACAGCACTATAAAGAATTGAGGGAAATTTAGGAAATAGTTTAATAACCAACGGAAAAAGACATCTTTGCAAAGAACATCTCTAGAAATCACTGGAGGTCACTCAAGGGACCATAGTTGCCTGACACACAATGTTTCTTTAAAAGATTTCCCAATTCCCAATAGGAAGATTGGTATTCATTATCCCATGAACTTTGCTACGATTCTGCCTTTTGTAACTTCAAGTGCACTTCTTTTTTAAGATCACGAGTTTTACAGTTACCTTTAAATAGCCCTGCTAGTTGAGGAAGAAGAGAATATGGAAAATGCATTATCTTCAAATCTCATTTCAAATAATGAGGTTTCCTTCTTCCTGGGCAATGCTGTGGCTAGCCCAAGCAATAACTTTAAGGAAACTAAAAATGAAAAATATTCAGGCAGGTACTACCTGGTTCCAAGGCAACTGGCAGATAAATCAAAACTACCACTTGCCTCCTGGGCAATGTTATATAGTACACAATCTGTACAACCACATGTGGCATCTTGAACTTCAAAGAAAATAAAATTTTATTTGACAATTTTACTTTGTAAATTGATAGGGGCAAAAATATGTGATGCTGATAAATAAATTAGCATTTTAATTTAATCAATTATATTAAACATATCTATAATAATAAAAGTATACACTAATTAGACTGGACAGCAGAACAATCTGCTGGACATATTTCAGATGTCCTTCCAGATGAAACTGCAATGGTAGGGGCTGTGATAGATGGGTTAGAGGTGATCAGGCAGGCAGAGTGGTTAGGGGTGATCAGGCAGGCAAGTGGTCAGGAGCCAGTGGCCCTGGATTGTGAGAGGGTGTAGGCTAGGCTGAGGAACCGCCTCTCCCCTGTGTAGGAATTTCATGCACTGAGCCTCTAGTTTAGAATAATTGAATGATTCCCATAGCCATAATACTACCAGCTTCTCTCAACTCTATGTGTTTAGTAAATTATATTTATCACACTTATTGTGTATACATTTCACCAAGGTACATATATCTAGTTTATTTTCCTTAATGTTATCAATAAATATACACATGTCTCATAAATATTTTAATTATTCTTTTGGGTAATGCCTGGGCTGCCCAGCAGACCCTGAGCGATGAATGAATGGTGTTTCTGTGAAAGAGAGGGCTAAGGGACTACTTGGCTATAGGAACAAAACAGCCCTGTTGGCTTGCCTCCTTAGGCTTTTATTGTAACAACAGCTTTTATCTTAACAACAGCTTGAACTAAAATTAACTATTAAATACTATCAGTAGGGTAAGCATCCTTGAGAAAACATACGTATCTGTAGTGTCCTTTAAGCATTGACATTTTGAAGGTCTAAACATAAAGATTCAAGTAAAACACCTGGAGGCTCACTCTGGAAAAGTCAAGGCAGGGTCTGCCGCCTTTGGCAAGGTCCCCCTTCAGGCCCCTGACCTCTCAGAGAATCCTCCTCACAGACTTTCCAACCAAGTCCTGTGCTTCCCTACAGGTTCATTAGTATGCTCCATTTTAAATAAATAATTTGAGATATTTCATGATTTGATTTTTTTTCTTAGTGTTTATAATCTCATTTCTTTATCTCAAATTGTTAATTTAGGAAAATTATCAAGATTTAGCTCTCCAAGATATTACATGTGTTATTTTCCCTATCTGGAAAATTTTTGTCACAAATCTGATCCCCTTACTTTTCTAGCTAATTCTACTCATCCCCCATGTTTTAGTTTATAGGTTATTTCCTGTGGCTGATGCTAAAATTACTCAATCGCCAAATCCTACCAAGATCTTACTTAAATTAAGGGTGGCAGTCCCTTGATTTCAGAAAGGATATGGGCCCACCACCACTACCAACTTATGAATCATTATGAGATTCAGTTAACATGAAAATCCCAATCCCTTCTCTCAGAACTTCACATTATCATCCTCTTATAGATCATCATTCTGGTAAATAGGTAGTATAGCCCCATGATAAGAAAGACAAAACTTGAGGAGGAAACCTATGGTACAATTCCATCCTTTTTTCTTGAATGCAATGTCTCACACCTGCAGAAATCATCCTTCCAGGATTGAAAACCCAGAACGCTAAAGATGGCAGAGCAGAAAGCAGGATGGCATATTTTATCATATCACTGGTTCCTTAATATCCCTGAGCTTTTCTTCCAAATCTGGTATTGCTTACCTCTTGTCTTATTTTGTAATTAATTACATATATTTATTTTAAATCATTGTTTTGGCTAATTATTAAATACATTTATTTCTGTACCACTGCTAATCAGATACTTTATTATTCATAAATCTATTCTAATCTGTTTGCTTCATTTTAATAACCTTCTCTGTACTCCTAGGGTTGATAGCATTCTTATGTGATTCATTGGCAGAGATCAGGAAGTTATCATAGGATAATAAAATTGTCTATTCATTTAAATAAATAGAATACTTCCACTACAAGCACTGTGTCTACCTTTTTAAATATCTTATCCTGGAAATCTAACCTAGTACCCAGGGCATAATAAATTCTAAATAAAATATTAATGAGAAAAAAGGTCGGATTAATTTGTTATTTTTCTCTCATTTGTATTGTTAAAAATGTTTTTTATAATAACAGTTACAGAACTACCACCCTAGGGCAAAATTTTTGCATCAGAATTACTATATAAAAGGTTATGTACATTTTTGTATATTTTTTTGAATCCTCACCTGAGGACATGTTTTTATTGATTTTAAAGAGAGTAAGGGAGAGAGAGAGAGAAGTAAACATAGATGTGCATGATTGGTTGCCTCCTGTACAGCCTCCCACCTGAATGGAACCCCACAACCCACATATGTGCCCTAACCATGAATCAAACCTGCAATCTTTTAGTGTATAGAGTGACACTCCAACCAACTGAGCCACCATATTTGCACATCTTTATTATAAGAATCTTATTTTGGTGTCATTTGCTACCCAGAGTTGTGCCAAACTCAAAATAAAGAGCACAGTCCTGCACCCTACCAAGTCCACCCAAGACTTCTGACATCATTCACAAGTTTGGGATTCCCCAGGGCCACCACAATTCAAACTGGCTGCCTAAAAATTTGGGGTTTCCCTGACCAACATCACATTTGATAATTATCCTCACAGTACTCAGGACAACACTATACTTACCTTTAGTTTTGTTATTCCAAAAGAATATGAAGCAGAAGCATGCATAGGGTATACATAGGACTTGGGAAAGGGTTTCCAATGCGAAGCTTCCAGGACCTAAGGGACGGGATATGTAACCCTCCTAGCAATATGTGCATGAAGCATTGCCAAGCCAAGATGCTCACTCTAGCTTTGGTGCCCAGAGATTATTTTGAGTATTCATTAGGTAGGCGCGAGTGATTATTGTCCATCTGGTTCAACTCAATCTCTAGCCCCAGCTCCTGAAAGTCAGGCAGATTTGATGTGGCTCTAATCACATGGTTGGTATTTCTGGAAAGGCCAGTCCCTACAGTAGGTCATTTCTTTAGGATTAACTATTACTTGGAATCTGAGGAGGGTAACATGAGCCATCTTGTTAGTACAAGCTACCGGAAATGTCTAAGAGGCCCACCAAGAGTGAAAAAGACATTCCATTCACTCAGGATATTCCACGGGTTTGGCAGTTACCTCCCAGGAGCTAGCATTAAGCCTACACCTTTCTGGGTAAAGTTAATTCCTCACCATACATCTGTCTAAGGGTCTTTTCGTTATTATTTTTTAACAGATGCTGGGCTCTTGTAAGTTAGCATGTTCAGTCTGATAGAGATAGAGAAATGTTGAATGACTTGTCAGCAGAGCATTCAGAATCGAGCAATAGAAGAAATGGTACGTGTGGATCACCTACAAGTTGGATCATGAGCCTGTAACCATTTCTTTCTGTCTAATGACATGTTCAGTTAGCATACCTCCTGTCCATGCTCAAAAACATTGCTTATAGCAATGGGTGAGAAAACAGCTTAACAATGCTGAGAGGGAATGCGTCCAGTGTGTGGCCCGGAAGTCACAATGCAAAAAGAGCTTCTTGGCTTCTCCTCACAGCCTGCCTCAGAGCACTGCGCTGGGGTCCAGAACTGTGAGTGTCTCCTTCCAGCTGGCTTAACGTTAAAAAGCGCATCATCCTGGCAAGGCTAAGCCAACTACCCTCAAGCCTCGCTGATGGGGCGATAAACAAGGACATTAGAGCCTGGATTCCCTGACATGGTATATAGAGAAAGGGCAGCCATCTGGCTGCTGCAGCAGGTCTTAATGGCTTTAATTGACCCTTCTTTCTGTCCTATCTGTTTTTCTATTAATAAGCCCACAGCTGACATTTCAACTGGCATAATGCAGACTGAATGTCTGAGAACTCGTTGCCCAATTGCTGGAATGAGGATTTACAAATGCTTAGAGGCATGTTTTGTTTCTCATTAACATATCTATGCTAGAGTCAGTACTCCTCACATCTGAATAGAGAACATATTAATAGATTTCCTAACCTAAAAGATTAATAGGAATAGCATGAAAAAGTGATAAAGACCATGGACTTATTGCCTGAAAAACTAATTTGTAGATATTACTATGTATGTCTTTAATTCCCAGATTTATAGGCTGTAAAATATAAACAGGAATGGGATATGTCTCAAAGGGAATTATAAGAATTTTTAGATTATGCAGGTAAATTGTTTAGGTTCACATTTGATTTATAGTGAATGCACAATAAATAATAGCTGTTATTACATAATGCATAACATTCTTAATGACTAATATTTTAATATGGATAGATAATGGTAACTTTCACTGCATATATTTTTGACTCAATACGAAAATTCTATGAATTGCTAATCAAAATGAAGCCCCGTAGGTCTTCAACCAAGTTCTAAAATACAAATCTAGCCACCCTGGTGAAAGTAGCAAGGCCATTATCCTATAAAATAAAAGCCTAAATTGTCCCCTCGGTCAGTCGTTC
Organism: Pipistrellus hanaki; assembly: GCF_964339955.1. Lineage (NCBI taxonomy): Eukaryota > Metazoa > Chordata > Mammalia > Chiroptera > Vespertilionidae > Pipistrellus > Pipistrellus hanaki. Next base: position 20,959,777 of record NC_140510.1, read on the forward strand.
AACCAGGAGTTTGACCAGGAGTTTGACTGCTTGCTATGACTGCACTGACCACTAGGGGTGGCACTGAACATGGCAGTGGGCAGCAGTGGAAGTGCTGCCAGCCCTGATGGGCCCTATCAAGAACTGGACTGCAGTGGGATGGTGAAGCAGGTGAGTGGGCAGTGCCAGGCAAGGTGTGTGCAAGAGGGGGCCTGATTGATACACCCCACAGATGGCCACCAGCAGCAGAGGGATCATCACCCAGTTTCCAAGCCCTGAGGGAGCCAGGCAGGGGGCCCAGCCCCAACCCATCACCCTGCAGATGACTACCAGTAGCTGGCAAGCTCTGATTGCCTGATGGTGGCTAGCCCCAAGCTGGGTCAGGAACTGGGGATGGGTGGTGGTGACCAACCTCCCGGGCAGGGGCTGCGACCTCTCACCAGCTACCTGGGGGTGAGGATAATGGGGGCGAAGGTGCAGTGAGAATGCAGGGTGTCCACTAAGCTCACTCACACTCCCCTTGCTGCCTCCCTTGGGATGTCAGGGATCAGGCACCTGGGAAGCCCCTTGCTCAGGTGCCAGGTGCCCCCGAGGAGCCTGCTAGCACCTGTGGAGGCTCTTCCAGGTGAGTTGGTGAGTCGGTGAGTCATGCCTCAGCTGCTGTGATCACAGGGTCTACTCGGGCTCCCCATGGGTTCACACAGGAACTGTTCTGCAGGGCTGGCTCAGAAAGAGCATGCTGTCCCCCTGGCTTCTGTGCAGCACTGCGGGGCAGCCCAGAGGCCCATGTTGTGCCCCTCCTGCAGTGTCTAGCTCACCACATCTCCACATGGGGACTCAGGTGCCATGACTCAGGCAGAGAGGGACATACACGGGCCCGGGGGCACAGGTGCTGCCCAAGGCCCAGAGGCAGCTAGGACCTTCCCTTCCATGCCAGAAGCTCTTGCTTCAATGGCCGGCGAGGCCTAGGGACAAATTTTGTGCACTGGTACTCTAGTATTAAACAAATACAGAACAATGTAATCAAGCTTGTCAACACTTCTTTAGTTTTCTCATTATTGGATTTAAAATATTGATATAAAGACTGAGGTAGACTACCAATACCAAACCATTACTGTATTCGTTGTATAATAATCTCATGAAAGCACATTACCTTCTTTATTATATGCAGTAATAAACTCTGTTAATAGCTTATTTATCTTGGTCCTTCCATATATACTTAGACTCTTAAAAACAATTTGCTTTTATCAGGACGAAATAGCTATGACTTTTATTCTGCTAGTTCAGTCATAAGTATGTGTATTCTCCGATGGCATTTTTCACATGAATAGGTGTCGGAAGTTGCCACAGGCCCACAGATGATGCATTTCATTGATGATAAATGAGCATAGGTGAGAATGAGATGAGGGAAAGGCCAGGCTTTCAGCTTTCAGAATCACCTAACGGGCTGCAGGGTAACTAATGAGCCATTAACCTAACTCAGTGGTCAGCAAAATGCAGCTTGTGAGCCACATGAGGTTCTTTGCCCCCTTGAATGTGGCTCTTCCACAAAATACTATGGCCTGGGTGAGTCTATTTTGAAGAAGTGGCATTAGAATAAGTTTAAGTTTAAAAAATTTGGCTCTCGCCAAAACCAGTTTGGCTCAGTGGATAGAGCGTCGGTCTGTGGACTGAAGGGTCCCAGGTTCGATTCCGGTCAAGGGCATGCACATTGGTTGCAAGCACATCCCCGGTGGGGGTGTGTAGGAAGCAGCTGGTCGATGTATCTCTCTCATTGATGTTTCTAGCTCTCTATCCCTCTCCCTTCCTCTCTGTGAAAAATCAATAAAATATATATATTTTTTAAAAATTTGGCTCTCAAAAGAAATTTCAATCATTGTACTGTTGATATTTGGCTCTGTTAACTAATGAGTTTGCCGACAACTGACATAACTCAACCACTGGTGGGACAACCAGCTCTAAGGTCTTTGGATCCTAGTGAATAGAGCTATTTGGAGTCATCCCTAAGGTCAAGATAATCTTAGGTTGTTCCACTAAACAAATAACAATAAAAAAAAATAGCTACTCAAATAACTTGGAAAGGAATGTATTTTTCTATATTCCAACCTGTAGCAATAATAATAGAATTTGTCAGCAAATTGCTGCAGAGACTAATCAGTGACCAGGAAGGCTGCTATCTTATTAGGACAGGCTTATGAACAGTTAGACTCTCCTCTTGGTCTTTATTCATAATATCAATAGCTAATATGGATGCACTTAGACACTCTTCAAAGTGGAACAACTAAGAGAATATTGGGTTTCATGCTGGCGGTGTGACTCAGTTAGTTGGCACATCCATCTTCCTGTACACCAAAGGGTGGCAGGTTCCATTCCTGGTCAGAGTACAGGTCCGGGTTATGGGTTCAATCTTTGGTCTGGGGACCTGCAGGAGGCAGCCAATTGATGTTTTGCTCTCTCACATCAATGTTTCTCTCTTCTCTCTCTCTCTCATCCTTTTCTGTCTAAAAAAATCAATAAACTTTAAAAGTATTTCTTGAGTATTGAGTTTGTGGAGGAAAGCACTGTCATAACCTACGCTGCAACATCTTCTAAGAGGAAAGTAAGACCTCGCATTGGCTTTCATGAGGTCTGAGAGATTGAATATATCATTGTAGAGACTCTGAATCACAGCTGGAAACTGCAGCCAATCACCCATTTCTCATACGCCCTTTCATAAGCATGCTGTCTATGCCAAATTTGCACTAAAACTACAAAGTTGAGTGTAGTTGTGACAGAGCTCATATGAATCACATTGTCTAAAATATTTCTTCTCTTGCTCTGTTTTGAAAAAAAAAAAAAATTCAACTCCTGGTCTGCATGATGCAAAACCCTCATCACAAACTATAAGAAGGATCTATAGAAACTCCATTTTGTCTGTCAGAAAGGCTACCAAAATGAGAATATGTTGAAGATTTGGGGTATGTGCACAGATGGGCACCATGGGATTCTTTGAAAGAAATGACTGTAGCTGCAGTATGCCCTAGTTTTCCTCTCATTTCAGATCCCCTATATCACTTCTGATGGGATAATGAACTGTCAGTAGCCAATGTTTCATACATATCAACATACTTAGATTAATTAAAATGTATAAACATTTCAGAAATAGGATTATTCTATACTTGAACTGTAAAATCAATCATAACACATAAGGACTAGGTCAAACTATTACAAAAGAAAAATTAAACAAGTTGTACTTTTTAAGCACAATTTCATTTTAAGTAAGAAACTGAACTTTTAAGAACTATAGAAGCTATTGCTAAAAATTGAATAATGAAAGGAAATAAATACAAGAGTATTAGAAATGCAGTGCTCTTGATAAAAAGGTAAGTTAACAATACATTATTTTTAATTTCCAAGTATTTCAAACATTGATAAAAATATAAAGGATAGTCAAGCCACACTAAGATACTCTTGTACATCATGTTCTTTAGGTCTATGTATTAATAAAATGAAATATTCCAGTTACAGATTAAGTTCCATGCATGTTTTTATACTTTTACTATACATGTGCATATCTACGTATAATATATAGTATTATTTTTGTTTTAAAGTTATGTAAAAGTAGTCATATTTGTTCTTTAAAAATGTTTTAAATGTGATTTGTTGAAATTCATTCACATTAATAGACATAGTTTTAATTTTTACATTTTACCTGTTACATGTTCTATTGTGATAGGATTTATACTAATTATACTAGCTCACAATTATATACTCACTTATGTGCCTATGTAATTCATATTAATCATTTAGTCTTCACAACAAAAACATGAGGCTGGTACAATTTTTACCTATATTTTACAAATGAACGAGCTAAAGCATAGAGCTGCATTTTGGCTCAGAATTGAAGAGTTGGTCTTCAAACATTGGCAGTGACTCCAAAAAATCACTTCTAATTACTGCTTCAAGCACAGTTTAATTCTTTGTTCTGCGATTGGCAGAAATTTAGGTTGAATATAATATTTGCTATATTATAGATAGTGCTATAACTAACATGTTGGAGCATGTCTTTTCTTGCTAGTGTGAAAATTTATGAGTTTAGCAGCGAAATTGTTGACTTATAAGGCATATGAATCTTCAGCTTTATTAGATATTGACAAATGTGCTCTCCAAGGTGGTTGTGTACATTTAAAATCTCATTAAAATATATGCAAATATACTTGGTATTTATAGATTTAAATAGTATTTTTCTGAATCTGATGGATTGAAAGTGATACTTTCTGACTTTGAAATAGTTACTCTTTTAATTACTAGTGAGTTTGAGCAACTATTCATATGCTTATTGATAATTGATATTTCCACTTTTCAGAAAAGTTTTGGTCTATTCATTTGCCTATGTTCTTATTTTTTTCTTAATCTTACTAAATTGTGAAACTTTAAAACTACATTTAAACACTATTTTTAAATTTGTCAAGTTATAAATTTATTCTCTAATCTGTGACTTGCTTTTAGCTTTATTGTGTGTTTAGTTCAACAGAACTTTAGAATTTCAGTGTAATCAAATTCATCCATTTTTATAGCTTTGTTTATGCATTTCACCTTACTCATAAGTTCCTTCTTCCACTGATAAAATATTATTTTGCATTTTTTCTAAAGTTTTAAAGTAATATATTTCACATTTAGATTGTCATCCCTCTGTGTTTGATTTTTAAGTATGTTTGAGGTATAGTTTCAGTTACTTTCTAAAAAAATATGGTGAAATCACTTATCCAGTAACACTAAATTTTGAAGCCATTTTTACATGTTCATTTGAATCACCACCTAAATGTTTGTTGGTATATGATGGATTAATGGGTTTATTTTTTAAGTTCTTGATTTTATTGCATTACTTTATCATTTAAATTTACATGACACAAGTGTCCCCATTTTGTTACTTTTCCTCGTGAATGTTTCCTCTATTCTCAAGCTCTGATATCTCATAAATATTTTATTAAATCTTACTAGGATATCAACTACAGTTTCATTCAATTTTTAGAGTAATTATATATATAGACTTTTGCCATACAGGATCATTGTAGGTATAGCCTAAATTTGGTTATTCTATTATGAATACCATAAAGTTTTATGTTTTTGAAGATTTTATAAGATATTGTTGTTATTATAAAGTTTATTGTAATTATAAACTAAAGGCCTGGTGCACAAAATATGTGCACCAGGGCAGGGTGGGGGGGTGCTGCTATCCCTCAGTCCAGCCTGCACCCTCCAATCTGGGACCCCTCTCACAATCCAGGACTGCTGGCTCCAAACCACTCACCTGCCTGCCTTCCTGATTGCCCCTAACTGCTTCTGCCTACCAGTCTGATCACCCTCTAACCACTCTCCTGCCAGCCTGATCAATACCTAACTGCTGCCCTGCCCAACTGATTTCCCCTAACTGCCCTCCCCTGCTGGCCTGGTCACTCCTAACTGCCTACCCTGCCAGTCTGGTCGCCCCTAACTGCCCTCCATGCAGACCTAGTCACTCCCAACTGCCCTTCCCTGCAGGTCTAGTTGCCCCCAACAGCCCTCTCTTGGAGGCCATCTTGTGGTGGCCATCTCGTTTCCACATGGGGGTAGCCATCTTGTGTGCTGGAGTGATGGTTAATTTGCATATTACTCTTTTATTAGATAGGATGGTCTTTTTAAAGTGAAATTTTACAAAATCTGGCATTTAATGTGGAGGTAGTAGAGATGTGTTATTCAGATATACCTTTAAGGATGAAACTTGCAAAGAGCTCAGTCAGATAACAGCCTTGAGTTGTTGCATCTTTGGTATCCATTGTAGCAAGTAAGTCAAATACACACTCTTCCTAGGCAGCACCATGCCAATAACTAATCACGATAGACACATTAGGACCTGGGTTCGATTGCCCTATACAATAGAGTTAGCCCTTGAACAACACAGAAGTCCGGGGCATTGACCTCACTCAGTGGAAAATCCAAGTATAACTTTTAGCTCCCCCTGTTTGTTTGTTTTTTTGTTTGTTTGTTTCTTTCTTGTAGTGACTGTTATTTCTGTGAAATAACGCAGTCCTGGGAATGCTGGAGGCTGAAACAGTCCCCCCAGAGCCTCTTTGACAACCCGTTTCCACAAGAATGTCTTCCTGGAAGGACACAGGCCCCATGGGCCTGCCATAACCTCAGTTACTATCTTTTGTCACTTGGTGTGCTGCATGACTGCTTAACAGGGAATCAATGGTATTGCTTCTTTTCATTTTATATACATTAAAAAAAATTAATCACAGAAAAGGTGAAATCAGAACATTGGTGAAACTTATTTCAGAAGAACCAGGAAGCACATCACAATGGAACCTGCTGGGCGCTGATGGAAGTGTGGGGTGAGAAGAACACCAGCCTCTTGTAGGTGGAGTGACAAAGGTGGACAGGGAGTTCTGTTTTGTGTGCTTGTTTTCAGTGGTGGTGAGTACAGGATATGTGGGAGCATTAGAATATCCATGTTTCATGAGAAGATTCAAAATGTGAGTATATGAGATAGGATTTGGATCCTAACATTTACCCTCTGCCTCGGGCAAGGAAAATTCTCTCTCTAAACCTCATTTCTTTTTTTATAAAATACAACAGTATCATTGTTATGAGAATAAATGAGATACTATAAAATGTCTAGAATATTGTTTAGTAGGTGGTCACTATTATAATGATTATTTAAAGAATCCATATATAACTAGTCCTTATATTCACTATACTTAATAGTGAATATAAGGACTTAAAAAATACAGGAACTTGTCAGATTCCAGAGTCCAAACATTTATACTTTATACCACATAGCCTCCTGGGGGATTTGAATGAAATCAGAAATAAAATTTCACTTTACACAATAAATATCCAAATCAAAGCATGAAAAACAAAACAACAACAACAAAAAAAAACAATCATTATTGTTCTCCCAGTAGAAAGATATTAATTTATGCTTCTGACAAATAATATAAGATCTTAATCCTAAGTCCCAATCTTTAATAAGAAAATACTAAATTGTCATAAAACCTACTATAATTTTCAGAGCAGTTATTAAAGATGTTTTCATAGGTTATAATAATTAAAGAGGATAGTGTCCTTTTCTTCAAGGTGACCTTTTCCACCATACCTAGTTGACTCAAAAAGATGTTGGTATTTCATATAACTAGAGATGTATTAGAGGCAAAAGTAACTGGATCACTACATATACAAGTATTGAATGGCCTGTCTTGCATTATTTTTGAAGTCCACTTACACAAAGGATAACTAAAGAGACAACCAATGTAATTAAAATTCATATTTTTTTTTGTCTGGCCAGTGTTGCTCAGGGCTTGAGCATATGAAGCAGAAGATGATGGTTCAATTCCCAGTCAAAGCATATGCTCAGATTGCAGGCTTGTTCCCATGTGCAGTGTGCAGGAGGCAGCTGATCAATGATTCTCTCTCATCATTGATGTTTCTATCTCTCTCTCCCTCTCCCTTCCTCTGAAGTAAATAAAAATATTTAAATGAATATTTGTTGTTTAAAAAATGACCTAAGATTGAAATATATCCCAACTACTTAAACTGTCTGACCACATTAATCTTTCCAAATTCCATTAATCACCAAAAACAAGTACGTTTCATTATATATGTACTACTTATTCATAAGATTTTAAGATGAATTTAAATTTGGACAATAAAAATGAAAACTTTAAAACTATGATCTTCACTATTATTCTTGTTTGTACATAAGTACTTACTTTTTTTAACTGATTTTATAGAGAGGAGAGAAATAGAGAGAGAAGGAAAGGTAGAAAGAGAGAAGGTTAGAGGAAGAGAGAGAGAGAGAGAGAGAGAGAGAGAGAGAGAGAGAGAGAGAGAGAGAGAGAGACTCCCAGTGCCCTGACTGGGAATCAAACCATAACCTCCTAGTTCATAGGTTGACACTCAACCACTGAGCCATGTCAGCCAGGCATGAGTTATCTTATTTGAGAAGAGAGAGAGAGAGAGAGAGAGAGAGAGAGAGAGAGAGAGAGAGAGAGAGAGAGAGAGAGAGAGAGAAAGGGAGAGAGAGGGATTGATGGGCTGTCTCCTCCACATGCCCAGACTGGGAATCCAACCTGCCACTTTTTGGTCTATGGGACAATGCTCCAACCAGCTAACTGATCCACACTGGAGAGGGCAAGTACTCTACTCTTACCAAATCAAAGATATACAATATATACAAAAAAAATCATTGTTATTAAAATTCAAATAATAGCTCATTCTAATGCCAAAGTTTAAAAAGTACTTCTGACAATTTTATCAAATAATCTGGAAGATTCTTATATTAGTTATGATGCTTTCCTCTTCAAATAACAGGACACACAAATCAAAATGACTTAATCAATATGAAAATTCATGACCTCATTTACGGAAATCTAAGAAATGTTGGAGCAGTTTTGCTCTACAATGTTATTATTCGTGGTGCAATAAGCTTGCTGTCAGAGTTCCACATAGCAATGCTATGTAGGACATTGTCTGATGAGAGAAGAAACTGCTGTTTTTCCAGCAACATTCTTTTCCCACCTGTTGGCAAACACTGTGTCACATGTCTGAAGTGAATCCAGTCACTGGCAATGTCAATGAAGCTGCCATGGTGAGTTGTGCTGAGTCATCCAATACAATAGCCAGTAACCATGTATTTAACTTAAATTCATACTAAGTAAAATTAAAAATTCAGTGTTGTTATCTTACCAGTCACATTGTTGATACACAATAACCCCATGAGGCTAAGGGCTACTACAAGGTGTTGACAAAAGTAGGTTCACAGTTGTGAGTACATGAAATATGCAGTTTATTCTAGTACTGTTATTTATTAATTAATTAATGTATTACTTTTGGCAGGTACAACTGTAAACCTACTTTTACCCCATCCTGTATATTGGAATGGAGTGTTCCTGTTGTCACAGAAATATCTATTAAATAGAACTGAACTTTAGAACAATAAGAATTTACTTTTTCTTTTTTAATATAATTTTAAAATAATTTTTATTGATTTTAGAGAGGCAAAGAGAAAGAGAAGAGGGAGATAGAAACATCAATGATAAGAGAGAATCATGGACTGGCTGCCTCCTGCATGTACCACCCTAGAGATTGAGCCCTGAACCAGGGCATGTGCCCTGACTGGGAATCAAACCATGACTTCCTGGTTCATAGGTTGACACTCAACCACTAAGCCATGTCAGTCAGTCAAGAGTTATCTTATTTGAAAGTTGCATATTTGAATACATTGCATTTCTACTCAGCAAGAAATATAAAAGATAGGTTTAGAGTATACAACATGCTATATCTGCTACATTATTTTTTGAGGAGCAAAGATATCATGCAAACCTTACTCCAAGCATTGCATATTCTATATACCTCTCTATATATACACCACATTTTAGCTGGCAAATGGAAAGGTGGCAGGGATAGTCACATAATAACATCTGTGAGTTCGAGTTTATCCTATAAATTGGACATAAGACAACTACTTAATGCTGCAAATAAAAGAATGCCCAAGAAGTAAGCATAGAAAATATATGCATGAATTATACCACTCTTCATAGCAAGGTAATGTACTCATATTTTAATTTCTGCAACAAATGCCTGGTTTTGTTTTCATATTGACAGTTATCAAATGGAAACATATTCTATATTTAGGAAATACAGCCTGTTGTTTAAAACTAATGATCTGCATTATCTATAGGAAGAATTTTATAAGATAAATTATTGAAAACTCCAAGATGAAGAATAACTGCTGATAGGTATTAAGACTTTCTCAACACATTTGGATCATGTTAAAGTTAGGAAACACTGAGACTGAGAGAAAACGTTAGGATGCTTTCTGGTGGCTGAAGATCAAGGATGCTCTCTCATGTACAGGAAAGCATAGCAGGGCAACTATACCGCACAGGTCACAGGGGACTAAGGCAGTTTACTCCTGCTGTGTTTTCATCAATCGTCCTTCATCTATGACCCCTGACCGCGAAGACGTGTTAGGCTTGGTGCCTTCCTGCTCTTCCTGCTCGAAGGCCGTGCTCCGTTCTGCCTGTGTGTCTGAACAGCCAGTGCTTTCATGCTTCGGTTTCAGGACCTTCTAGGCATCTAATTAACTCTATCTTTTATCTCCCACTTCAGTGGCTTTCCACCTTCGGCCTCATTGTTTCTGATGTTCCCTCTGCTCTGACTGATCCCAAATGGCAAAGTTGGGTTAGAGCCCCCACCCCCCTCCCCTGAGCAGGACGGGCCTGGACTCCCTGCACTCTGCTTGCTTACTGCATCGCCCAAAGAAGTCTGGTCTCCAGAGTAGCAGCAACCCTTTCTTAAACAGTGAATTCAAGCTTTTCGTTTATTGTGTGTCTTTCTTTTATGCTTTATAACACTCTAAGGTTTAAATATAAATCAAACAAAAGGCTTGAGGGCATCTTAGAAGTGAAAAGGATATCTTATATATGGTATAGCCTAAATTGAGTTCTCAGTTTAATTGATGTTGTCTGATGGATATTTTAAACTTTGGGTTTAGGTTGGAATCACTGAAACCCATTGATGATTTGCATTTTTGGGGTAATTGTCTTCAACACAAAATGACACACAAACTACTTATTTTACTCACTTGGTAAATATGTATACTTTGAATACTTTTTGTTTAAATACATTTTTATTGATTTTTTTTACAGAGAGGAAGGGAGAGGGATAGAGAGTTAGAAACATTAATGAGAGAGAAACATCGATCAGATGCCTCTTGCAAACCTTCTAATGGGGATGTGCCCACATCCAAGGCACACACCCTTGACCAGAATCGAACCTGGAACCTTTCAGTTCTCAGGCCGATGCTCTATCCACTGAGCCAAACCAGTTAGGGCTATACTTTTAATTCTTAACCCTTAAATCTTATTTTAAAATGAAAATGTGTTTATATTTCTAAATATTTAAGATGGCCTCAGGTGGTCATCATTCTCTCAGTATTAAGCCTCATCCTCCCAATTCCACCCAGCTCTGGGGTAAACCACTGGTGTCTGTGTAGCACACAGAGGAATGTGGCTAGGATGCTGTGAACACATGGGGGCAGGGCACTGCCTCTGAGTCTCACGTCAGTAATAACTGGGTGAATTTGGTCATGTCTCACAACTCTCCATTGTCTCAGTTTTCTCATTGGTAAGACTAGAGTGTTTGTGAAGATTATCTCAATTTTAATTTCATTTTCAAAATTTTATGACTCGACAACAAAAATGCAAGTAATCCAATGGAAAATAAGGGCAAAGGAATTGAATAGGCACTTCTCCATAGAAGATATACACATGAATAATAATCACATGAACAGGAATAAAGTATTAATACATGCTACAACATGGATGAACCTGAGTAATATGCTAAGTAAAAGAAGTCAATCACAAAAGGCCATATCCAGGGGTGGGCAAGCGTAGATTTGTAGTTATTTGTGTAGAAAATATTATAATAACAACTAATTCAAGAATAAACTCTGTTTCATGTACTGACAATGTAAACCTATATTTTCCCACCCCTGTGATGTATAGTGGTATTTATAGTAAATATCGGAATAGACAAATTCATAAGGACAGTAAGTAGATTAGTAGTTGTCATGGGATGGAGGAGGAGGAATGGGAAATAATTGCTTAATGGGTCTGGAAGTTTCCTTTGCAATGATTAAAAAATAAAGTTCTGAAACTAGATAGTGGTGATGGTTGTAAATTTATTAGATGGCACTGAATTAAACACTTTAAAATTACAATTTTTGTGTTCTGTGTGTTTTAATGCAGTAAAACAGGTATGGCTCAATTTATGCAAAGTAGACATATGCATTTCTACTAATGTAAGAAGGCCTACCACATATGGAAATAGAAATCCCATTCTTATTGGTTATTAACAACAGCTGAAAAGAGAATCTTTTGTTTACATAGTTTTATGATTTAACGAAATAGCATCCTGCGGCACAATGAAAAATTGAGCTCTGGGTTATTAATTTTCAAAATAGGTATGAGCTGCTGATCTTCAGGAAGCCGAGTCTTCACCTTTTATCTACCTGCTGCTTTGTTCTAATTGCAAAATTGCCCCTCTCTCTTTCTCTTTCTCTTTCACTAGAATCATCTCTTAGTATGTGCTGGGTTTTCTCATGGTTTAGTACAAATAGAATTATCCCTCAGTTATAGTGGTTCTATGGTTATCATTGTTTAGTTTTTGGCCCATGGTTCTCACACACTACTGTGCATTAGGACACATAAAAACCTCCAAATACTTCAAATTAAAATCTGCCAGATGTGGGCTTCCTCACTGCATTCTTATGTTTGTAAAAATTATCACACATTCAGTGTTGAGTATAATGATGCAAGCAGCTGAACTGAAACTTCAGTTTGTCATCTACTTTACTAAGTAACACAAAGGTATGGGTATTTAATAATTCCAGCCCCAGTGACAAACTTAGTTATGAAAGAAAAAATATCTATTTTTTTCTTTCTTAAACTCTTGTCAGAGTTCCCTGCTTGCCTATTGTGGCCACTTTAATTTAGTCATTTCAAGGTTTAATTTCTGTACAGTGCAGTGATTAATTTCTCATTCAATTCCAATCTGTAGCCCAGTATTATTCTCATTTAAATTTCCCCCCTGATCTCTCTCCTTTCCTGTTTCTGGGTTATTTCACATTTCTGGTGGCCTCTGCATGCCTTCTCTAATGCTGTCGCCAGTGGTTGGCTTATCCTGTCTTAGGTGACACCTATGACTGATAGTGATGCCTATGGCACAGTGGTGGCAATGGTAGGTACCGCAGATCAGAAGACAATTGGAGTTCTGCCAGAGTCTGAGCTTGGGTGGAAGCTCCCTGGGAATGTGCTCTGCCCTGGGGAAGGGGGGCAGCTTTCTCTCTCTAAGCCCCTAGAATGATCCAGCCCACATTTTTAGACAATACATTTCCCTGGTGGAGCCCCAGCTGACCAGTTGACTCTTCCTCTCAATAGCCTCAGCATTTCACTTGAGGCCACAGAGGCTGTGGCAGTCAGAGGGCCATCCCCAGGCTGGCTCCAACTGCTGCTCCATGGCACTGGCCCTGGAGCTGTGCTTTGTTTGTCCTTTTCAGGCATCCCAGCCATGAAGCCAGCCACAGTGTCACCTTCTCTGTTTCTCCTCACACTTCAGAGGGAATTGAAGAGCGATTCCTAACTCGCATTACAAGCTGACGTGAGTAGGACACGTAGATGACTCAGTTTGATTGCACAGGATTTGCAAACATAGGATGATCAGCCCACCCAGCTCCAACTAAATAAAAAAGGAAAACTTTCCTGCTTTTCTTCACTTTCTTCTTCAAACCACAGATAACCAGAGAGCAAGAGGACACTTTGCAGTTTAAACGCAACATTATTTATGAAATTACTGTTCCTTATTTATGAAATTATTTTATCTTATTTTATTTAAGGTGGTTCAACTGAAAGCATTCCTCATTTGGGTGAAGTTGTGATTTGAGGTGTGGTGAGCCAGACAGTGGGTGTGCATACCCATTGCATACCCATAAAACCAACTGACCCATCACAGTGCTTTGCCCTCAGTCCTGTGTTCTAAACCCCTTGCCTTGACACACTGGTTCTGTTTATGATACTAATGTATTTGTGCTTTAGCTTGCTCTGAACCTCATTCTTACTTTCACTTTGTATCTACCTTACACTGATTACCATGACTGCAAGATGGTGAGGTGAACACATACTACAGCTTGTCTCCCTTCTATCTCTGATCTTTATAGATATTTTTAAAAGACAATAAACCCAAAATCACAGCAAAAAAAAAAAAGTCAAGGAGGAAGCTCATTAGCCCATAAACTGTGAGAATCATTGGAAGTCCAAAACAGCTGAAGAATTAAAGAAGAAAACGACCGAAGGAGATTATTGCTACAAAAAGCAGAATCAGCACTAACGTGGGCCACCCCTGGAAGTGTTTGTGGTTGTCAGGAGCAGAGCTGGCTCAGAGAGCAGAAGTGAAATACTCTGATGGGATGCTTGTCACAACAGCATGGACCATTAACCCTCCCTTGTTGGGGTCCAGGCAGCAGCCCTGAGAAGGTCTGAAGGCAGAGAGTGCGAGAGTTTCATTTAGGTAGCCAGAGGAGAAAACTCATTTTTTTAAGAATTAGTCCAGCATACATATATGTGTAGACTTCAGGTATATATGCCCTTACAAGTTCATATTCCTTAAATAACACAGGAGGGTTAGTTCTAGTCAGCCCTTTTCTCTAAACATGAAGAGAGACAACATACAAACAAGAGAACACCAAAGATGGCCTGGAAGTGCAAAGCAGCCGGGAGTGGTAAGCCTCTCCTCTCTCCTCCCAGCCCTCCCCTTTCTTTTGTTCCTGGTCTGAAGTCTGGCTGTGGCAGAATAAAGATCTAAAGCTTAATTTTGCTTCTGTTTTGAAATATTTGTTTTATATTTACAATAATCATTTACAGCAGCAATTTTCAACCTTTTTCATTTCGTAACACATGGAAACTAATTACTAAAATTCTGTGACACACCAAAAATTTTATATTTTTCCAACCTAACCAAAAAAAAAGATATAATTTTGATTCATTTGCAACAAACAGCTATTGCTTTGTTGGCTGTTGTCATTTTGTGTGTGTTTTTACAATCTAATGGAAAAGAGGTCAGTGTCCCTGACAAAACAGAAAGGTATTGCATCTTTTAAAATTATTGGGGCACATAGGTTGAATATTGCTGATTTCTATGATGGCGACAGTAGGTCTATTTTTCCATTTAAATATCCCTTACCTTACAATTTTACAAAACCATTTTAAGCCACTGCAATGTCATTCTCACTGAGCCAAATCCAAGAATATTTGGCGTTAACTCTTCCCACTTTAGAAAACGGGCTCTGTAATCAGTTTTCTATACTAAGATGCTGCCAGGAGCCAGAGTAGCTAACCTAAAGTGTTAATCACCAGGTCTGCTTAGTTTCCAAATAATCATTATTTAAGAAAAGTTTTCAGTGTGTACTTGGCAAATGAGGCTTCTTATTTTTCCTAGAGTGTTCTAAAAAGTGGTGGACTGCTGTGAAATGCTATTGTAGACATTTAAACAGATGTGCAGAAATAACCATGATAAAACACCCATTTGTGATAAGTGACCTTTTAAACATAGCATAAACAAATGACAAATACACAAAAGAAAATATGTCCCCTGTCTGGGCTCACATAGGAGATGCTGCACATCTTTGAATCGCTAGATGAACTGGAAGCAGCTTTAGAAACCGGTTAGTCCAATTCTTCAATGAATAAGTAAGTAAACTGGAAGTTAGGGTAATTAGGTAATGTGGTGTTCCACCCTCACTTACTGACAGAATCAAAACTAAAACCAAGGTTTCCTCACTCTCACTCCAGTGTTTTCTCACTACACGGCACCAAATAGGCCACTGATGAGCAGTAATTATATAACCAATCTACACTAGCCTGAAAACGCCAATTCAGTATCTTATTTAAGCCAACTGAAAACAAAGGGCACAAAACGAAACTTAAAAATATTGAAGGGAGTGCTGGCTGCTGTGGCTCAGTTGGTTGGAGCATTGCCCTGGACACCAAAACGTTGCAGGTTCAATTCCCGGGCAGGGCACATCCCTGGCTCCATCCCTGGTTGGGGCAAGTGCAAGAGGAAGAAAATCAATATTTCTCTCTTACATCCATGGTTCTCATACCATGTCTCTCTCACTCTTTCCCTTTCTAAATATAAAATAATAAAAAAAAAAACATATTGAAAGGAGTTAGTATTCACTCCATTATACAGTTAATAAATATTTCTAAAAAGTACACTTCTGTGTTACTAAATAATTTATCCTTCCCAATGACAGAATTCTGCGTGTTATATTTTCTGTTTCATAGGACAAATTGTGGCAAGTAAATATGTATGTGCATGTTTTTCTGAAGCGATGGTTAAAGCAGTACAACACTTTCCAAATAAACATACAGCTAGCCAGGAATTCCAATTTAAAGAGAGGATTATTGACTTCTATTCAGTTTCTTATAGGAAACCTTAGGGAAAGGGTATGGAAGTATGTAGCGCATGAGGAAAACGGTATAAATAAAACGTAGGTGGGAATCCAAGAGGGTGAGGAGAAATGAAATTACAAACTTATTGAAAGAAGTGGTAGCACTCTGTTTAAAATTTTGCCCAGCCCTGTCCCTGCGAATGACCACTGGGCACTGTAGGAGTGTCTGTTGATCTTCGCAGATCAAATCTTACTCTTTGATTTGATGTTACTCTTGAGAGTCTGCTGAGAAGAAAGAGAAGCTGTAGCCCCACATTCGAACTATCGGGACAGAAAAACGAAGGCTGTCTCCACCAACAGGACTTTTATGTATTCTCAAAAATTGTTCCGCAGGAAGGTAAAGGTGTAAATCAGCCAATAATTTGTTTGCTTCAGGAATGTTGCCAAGACCAATTTTCTGAACAGAGTATGCTCAGCCAGCCTCTTTCTAGAACAGTTTGTGAAGGCAGACAGCTTTCTTCTCAGGGCAATATTTTGCTGAACTGGGCAAAGCGATCCCTCACTTGAAAACTGGCAACATAACTTTGTTAAGACCCTCACTTTCCCTTGTCCACAGATCCTAAACCATTGTGTCACAAACGGTGTCCATTCGCAATCAGATTCAGCTACTTAACACTTTGACTTCAACCAACAAAGCATTCAACCCTACGTGAATAGCTATTCCCTGCCTGTGCCCTTGAGAAACTAAGTCTCTCGTAAGGTGATGAGCTCTTTCTGTAATAAGTTTATAAACTGAGCTTTCCCTGACTTTGGTGTTCCATTTGTAAAGTTGGCAACTGACACTCCTCACAGCGAAGAGCTTTCTACCCTGGGACTTGCACCTACTTTGCTATCCAGAAGACAGCTACATCATGAAGTTCCTGATAGAATTTTGATTTCTTTTCTAAAGTACCACTTATTTGTAAGACAAGAGGTTTGTAAAGTACCTGTTTGTGCCAGACAAACCCTTGTATCTAGAATCTGTTCTTTTTCCTCCTGAGCCTTCCAGGTTCACCAGGAAGTGAAGCTGCAGGATTCTGCCCTCTATTGCATTGCTGTGAGATGGGGCAGTTTGGCGGGCTCTCTCCTCCCTCTCTCCTCTGCTTAGGATCCTGTAACTGAACCCAAGGGGTTCGCTGCATAGGGTGTTCTATTCAAGAAGGAGATGTGTTTGTCATTAGGTAGTTTTATTTTCTTGCAACAACTAAGGGAGGGAGACAGGGGTCATCCCAAGGTCTAACTCCAAGAGGGAGGCTTATAACCAATGAATTTGGTTAATTACATGTGGATTTCCTCTTTGCATTAGCTAACCTTATCTGGTTTAGTTGTGGTTCTCTGGGAAATACTGTTACATTTTAGCAATTAACAAGAGTGGCATTTGGTTATTACCTCCAGACCTTGAGACCCTGTCATCTACCTCTGGCAAATATAGCTGATGTATCAGCTGCCCTGCTAACTATCAGCGCAGCTAGCTTCTTTGCTCCCCTCAGGGGCATGAAGAGGTTCTGTTGACATCACAAGTGAAACTGAGTGAACCTGCAACCCAGGTACTTACCCTTGACTTAGAATTGAATCAAAAGACCCATGCTTTTTTGTCACTGCTTGATATTCTTAATAATTTTTAAAAATTTATCTTTATTGTTGAAAGTTGCAGGTACACTCATTCCCCTTCTCCCTTTTAAACCCCCCCACCCTCCCACCCCCTCCCAGGCCTTCACTGCACTATTGTCTGAGTCCACGGGTTATGCACATATGCATATAAATTATTTGATTAATAGTTCCCACTCCCCTATCCTCCCTTCCCTCTGAGATCCCTCAATTTATTTCAGAGAATAAATCTATTCTCTGGATCTATTTTGGTAGTCAGTTTATTTTGTTCTTTAGATTCCACGTATGAGTGAACCATGTGATACTTGTTGTTCTCTGACTGGGTTATTTCACTTAGAATAATATTCCATGGTGTAAATGTACCACAGCTTTTTTTATTATTATTATTTACTTATTTACTGATGGGCACTTGGGCTGTTTCTAGATCTTAGCTATTGTAAATAACACTGCTATGAACATACCGGAGTATATTTCTTCCTGATTGGTGTATCAGGATTCTTAGGATATATTTCCTAGGACCTAGGTCAAATGGCAGTTCTGTTTTTAATTTTTTGAGGAAACACCATAATGTTTTCCAAACTGGCTGCACCAGTTGGCATTCCCACCAGCAGTGGACATCTTTGCCAGCACTTGTCATTTGTTGATGGTAGATACTCTGGCAGGTGTGAGGTGGGATCTCAGTGTCATTTTAATTTGTATCTCTCTTCTGATTAGTGACCTTAAGCATTTTTTTTCATGTCTCTTGGACATCTATATGTCCTTTTTGGAGAAGTGTCTATTTAGGTCCTTTACCCATTTAAAAAAAAAATGGATTGTTCATCTTCCTTTTGTTAAGTAGTGTGAGTTCTCTATATATTTTGGAAATTGAGCCCTTATCAGATTGATATTCTGAGTAATTTTGAAGAGGGAACCTGAATTTTCATTCGGTAAAGTGCATAGCTGACCTTGAGCAGGCTTCTTCTTCACCTTCTTTTCTGGACACCATGCAGTGCCCCGTAATGCAGGGTAAATGTAAGGTAAATTCTCTGAAATCCTCTCTTAACAATCTTGCCTTTCTTGCCACAAAATAGTGTCTGTCTTACTAAAGAATAAAAAATACAAATTTAGGTTAAAAATTTGAATAATTCTCCCTTTTGAAGTTTTTTTTTTTTTTTTTTTTTTTTTTTTTTTTAATAATTTTTACCTCCACTCTGACTTCTACAAGGCAGCAAAAATCTTGGGATGTTTAGGGAGACACCATGTATATAGAAATTCAAACAGAAAAAATGTATTAGAATAGATTTTATGTTGTACACTTATTTAAAAAAATAGATGGTTTAAATGTTGGCCTTAAATATGACAAAGTTTCATCTTTTGTAATAAATGCAGATTAATAAAAGAAAAATAAATACCACGGAAAAACTCTTGAAAACAAATACAAATAGCTCATTAACTCGTGAAATAGAAATCAAGTTTGTCAAAAATGAAAGAAATAGAAATTAATATAAGAAGGTATTTTATTTGCAAATCAACTATAAAATAATTTTAAAATATAAAAATTCCTTTAGAATTGTCAAAACCCATTCTCATCCAATGCTGCCAGCAGAATTGAATAAAATATATTTAATCCAGATCTTTTAATTATTTGTATATTTTAAAAAATATATTTTATTGATTTTTTACAGAAAGGAAGAAGGATAGAGAGTCAGAAGCATCAATGGGAGAGAAACATCAATCAGCTGCCTCCTGCACACCCTCCACCAAAGATGTGCCCCGCAATCAAGGTACATGCCCTTGACTAGAATCAAACCTGGGACCTTTCAGTCTGCAGACTGACGCTCTGTCCACTGAGCCAAACCAGTCAGGGCAATACATTTTATCCAGAACTCTTGCTTAAAGAAATCTACCATAATGATAGTTGGTGTCAAAGAGTTATGTATACAAGCCCTGGCTGGGTAGCATAGTTAGTTAGAACACAGTACTGATATACCAAGGTCACGGGTTCAATCCCCATGCAATATACAACCAATGAATGCATAAATAAGTAGAGCAAAGAATTGAACTCTCTCTCTCTTCCTCTCTCTCCCTTCCTCTCTATATATAAATCAATAAATAAGAGTTATATTCACAAGTTTATGTGTAGTGCAGACAGTATGACTCTAGACATTGTGATAATCAGAGATGCAGCCCACAATTTGTATATAAATATGTTCCCTGCAGTGTTATTCATAATAAAAGACAATTTCAACCTTTGTTTATAATTCCTTTTTGAATATATGTATGTATTCTGAATATCTATGGGATGAAAAACAGATTTACATAGAATAAAAAGTCTTTTATTCCATGTACAAAAGAAATATATTTTTTTAAAAATCTCTAATACAACCTTGCCAAAATTATAATTTGAGTGAAATATTTCCAGATATCCTGCTTTATATTCTATCTTGTTTCAGTTTTATCTTGGGGATGATACTTTTTCCTTATTAGTATGTATGGTTGGTTCTTTCTTATATTTTCACTTAGTAAAAAATGAGTAATTGTAAAATAGAGTAAAATCCTCAATTAATTATACAAACTCAAATAACCAAAATTCAATAGCCTAAAGAGTTTGCTCATTATTTAATTATTTGCATTAAAGATTCCATTCAGCATGTGAGACCTATTTTAGGCAGAGTAGCACATCTTTTTTGAGAGTTTGGATTTTTATAAATGAAATATATTTGTTATGGACCACCTGCGGTTAAAAGGAACCCAAAAGAATCCCAAAGTACACAGCATAAATTTTGAAATAGGAGCACTATAAATACTTTACAGGAAAGCCTGCCGATTCTTTGGATTATTGGAAGAGCTATTCTAGGTAGAGAACATTTCAGTCCACAGGTTTTCTGGACAGCACGCACAATCTTGACTATTTTAAGAGCAATTGTACTTAAGGGAAGAAAAGACTTCCCTTCAACCTCTTAGGGTTCTTGGCTGGTTCTGAAAACTAAATTGACAAAGACAGATTAACAGGGGGGAAAAAGCACATACATTTCTTTCACCCACTTATTTTAAACTCATTTATTTAACACATTTAACATTATGTGGCACAGGAGGTGCCATAAGTAAATTAAGACACAAAGAAACTGCTAGATCTGCCTGAGCATTTTTTATGCTAGCTTTAATGAAGAGTGTGTAGTCCCATAAAATATGGCAGAGAGTGGGAAGTAGGAAGTAGGTGTAGTTGAGTGGGGGAAATTTGGCAAACAGGCTTGCTAGGATTCTTATTCTTTTCTCTGTGTTCAGAGATAAGGATGCCCCTTTCCTCTTAGTATAGGGAGGGTACCTCTCACATGAAGGCTTTAGGACCTGTTTTTAGGGAACTGTCAGATGAAGAGTCTCAAGGTACGGACAGTTCTTACTAAATGCATTCTTGCTGAGCATGAAAATGTAGCACAGTCTTTTGCAGATGTAGCTGTAAATAGGATGCGCTTGACAAGAATCCTCTCTGATAAGTGTAGCCAACTACAAAGAAGAAATCAACATGTAACTTACTAACATTGTATATAGCAGTGGCTAAGCCTCCCTCCCTCCCAGGAGACAACATTTTGGATGTGAATCCCCTGTCTCCTTTACTTGATGCCAGTAAATAAAACTACTTTGGAACAATCATGCCTGATTCTTGAATGAACACCCCAAGTGGTGAGCCTCTTGAGTTTAGTAACAGAATAAGGGCAAGGAGAAGGTCAGAGTGACCTTCCTGCTTCTCTGTTTGCTCCGATTCCTTTAGCTTAAAATATTCACCATGGCAAGTTTCCACATTTCGGGGTGGCATCTTCTGAACCGCCTTAGGACCATCGGTGATATGTGGGCCAGAAGGTTCAAGATCACGGAGGAGACCACATTCCTGCAGACATCATGTTCTACAACTTTCCTACTGAAACCTGGGTCCCAATTTAGGTAAAATTTATATTTAACATGTAGCCGCGCCACTCAATTCATCTTCACAGCATGTCCCATGAGCCTTGGCCCTTTT
Source organism: Pipistrellus hanaki (assembly GCF_964339955.1). Lineage (NCBI taxonomy): Eukaryota > Metazoa > Chordata > Mammalia > Chiroptera > Vespertilionidae > Pipistrellus > Pipistrellus hanaki. The sequence continues at coordinate 20,981,367 of NC_140510.1, forward strand.
CCTTACATTTAATATCTCCCTCTGGCAGCACGAAATGATGGCCAGGCCCTGACTAATGGCCACTAGGTTTGGGTTTTCTTAAGCTAAAGATCAACTAAGTTGTGTATCCCTTCCTGAGCGCTAAAATGCAGAACTACCTCCTGGCCATGGCCCCATGAAACCAGACTGAGGGAAGCCAAAGCTGAGCCCAAGGCATAAAATTATTACCTCACTCTTGACCAATCAGTTTCACCCACAAATCCAAACTCCTTAGTCATGATGATATGTGATTTTTGCTGTAAAAGGCCTATTGTCTGTCAACCATCTGAGATCCAGGTTTTTGGGAGCACGAACTCACAGTTCTCCGGATGGTATCAATCCTAATACACTAATTCTTTTCTCCACAGCAAACTCTTGCTATTCTGGTCTGTGTGCCTGGGCAGATGAAATCTTGCTTACCTTGGTAACAGTTTTCCACCCTTTGGTCAAAAGTGTAGATTAATTTTGTGATACAGCTGGCATTCCTATGACTCAACAACCTATTGTGCCAGATTTAAGGTAAAATGTTCACCAAGGTCTGATAAAATAAATTCATGCAACCTGTATTAATAACATGTACTAATAAGTCTTAGATACAGATAAGAAGACAGATAATAAATGCTTTAAATTACTGGAAGTTTTCCGTGACATCTCTATTTCCAGATTGTTAAGGTACATGCCAACCTCTTCTATGCCCCATTAGCACTTCCTGTTATAAAAGTACTGTCACCTTTCTACAAATATTATTAGTTCCAATCTATTGTAAACTCTTTGTGAATTTGTCTGATGTTTTGTTGTTGTTTTTCAGCAACTGATATTGAGAGGCACATACACTGAATTTAGTAAATACATGTTAAATAAACAGGTAAGTATTGGTTGAGCAAATGAGTAGTTCCGGTCCAGGCTGGAAACTTCTGTTGATCTATCTAAAACCAAACTGCATAGTCGAAGGTTTGCCATGATCCAACTCATGAGTGTGCTATAATTAATCTCAGTGTTCCCTGTACTACATTTCAGGCATACCAAACTACCCTCGGCAGTTCCATCATTACCAAAACCAACCACAACACTTGCAGACTTTTCCTTTCATATATTCCTAGAGCAGATAAAAGAATGTAATCGAAAATGATTGTTTAAACATATTGAGTTGCATGGAAATGTAGGGAAGAAAATAATTTTATTTTATCCTCTTCAGTTGGTTTTTTTGTTTTGTTTTGTTATCCCCGGTATGAACTAATTTGACACAAGATGGCTTAAGAGGAGGGAAAAAACAAATAAACATACAAATTGTATTTAATGTTAATATTTTTTATGAGTACAATGATTCACAGAAAAGAAGTGAAAAAAACAAAAGAAGTGATTTGGCTAGGGGGCTTATATATCATTTTAACAAAAGGATATAAATTGTGGTGAGAGGACTAGGAATACATGGTAAATAACCACTTATGTGTGTGTGTTTTTGTTTGTTCGTCTTATTTATTTTTATTTTTATTTTTAGTTAGATTTGCTTATGCAGACTCATCTGAGAGCCACCTCCAGTCTTTGTGGTGTGAGAGGGGCAGCCTCACAATGGAAATGTGCATTGCATTCACAAAGGGAAATGTGTGCCCTACTGTGAGGCAGAAAGGGAGAGGGCATAAGGTTGTTCTAGGTCTACTATTTCTCAACTGTCTGCAGTTTAAAATAATCCTCATGCCAAAGTGGCATGTTTTGGAGTGGCTTATTTTGACCCTCCTCAGAAATTTCCCTTTTTGAACATTCTAGCATTTGATTATGTGCCGGTGTTACATTTTTCCCCTAGATTGGTGTCAGTCCCACATCCTTCAAAAGAACCTATAATTACAAGGACCCATTATATTTTAGGTACCAAAATATCTTGTTTGTCTCTTTAACATGCTGTGTATTCTTGCTCTCCACACTCCAAGACAAAACAATAGATCTTAGCTATTTCTAAAGGCTGTTTTGAAAAAGATCTGTGGATCAATAAAAATACCTTGTATTGAGGGGAAAAATGTAAATCACTTTCATGGACATATGAAGTGAGAAATGTTGTGAAACGAGGAAAATAAAATTATACCTCTAGGCTATATTGGTTTATTTTCCTCCAAGCCTTACTATCTCAGTGTGCTGCATTTATTTCCCTAAAATTAAATTTCTTGTAAGTGGAATGTCACCCAGGCCTTCTTCAGTTGGCCTTTGCTATTTGCATATGGCTGTCATTCCAGTGAATATGGGTTTTGATTGGCAATTAATCAGTGTCAGGATGCCTTCCATTGCAGAAAGCAATTCTCATGCAGATAGTTTCCTTAACTTTCTTTATTGAATTCTGAAGGAAATATATGAAGCATCTGGAATTCTGACATACCTCTTGTGTCAGCTGCAGTGATAAGGTTTCCACTGAGGAGATCCAAAACACCTGGGGTGCTAACATTTAATTGAAGCGCGTTTTTTTGGAAAGAACAAAATAAATTTGTACTTTGTCATAATCCATTTCCCAGAAGATGCAGTTACTCCACAGTAATCAGACAATTAAATTGTTACCTCATTTGATTTTTAGCCAAATGATCAGAATGCTCATTATCTAAGGAATACTAATGCAATTGTAATGAAAACACTGAAAATAAGAATGCATGCTATCTTATGATATATGTATATTTCGATGAAGAAAAACATATTGTCAATATAATTTTACTTTAACTCTCATTGTTAGCATAGGTAATTAGATATTAATGAAGGAAGGGAGCAAAGGGAATCAGACATTAAAAGCCTAATCGACCAGGGGGCTGAATGGGACAATAAGCCTGATTGAGTCTGGAGGTGACAGCTGCAGACACCCACAGGGATCATAGCATTGCCCCACCAAGGGGATTCACACACCTCCCTCCCCCATGTAGTCTCCCCAGAGTCAATCCAGTCCTCTCGCCCATACTATGGTGGGGAGGAATAGACCATAAAGGGGAAATCCTGCTGGGTGCATGCCCAGAAGAAGACAAGATGTTGCAGAGGAGGTGCTTCCAGGATGAGGCATGAGCAGTAGGAACCAAAAGGGGGACCATAGAGGCCTGTCTATCTAGCTTGGGAAAAGGATCAAATTGGATAAAAGACACAAAACCATGGAAGATCTAGGAAATTAACTGGATAGGAGGAAGACCCAGGAGAAGCCTATGAAGAATTGAGAAAAATTGCTGAAACCAGTTTGGCTCAGTGGATAGAGCGTCAGCTTGTGGACTGAAAGGTCCCAGGTTCGATTCCGGTCAAGGGCATGTACATTGGTTGCGGGCACATCCCCGGTAGGGGGTGTGCAAGAGGCAGTTGGTCGATGTTTCTTTCTCATCGACGTTTCTAGTTCTCTATCTCAGCGTTTTTCAACCGCTGTTCCGCGGCACACTAGTGTGCTGCGAGATGTTGCCTGGTGTGCCGTAGGTGCAGACAAGACAAGAATTTTATAATTTTTCACTATTTTGTTTACTTAATATTTCATAATAAAGTAATTATAAAATACTTTCTTTGTGTTTATTTGATTCCTATTCAAGAGAATTACTTTATATATAGTCAATGTAGGCACAGAGTTAAATTTTTTAACATTTTCTAATGGTGGTGTGCCTCGTGATTTTTTTCATGAAACAAGTGTGCCTTTGCCCAAAAAAGGTTGAAAAACACTGCTCTATCTCCCTTCTTCTCTGTAAAAAATCAATAAAATATATATATTTTTAAATATATATATATATTTGAGAAAAATGATTGATTATTTTGAAAGAGCACCTGGTGCTTCCCAAGCCCAAGATCCTATATAATAAAAGGTTAATATGCAAATTGACTGAATGACTGTTCGTTATGACACACACTGACCACCAGGGGGCAAATGCTCAATGGTCAGTGTGCTCCCACAGGGGGAAGAGCTGCTCAGCTAGAAGCCGGGCTCATGCCTAGTGAACACAGCGGCAGGGGTGGGAGTCTCTCCTGCCTCCATGGCAGCACTAAGGGAGCAAGCCTAAGCAATCAGTCAGACATCCCCCAAGGACTCCTGGACTGTGAAAGGGCACAGGCTGGGATGAGGGACCACCCTGAGTGCACAAATTTTGTGCACCAGACTTCTACCAGTATATATAATCCAAGCTTAACACCATGTTCTCTCTCTCATTCCCCCTTCCCCTTCTTCGTCTATCCCACCCCCTACATCTGTAACATCTGTTTGCTCCTGTGTTCAGCACTCTCCTTCAGTAGCAGTTTTGTGTGTCTAGCAGCCCTGCAGCCAGCAGCTGGGTAGGCTCTCTGTGCAGGCTTGAAGAGCAAGCCTGAGCATGGCAAGGCTTGAAGAGCAAGCCTGAGCGAAGCTGGGAAGAGACTACACTAGCTGGACAGGGACAGAGGCTGAACTGGATGGACTAAGCTTTGGCATGGCACAGAATTTCTAGACATTGGCACTACTTTTGGGCCTGATAAAAACAAGTCTGGCCTTTTTCCACAGTAAGATGGACAGAGATCGTCCACCGGGAACCTGGGGGCAGCCTTCCATTTCTATTTGAATAGATCTCACTACTATCTCATCCTCTCAAAGGTGGAGGTACTCGGAAATTCTTTTCTTCTGACTCCATGAAAGGAGCCTGTTTCTACCAGCAACATTTTCAGGCTATAATATTTAAAGATAGGTTTGTCCTGAATATCTTTTCTCATTAAATTTGGAAGAATATAAATCCTGTGTTTATACTGCAAATAATACACACGATAGCAAAGTACATTGCAATTGGCCAAGTGCAAAGAACTTCAGGATGGCAGTCCTGGTAAATCCGACCATTTTAGAGAAGGGTCTTCCATGTTTTAAATTTCAAAAATGATAAACAAATAAAATTATTTTTCTTCTCTTTTGTCTTCCTAGTCCATGACACTAAATAGGAGCTATGGAAGTGGAGCATCTTTATAAACAAATATTTAAAATCTCCTACCTATGCAATATAATTTTTTTCATGTTTATTGTTGATGAGAACTTAGAATATGTGTTGAGCATATTATTAAGGTTAAATTATGACATACTTACCAAATGAATATATTTTACAGATTTTCTTCAACATCATAATTTGGAGGGAACCCACAAGATGTAAAAGCTGCTTCAAATGAGAATTCAAAGAGCACCAAGTATAGAAATTTAAAATATTAGAGTGAATTTACAAATGCATGCAGATTTAGCCAATAATGATAAGAGCAGTGATCAACTGTATATTCACTGGTCAAAATTAATTGAATTTCTAAAAAATAAATAATAATTATTATTTGCATTAGTATCAGTTTTTCACAACTTACTGTGAAACCCTGAGGAGAAAGATTAATTTGATGTGAACCTAGAAGAATTAATTTGCTGAGATGGAATTCCCAAGGTCACCAAGGGCCAATGGCTGGCTGGGGCTCCTCATGGATTCTGCATACAGAAGCCTCAGACTGAACGCTTGGCTTTCTGCACCATGCCCTACTTGCTTGTACCATTTGAGTCAACCACTGCAAGGAAACCTGGCTTTGTCTTTATTCCAAAGGACTAAGACCTGCCCCATCCAATCTGCACAGTTTGAATACCACGTTTCCGTAAAACAGACCTAATTGGGATCCTGGTGTGAATTTTCCCTGTAGAAGGTGGCCTCCCCTTTGCCTCAGTGGAACACAATTTAGGTTGCTACCCGAATCTCTGTGTTCCCAGGCTGCAGACCCCTTTTTGTGTGTGTGTGTGTGTATGTGTGTGTGTGTGTGTGTGTGTGTGTGTGTGTTATTTTATCTTTAATGTTGAAAGTATTACAGACGCCCCCCTTTTTTCCCATTGACCTTTCTACCCCTTAGTATTCCCTGTCCCAGATCTGCACCATACTATTGCCTGTGCCCATGGGTTAAGCCTATATGCATACAAATTCTTTGGTTGATATCATCTCACCCTCTCACTCTCCCATCCACCCACCTGCCCACCCTTGCCTTCCCTCTGAGATTCATCTGTCTATTCCTTGCTTCTGGGTTTCTGGATCTGTTTTGGTCATCAGTTTATTTTGTTCTTTAAATTCCACATATGAGTGAGGTCATGTGATACTTGTTTTTCTCTGACTGGCATAACTCCCCAGGTCCCTCTATGTTGTCTAAAACGGGAAGAGATCCTTCTTTTATACAGCTGCATAGTAGTCTATGGTGTAAAAATACCATCACTTTTTTATCCACTTATTTGCTGATGGCACTTGAGCTGTTTCTAGATATTAGTGATTATAAATTGTGTTGCTATGAAAATAGGGGTTCATATTTTCTTTCTAATTGGCATTTCAGGTTTTGTAGGATATATTCCTAGAAGTGGGATCACTGGGTCAAATGGCAGTTTTATTTTTAATTTTTTAGAATATATTTTTATTGATTTTAGAGGGGAAGATAGAAGGAGAGAAAGATATTAATACTAATGATGAATGAGAAAAATTAATCGGCTGCCTCCTGGATGCCCTAACCCAGGCATGTGCCCTGAATGATAATCAAACCATGACCTCCAGGTTCATAGTTTGATGCTCAACCACTAATCCACATGAGTTGGGCTCTATTTTTAATTTTTTGAGAAAGCTCCATACTGTTTTCCATAGTGGCTACACTAGTCTGCATTCCCATCAGCAGTGTCTAGGGTTCCCATTTTTCCATATCCTCACCAACACTTATCATTTGTTGATTTCTTGGTGGTAGCCTTTCTAGCAGGTGTGAGGTGATAATTCATTGCCATTTTAATTTGAATATCTCTGGTTATTGACTTTGAGCATTTTTAAAATATATTTTTATTGATTACAGAGAAGAAGAGATAGAGGGAGAGAGACAGAACCATCAATGGTGAGAATCATTGACTCTATTCCCAGTAGGGGGCCTCCTGAGATGCCCACTACTGGGAAGAGAGTGAGCAGCCCAGGCATGTGCCCTGATCAGGAATCAAACTGTGACCTCCTAATTCATATGTCGACACTCAACCACTGAGCCATGCCAGTTAGGCTTTGAGCATTTGTCTCTGGGCCATCTGTATGTCCACTTTATAGAAGTGTCTATTCATGTCCTTTGCCCATTTTTTAATTGAATTGTTTGCCTTCTTTTTAAGTTGTATGAGTTTCTTATATATTTTGGAAATTAACCCTTATCATATGTATCATTGGAAAATATGTTCTCCCATACAGTGGGCTCCCTTTCTATTTTGATGCTTTCATTTGCTGAACCTTTATTTCATTTCATGAAGCATTATTATTTTGATATAGTTCCATTTGTTTGTTTCCTCCTTTGTTTCCCTTGCCCTATGATTCACAAACATATTGCTATAAAATTTCTGAGATGTTGCTGCCTATAATTTCTTCTAGAATTTTTATGGTTTCACGACTTACATATAAGTATTTTATCCATTATGAGTTTCTTCTTGTGCATGGTGTTAGTTGGAAGTCTACTTTCATTTTTTTGCATGTACCAATTTTCCCAGCACCATTTATTGAAGAGACTGTCTTGACTCTTTTGCATAGTCTTGCCTCCTTTGTCAAATATTAATTGAGCATAATAGTTTTTATTCTTTATTATTATCTAAAATTAATTGTGGTTTTCATTACAAAGTTGTAAAACAGATTAAAAACCAGGAAAGGCTAAAATAATCTGAGTATTCTGAACACAATACTGTGTGTAATTTTGTTTATCAGTAATCAATTTTGTTTATTTCATATTCTTTTACAGTTTTTATTAACATATATTATCATGAGCTCTTAATTTGATAAGGAAGGTTAATATTTTTTGTACTGTGTTGCAGTGGGAAAAAAATGAAGTAAGAACACACAGTAAGCCTTAAGCCTCTTTTCAAAAGTGATTTATCCAATTTGAGTAGTTGCTAGCTATGTATCTGATAAGAAACTGCAATTAAAGTTTATCAAGATTAACTTTAATCTTATATCTCACTTCACATGACCATGTATGTGTTTGGTCTTCTTTGTAATAATTTTTAACAAAACATGACAATGAGCTGTGTCAACTAAAAAACGAAAACATAAGAAAGCATCAGACTCTATAAGTCTATAAACAAATTAGTTCTGAGTTTTATAGTGTGTTTTGTACATAGTGAAATTTAGATGTAAACGCTCATGTGAATTTCCCTCTGAAATTTTGCAATGTAGCAGAGTTGGTATATTTGCCTGAACTCATATTTCAGGGATAAAATCTAATTCTTAATGTGATCCACAGTTCTTAAAAGGTTAAAAACTTGTACTTCAGAACAAAATTACTCTGACCTACTTGTCTGCCTAATATTATTTCATTCAATCTTTTAGACTATTTATAGCAGGGGAGACAGCTGGGCTATCACAGAAACTCAAGTGTGCTGGGGAGACAAGCAGATTTGTCTGAAAATCACCCTGAGAGCTCACACTGGTTGTCTGGACACTGAGCTATTTGGGAACTGAAGGAGACTCAAGTTTTGCCTTCCCAACATGTCCCTTTTGGTATATTGATTTTAAGCTGATTATTAAGAAATAAAGACTCAGAACCTTTGACCATCTCCTTTTTCTGCGTAAAGGAATTCAATGGGAAGGTCTGCTTTAGGAAGGGGATCTTAACATATTCACCTTAATATTTTCTCTCATCTTATTTGAAGTAAGTCTGGTAGACAGGAAGGATTCATGCAAAAACAAACAAACAAACAAACAAACAAAAACCTGTTTTCCCACTGTGTCCCATGGTTTCTGTGTTGCCTAAGAGGAATGTTTGCCCTGCTTTCACTCTTTCTCATTTACCTGTAAATTGCCTACTTCTCCTTCAAAATTCTTGACCTGTGTCTCCCTTCTCCTTTGTCCAAAAAGGAATATAAATCCCAACTGCCCAATGCCTCTCTTCCCCCTGAAAATGTATCTGGAAAATAAACTTTGGACATTTTCTCCTGTTAATCTGAAACATGTTAGTTTGATTATTAGTCCAGCCAGAAGAACTTAGAAGGTGAGAAGAAATTTTCTGTACCCTGACAGAACCCCTATCTCCCTATTCATATCTTATTCCATCAAAAATGGGTGCATCAGTATTAACCTTCTCAGAGAACTGATGGCTTCTTGCCCCTCAGAGCTGAAGCCATTACCAACCCCTACAACTGCTGCAAAGCCTTGGTACTTCCACCCTGTCTGTCTGGAACACTTATTTGCCTATTGCTGTTTCAGGAGGGAGAGCAATGGGCTTATGGAGCGTCTTTCCTGAAGTGCATACACAAACCACATTTTATAGAGAGACCCTGGCATGATGCCAGCTTGGATGATAATATTGAAGATCATAAATTCTGTGCCTCTTATTAAACCTTGTCTGCCAACTTCTTCAATAAAGCCTTTCCTATTCCTCAACCCTATGCCATAAGCTATTATGGAATTTTTTCCTAGCCCTTCGGAAATGCAATTGATGATGCTAAAGAGACATAATTTTGTAAGAGGTGATGATCATATAGAGATCAGACATACATTCCAATCAATTTCATGTGTATTCTCTAATTTTCCTGATACTTATCAGCTTGCCGAGAGAAAAATAATATGTGAGCTTTGAGGATTCAGAGATGTATAAACAAGTGTGGTGACCTTGTGTGCTGGCAAGGATGTGGGAAAAGGAAACTCTCATGCACCATTGGTGGGATTGCAAATTGGTATAACCACTATGGAAAACAATATGGAGTTTCCTCAAAAAATTAAAAATAAAATTATCACATGACCCAGCAATTCTACTGCTAAGTATTTATCCGAAAATATTCAAAACACTAATTCAAAGATATAAGCATCCCTTTGTTCACTGCAACATTATTTAGAATAGCTAAAATATGGAAACAACCTAAGTGCCTATTAATAGATGACTAGATAAAGTGGATGTGGTACATATATACAATGGAATATTACTTGGCCATAAAAAGGAGTGGCAACATGATGGACCTAGAGGATACTAGGCTAAGTACAATAAATTGAAGAAAGACAAATAGCATATGATTTCACATATATGTGGAATCTAAGAAAACCAAAATATACTAACAAGAAAAACGAAAACAAACTAATAGAGAACAAATTGATGATTGCCAGTTGGAAGGGGGGATTGGAGAGCTGGGTAGAAAAGGAGAAGGGCTTGAAAAGTACAAATTGGCAGCTATAAAATAATCATTGTGATGTAAAGTACAGCATAGGGAATATTGTCAGTAATATTGTAACAGCTATGTGTGGCATTAGATGGACATTGTACTTAAGGGACTGATCGCTTTGTAAGTTATATTAATATCTAATTATCACTCTGTGCACCTGAAGCGATAAAACATATGTCAACTATAATTGAAATATAAATAAATACATAAATAAAATCAGAGTCTGGTAAATTTAGAAGGCAGCAGAAATGGCTGGACTTCAGGTACCTTGTGACATAATACACTATTCAAAAGACAAATATCAACATCAGGACTCAGCAACTGAAATGAATTTAGAGAGCAGGAGGGATATTATGGTAGTGTCATTTGAATACTACATCCCTGTCTCAGCCAATGTGGTAGCACACTCATACCATGGATATGAAAGGACTGTTATAAAAAAAAAAAAAAGAGTTTCCTTAGCTTTGGAACCTAGTAATTCTGATGTGGTACCCCTATAAAAAGAATGAATCATCAAGTGATAGGAGACCTTTCTATACCTAAACTAGAAAATTAAACACAGCTTGTCCAGAGCATTGGGAGGCATTTGTCAAATGTCTGAGATGAATAACATCAGTGAGAAGAGCAGACTGAGAGGGATCAGTCACACAGCGAAAATAAGGACCAGGGATCTTTGAGCCATCACCTGGAGCAGCCCGGGAGCAATGGAAGAACAAGTGTCTGGGCCACATTCAACAGCAGTTCATCAGCATTCAAAGTAGAGATGTCAGGAATTTCAAGGGCAAGAACATAACTTGACCTGCCTATTCAGAAATGTTTGCATGCATTGACACATAAACATATAGATTTGACATAAAATACTTATTTGCAATACCAATGATAATCTATAATAGCTCTTTTGCTTCTTGGATGTACCTTCGATATCTTTCCAAGCTCAGACGCACAAAGCTATAGCTTAAAGCCTGGCTTGCAACATACTGAGCATACCTCCCTTTGGGCTTTGCACTGTGGTTCCCTTGGCCTGGAAGCTTCTTTCTCCATCTACATAGTTTATATCATTACTTGATACATATACACTGAATGGCCAGATTATTTTATTATATGTAGAGGCTCAGTGTATGAATTTGTGCATGGGTGGGGTCTGGCCAGCCTGGCCTGGGGGAGGGTACATGGGCAGTCAGTCAGCCTGCCTGCTGGTCAAACTCCTGGTCGAGGTGACACTGCATATCAGCCTTTTATTATATAGAATATACACTGAGTGGCCAGATTATTATGTGTTCAGTGTATTTTCTGTGTCATCACCATGTTCCTTTGTTCTTCTCTTCCCCCTTTCCCTCATCACTCTGGCTCTACTTGATTTTTCTTGATAGCACTTAGCATTATTCACTTTGACATTACATATTTATCTACTTATTGTCTAATTTTCTTACTGAAATGTGAGCTCCAGGAAGATAAAACTTTGTAGGTTTTATTACCACCATATTCACCAAGGCCTAATATAAAGTAAGTTCTAGAAAAATATTGTTAAAAAAGATGAATGCATAAAGCATTTCATTTGATGATTATTCATGATATAACTTCCTTATATGCAACCTTGTCCTTCACACATAAAAATGGATATAATAATGATACCTAGCTTATATGGTAGATATAAAGACAAAAAAAGAGATTATAATAATAGCTCATTCTTATTGAGTGTGTACTGAACAGACTTCTCATTGAATCTCTCAAACATACAAAATACAGATTATAGCTAAACCCACAGTGGATGAGTAAACTGAGGCTCAGAATTTAGAAGTGATAAGAATATAATTTTATCCCAAGTAGCTATGTTTCAGAACTCTGTGCAAAACTACACCATGCTAGTTCCTTAATGTATAGGATCAACTGAACATGATTAATATTGTTGTAACATTATTGTTGCCATTGTCATGTTCTTGTCATAGCCACATAGTGTTCCATCACATGGAAATACTGTATTTTTTAACAGATTCTCTACTCTTGTATATTTAAGCTACTCCCATTTTTATAAATCACTACAGGCAATGTTTCAATAAGATCCTCATGTATCTGCATGTATCTGCGAAAATATATTTACAGAATAAATTTTCAGAAGTATAATAGGCAGTTCCAGGATTTCAAATTTTTATGTATTGAAAGGCAGGGAGGGGCTAACTCCTGATCCTCCATTTTGTAACTAGACCATAACCCTCACCCAACCAATCAGGGTCAGACAAAGCAGTGATATCACCACCCCTATAAAACCCTTTGATCTGTTGGTATAAGTGGGATAGAGCCCATGCTACCATGGAATACAGATTTTCTGCTACTGCATTGGACTTGGCTCCCTGGTGGTCCTTGGGGATCATGAAATCTGGGCATAACAGTATCTTATCAATGTACTTGTTCAAGAGATTACACTTGTACCTTTTGAGTCCTTACAGAGTCCTTGCATATATTTGTTGCTCACTTATGCCCTTGACCACCTCAGCACTATTTTATTTTACATTAGAAGTTTATGTTACTCTTCAGAATTCCAAAATTCTCATATCTCCTTGCAAAACCACAACAAATTTACCGTACTTGTCTCAATATTCAAACTATTGTATCTGACTTTGCTGTTTTCTTTAAGAAACTATTACTGTGCAACCTTGCTTGAGTCATTGGATTTCAATTGAAGTTTTCATATTATATTTCGTGAAATGGTGCACATGTCTTGGCCATTTGATTTTGAGATTTCTAAGTGACTATAAAAGATTCTAATAAATCATGAACTATTCATATCACTAAATATTTGGGGGGCTTACCCTAAAGTGTTCTGAGCAAAGAGACTTCTGGAGCATTTATTAAACTGCCATGTCTCTCTGACTTTATATTATTTTACAAACTGTTTAGGCAAACATGAAGAATTCAAATAATATACATCCTCTTATAGAACAAAGTTGGCTCAAGAAATACACATATTTTAAAGGCAAGATATCCAAATTATGTTTGCAGTCTCTAGCCTATTCAAGAAAGCAGCACAATCACAAATAGCATTGTGCTGGTTGCCAGAGGGGAGGGCGTTGGGGGGAAAGGATCTTAATATATGGTGACAGAAGTTTTGACTTTGGGTGGTGGGTACAGCGTGCAAATCTTGTATCATAGAAATTCCACCTGAAATCTATATGATTATATCAACCAATGCCACTCCAATAAATTTATTTTTTTAAAGGAATACATGCCTTAGCTATGTTACTAGATGGATTACTGAATGCTTGCATACATACTGCAAACATTTGAGAAGTGGTTATGCCTTAAGATTACTATTAGCATTTCTAAATGGAATAGAGTACCTATAAGATACTAACTTTCATAAACAAAAGATTAAATGTAACTACAATCATCTTAATTGCCATCACTTTTCCACTGAACCTTTTCAAAAGATACTTGAAAAGGTTTGCCAACTTAAATCATGCAATTATTCGGAAAGCCTTGCAAAGTACCACTTGCAAAGAGCATGTAAAAGAAATGAAATGCAGATTTCACATATTTGATTGCTTCTTCAAGTTCTGTACAGGCAAGCTAGGAGTGTGTGTGTGTGTGTGTGTGTGTGTGTGTGTGTGTGTGTGTGAGTGTTTGTGGCGCGCGCGTGCATGAAAACCTAGTTCTTTATGGGAAATTGTTTAAAATTCAGAATAGTTTGTTATAATGCTCCTGCTATTTATTATCAATTGTATCTACTTTAATTGAAAAAAAAAGCACAAGATACTTTTAACTGAAAGCCTTAAGTTAATGTTAAACAAAATGGAATTAGCATAGAAAGGCTTGCAACAACTGCAGGCGATTTCCTATCTGAATATGTGTGTCTATTTCTTTGTATGTAGGGCAAGCTCAGTTCAATATGGACCTAAAAATAAGAAAACAAGTCTTGCATCTTCCTCTTCTTTTCACCCTCACTGCCATCCTCTCAGTTCAAGCCCGATTACTTGTACTAAGTGCTTGTACTGGCCTCCTCTCCCTTCAGAGAATTACGAATCAGTGGGACTTGACAGTGTCAGCGTTACCCCCGGTGAAAAGTAAGTAAAAACATGGAATTTTATCTGAGCTGTAATCTAAATAGAACACCTATTATATTTTTTATGTGCTCACATTTTATGTAAAGCGTTATCAGGGATGATTTTATGCATTAGTTTTCTGAGAAATTCATTTTATAAATTTACACACAGTTCATTTTTATTACATGTATTACTTTGATATTTCTAACACATCACTTTTTTTTAAACTCTGTGAATCTAAGGAACCTAAGGGAATACATCTTAAAAATATGGGGGAAAATGATTTACATTTTCATTTGTAAACACAGACATTCATCATCGTGTTTAATTAATTTGGAAACATATACATAGCAGGAAACACCTCCTATGTGGAAGATATTTTTGAATGTTCAGAGGTGGGGGTGGGAGGGAGCTGGAGGGGATGGTGAATGTAAAGCTTTAGAAGTTGGGATTCCTGTCACAGAGATCTCACAACTGAGTTAAAGGGATACTATAGAGCTGCATAAAAACGAAATTCAAGGGAGTGTGTAACTTGGCAGGAGAGGAGAGAGATGTAAACAGTGAGTACTATGGAAATTCATAGGATGAAGATAATAGCAATTTGCAGCTGAAAAGTCCTTTGAGTTACTCATCATCCACAGAATCATTGTGTTTTTATTTGTTTATGCTCCTGGCTAAGATTTCTTCTAAAGAGAGGATTCTGGGGGGGAAATCAGTTTGAAAATTACTGTTCATGTAATGAAGTGGACCAGTGGCAAATTTTTGTAAAACAATATCGGGTAATCTAACTGGTATGCCTGTGCTTGCTTTATGATGCAACTGGTGGTGATTTGAAAGCATGTTGATTTGCTTTCTAACCTGCCAACCTGCACTGAATTTCAAAGGAAATGTAGATGCCAGGGTCTTTTCAAATCCTTCAGTCACCTGCCAATGCCTAAAGAATAAAAATTCAAACTCTTTAGCAAAACACACTCCCCATGTGGTTCCAACTTCTCTTTATTCTCTTTATTCTATTTATTCTAATAGCAGCTTAACACTGGGTTCCCCCACCATTCCCCCCTCTGAGGTGTCTATTAAAGGGGATCAGAACCGGCCTCCTCAAGATGTGCCACTTTGGCATGTGAGTTATTTTGGGCTGAAGGCAATTGATACCTTGTGGGTTCATCAGAAATTTTCACCTCTCCCCTAAAGAATTTAAATTTAGAACCTTGCCTATAATGAGAATTTTGTATGACAAAGCAAACTTCTAATTACTGAACATCTGCTCTTCTTATCATCTTGTGAATGTATGAAGGACTTCCTCCCCTCTGAAGCCCAAAGGTGCCTTAGCTCACTCCGAGCTCAGAATGTTCCATATACCTCATTTTCCCTTTCTGTCTCTGAGCCTCTCAGGTATTTGTACTCTCTGACTCTCATGTATGTGGGGTTTCCATACATAAGTGTATGATTAAATTTGGTTACTTCCTCTTATTAAACTATCTAATAACTAAATATAGATTTAGTTATTAGACCAGCCAAAAGGAGCTTGAAGCATACAATTTATTCTTTGCTCAAATTACTTTTAATTTCCATCTTCTTCCTTTTTTTTTTTTTTTTTTTTTTTTTTACGTTTTGAAGACAGTACTATTTATTTTAATTTTAATTTTTTTTTTTTACATTTTTATTTTCAATTAGAGTTGAAATACTTCATTATATTAGTTTCAGGTGTACACTCCAGAAGTTATGGTCACTTCTCTCTTCTTCGCACTGGGTCCCTGAGATGGGAGGGGGGCCTGGTGTGGGACTTGGATCCCTCACTCCTCAGCAGGGACTTCCACAGGTGAGATACCCACAGTTGAGAACCAGCCCTTCCACATCTCGGCACATTCTACCAATTTCTATGTGGCTCCTCATTTAATTCCCTAATTGTAGGGCTTCATTCAGCTCAATTTCAGACAATTCTGCATGATGGCTATTTTGTAGTTTAGTTATAGTGTTGATGTGATTGTGGGAAGAGACAAGTATCACGTTTATCTACTCTGCCAACTTGATCAGAAGTCTCTAATTTCCATATTTCAAATGAGAAAAATGGGGTTTAGCAAGGCCATTCAACAGTAGATGAGAGGCTGTTACATTACCTTAGGTTCATCTGCTTCTAAATGTGTGCTTGTCCTTAATGTTATTTCCCATGAGTCATTCACCTCCACAACTTCAATGTTAAGCCCACAATCCTTGTTCAATATGTGTTTATTAAAGGAATAACAAGCAGGAAATTAAACATAAAAGAGAAATATGAGATAAAATTTCACCCTCAAGCTACTGCCTCATGATTGGAAACATGGCATAAAATTATGCAAACATTTCCTAATCTCTCCATGTATTTTCTTCTTTAGAGAAGGGGCACAGTTTACCAGTCTTTGATGGTCTTTGAAAATTGATTGTTCATTTACCTCAGAGGCCGATTATTAAATGTTGTGATGGCAATATTTTGAGAGTTTATGCTTTCCCATTTGGGAGTGAAATGCTGTAGTGTCACAGATTTCTAGAATATTCTATGGATGCTGTGGTCAGGATAAGTGAAAAGAAGGGACATAAGTCATGATTTCATCAAAAGGTCCTATAGTGATTTCTATTACTTTTATAGCTGAATATATTTTCTATTTTTTGAGAATGAACTCAGGCAAATACCTTACATTAATTTCTATATGGCTTACAAAAACCAACAACATATGAAGTACCATGTATACACAGTTCACATATTTGATAATACTTGAAAAGAGAGATATTTTTATCTACTCAAGTTACTAAAACAAAAACAACAACAACAAACAAACAAACTTCCTTCAGTTGACTTACTCGCAGTTTTTCCCAAACTTTTGACATATGTGTACCCTTCTATAATTTTTGTAACGCTGAGTACCCCTCATATTCATGAGAACATAGAATTAGGTACAGTGCAGTGCATATCCCCACCAAACTCCAGTGCAATGCATACCCCCACCAAACTCTTCCAGTACCCCTGGGGGTACGAGTACCATACTTTGGGAAACACTGAAATTTTTAGTTAAATGTATGACAAATGTATTTATTATCTCCCAACTTCTCAAGCAGGGATTAAGAAATAACTTTTGTTTTTCTGTCAATTCAGAATAAATCTTTGTAGAGAGCTAGCTCGTAATCACCAAATTTAGAGAAAATGTACATACTCTATTTTTAAAAATATTCAAAGCAGCCCTGAAAGAACTCCACCATCTCCATAATAGCAATTACCGGTAATAAAAATGACATCAATTTATTCCTACCAAAAAGAGAGACCGAGCTAGGTATATGCACAGATTTTCTTCTAATGAATTCATTGTGTTTTTATGTGTGTGTGAGCGCGGTGCGTGCATGTGTATGTTTATTTATTTTTTTGTTTGTTTTTTTGTTTTGTTTGTTTGTTTTGTGTGTGTGGTTTTCATGAAATTATGGATTTTTGAGGAGATAAAAAATTTTATTAAATTTGATGTCACTGAGAAAAAAACATGATAGAAGATAATCTTTAATAAATTATCCTATTTACTTGCTACTTGACTTTGGGTAGAAGGGAAAGAAAATGCACATCTTAACTTGCCCCAAATTAACATAACTTCCTCAAATCTTCTCTAGAATGTCCTATTAAGTATAAATATATTTGTGCATTTATCCTATCTAATAAAAGGGTAATATGCAAATTAACCATCACTCCTCTACAAAGATGGCGGTGCCCATAGTGGCCGGGGAGGGACGCTGGCATCATAGCCCCGGGAAAGAGGCCAGCTTCCCAAGCTGGGCTGTGTAGGGGGGAGGGCCTCTGGGCAGTGGGCACATGCCAGGGGTGAGAGCTGCTTGGAGCATGCCCTCCCCCCAGCAGACAGGGCTTGGCAGACAGGGCTTGGCAGCGATTGAGCAGTGGAGAGCTAGAAGCAGTGGTGGGTGTGGTGGCCCAGCTGCCAGGAGGCTGGCTTTTGGCTGCTGAGGCCTGCGCTGAGGAGACTGGGAGTGTGGGCAACTGCTGGGGCACATCCAAGGCTGGGGCACTGGGAGACTTGAGACTGCAGCCCAGGAGGAAGGTGCTGGAGGACCTGGTCACCGCAACCCAGCACTGAAGCTGCCTCCTACAAGATGTATCCCAGCCTAGGTGTGTGGGATACACACCTTTTACGGGATACATCTTGGGAACCTCTCCTTTTACGATGCCAAGAGCCCAGGTTGGCCAGCACCCAGAGGAGACCCCTGCCAGGATTGGGAGGCATGGCTGGTCTCCAAACCACCAGTGACACTAGCCCAAACTGGCCAGTGCCGCAGAGGAGATCCCTGCCAGGATCGGGGGCATGACTGGTCTTCAAACTGTGGCAGCCCCTTGCCTGATGAGGCCTCCTGGCTGAGGATGCCTGATTCTGTTCTTGACCTAGGGCTGGTCTTTCCTTGTGAGGGAGTCTGAAGCCACCAGAGTCTAACTGCCAGTCTCTGGGAGGTGGGAGTGCATCCACTGTCCACCAAAAGGTAGGACCATCAAATCATTCAGTCTCAGTGCAGGCACAAGTCCATGGTTGAGGGGGTGGATGCCAGACCAAAACAAAACAGCATAAACACCCTGCCCACCTGAGCAGGAACAGCTGCAGTCCACACAGGCCTGGGTAGGGTAGAAAGCGCTACCTTCTTTTGGGTCCTATGTTGGTACCACTGCCTCACTCACCCTCAAGCTCCCCTGAGTCCTGACAGTGAAGTGTGTAAGGCATCCTGAAGTAGTTGTAGATACCCTTTGGCATGAATTCGGAGCCACATATCACTTCCAATGAGACTGGAAGAATTATGTAAAAGGATTTTGACAAAAGCTTTTCACATCTCAGTTTATTCTTTTGAATCCATAAAAGGACCTTAAATAAAGCATTAGGGCCACCTATGGATAATGCACTTTCTGGCCAGAGCACGCAGGATTCTTTTGACCAACAGGAAGAGAGAGCTGGCAAAAGGAAGCAGAGAGCTGGCACAGTGGAAATGGCCCTGGTGTCCTATGAGGAGATCAGGTGAATGGGGTTGCAGAAAGTCCATAAGCCTCTTATCACCTTCTCCTTTGCAAACCACACTATACAGATCCACCAGAACTGGAGGCAACTGGGAGTCACAGCCATGATTTGGGACCTGGTAAGCAAATCTTGGGGAGGCCTCTGAAAACATCTGCAATTGATTATAAGACTGATCTTTATTTAAAAAGAAAGAAAATAACAGCTTTGTTGAGATCTAATTTATATACTGTTCATGTCACCTAAAGTGTACAATCAACTGGTTTTTTAACGTAAATTCAGAGTGGTACAACCATCACCATGCTCAATTTTGAAATATCTTCAGGATCCCATCCCCTCCAAAAAAAAAGTCTACTCATTAGAATCACTTTCCTGATCATCTTCCCCTAAATAGATTTCATTTTCAGGGTGGGTAAAATTGAGGGAAGTTAAAATACTGCATAAAGGATATTGTAAAATGACAAAGCCCAAAGTGAAGATCATGTGTTTTCTTTCTTTCTTTCTTTCTTTCTTTCTTTCTTTCTTTCTTTCTTTCTTTCTTTCTTTCTTTCTTTCTTTCTTTCTTTTTTTTTTTTTTAATTCAGAGAGAAAGGGAGAGGAAGAGAGAGATAGGAACATCAGTGTTAAGAATCACTAATCAGCTGCCTCCCACAGGCCCCCTACTGGGGACTGAGCCTGCAACCCAAGCATGTGCTCCTGTCCAGAATCAAATCTGGGACCCTTCCTCAGGCCAATCCTCTCTCCATTAAGCCAAACCGGCCAGGGCCATGTGTTTTATTTAAGTTCTGCATGGTTGTAATGGTTCCCAAATCTATACTAATAAAAGGGTAATATGCTAATTAGAGTGGCTGTCTTCCAGACATCCTTCCAGACAAAGTCACAGCAGCTGCAAGGGCTGAGGCTCAGGCATCCATGGGCAGCTGAGAAGGGCTGAAGCTCAGGCCAGCAGTGGCAGCAGCAGTGGATAATGGGGGCAGTGCCCCCAGAGAGAGGCCAGACTGGTGGCCAAGACACAAGCAGTTTGAGGTGATCGGGCCAATAGGGGAGGCCAGTTGGGTGCTATCGGGCCAGCAGGGGAGGGAAATTGGGAGTGATCAGGCCTGCAGGGGAGGGCAAGGTAGGGGCAATCAGGCTGGCAGGCAAAGGGGTTAGTGGCAATCAGGCAGGCAGGCAGTGGGGTTAGGGGCAATCAGACAGGCAGGCAGGCAAGTGGTTAGGAGCCAGCGGTTCCAGATTATGTGAGGAATGTCCAAGTGTTGGAAGTTGGACATCCCCTGAGGGGACACGGATTGGAGAGGGTGCAGACTGAGCTGAGGAGTACACACACACACACACACACACACCCCCCCCCAGTGCATGAATGTTGTGCACCGGGTCTCTAGTATCTTTAATAAGCAACTTGAGTTAAAAAAGTTTTTGCTTTGTTATGAGAGTTAAAAAGCCGTTTATTCCTGGTGCAAACCTTTGTTTCTGGTTGAGGGCTGATGCACGTTAATACAAATGGCAAGTTTTCAAAAGGGTTCTGAAAACCACTGTGATATTTGAAGATGAAAAGGATGAGGGCACTGCCTGTGTTCTGCCCTGTAAACCTGAGGAGCGAATCCTTAGATGTTCAAATGAGAGAACCTTAAATTCCTTTATCTTCCTGCTTTTAAAATGCTGCCCAGGAATTCTTTTCTAAAAAATCACATTACATGTTCTATACTGAATCATTGCTATTTTGTATGCAGACTAGGTAAGTACACTCCATTTGAATGTCACTGACTCATTACATTTATTTTTCATATCTTCACTGAGGTAGACTATTATACAGTTAAGTGGAAATCATGGGTATCATTAATTACATTAAGGAATTAAAATAATCTAGACAATTCAATACCATAAAAATATTTACTGGCCCATCCATTATCTCATTATTCATCAGCATTTTGTTGGCATTTAAAAATGAACAAAACTTAAAATTCTAGTTTCATGGTTTTCCTTGGCTGCTAATTGAGCATCAGAGAGTATGTATATATATGATTCCCTGCAAGTATATGTATATATATATGAAATAAATTATATGGAACCTGAATTGCCCTATACAGTAAACCTCTTTATTCATAGAGAAGGCCCAGTCTTCTGCAAATCCCCACATGTACACTACCAATATATCCTGAGTTTCATACTCCCAAACTTAGCCTGCTCCCCGTGGTCCCAGGGCTCTGACACTCAGGGCTACTGTGACTCATTAATGGTGTGAAGCTTCATTAGACTGCCCAGGGCTTGTCCAGGTCAGAGCACTTAGTACAGAACATTCCTAGGGACTGTTGGAACACACCTATTTTGATTGATATTTTTAAACTAAAGACATGTCATTTTAATATGGTCTCTATATGTTTATAAATTAATGAATAAAAGCAGTATGAAGTGTTGTATGTAATATAATAGAAGTGTGTACTGGTCACAGGGGGTAAAGTGGTTAACTCAAACACTAGAGCACTACTTTTCAATAGAGATTTCTGCAATAATGGAAATATCCTATTTCTTTTTGTTTGTGTGTAAATCTTCACCTGAGAATATTTTTCCATTGCTTTTCAGAGAGAGTGGAAGAGAGAGAGGATATTGGGGAGTGGGGGCGCAGAGAAACATCAGTGTGAGAGAGATACACATCGACTGGTTGCCTCCCAACTGAGGGTGGGCAACCTAGGTATGTGTTCTTGATTGGGAATTGAACCCGTGACCCTTCTGTGCACAGTCCAAAAGCTCTAACCACTGAATGATACCAGCCAGGGGGGGAGATGTTCTACTTCTACTCTAACCAATATGGTAACCACTAGCCATACATGGCCATTAAACACTTGAAATGTGGTTGGTGCACCTGAAATGAGAAACTGAATTTGTAATTTTATTTAATTTCAAGTCATTTAAAATTAAATTTAAATAACCACCTGTGGCTAGTGGCTACTATAGTAGTCCCCCTCCTTCTTATTCCTATTTTTTACTTTCAGTTATCTATGTCCAACTGCCATGTGAAATTATTAAATTAAAAATTCCAGGAAAAAAAAAGTAAGTTTTAACTTGCATGCCTTTGTGAGTAGTGTGGTGAACGCTCTTGCAGTTCTGCTCTGTCTTACCTCAGACACAATCATCTCTTTGTCCAGAGCTTCCACGATGTATATTCTCCCACCAGTTAGTCACTTATTAGCCTTCTGCTAATCAGATGGTCTGTTGAAGTATCAAAGTGCTTGTTATGTTCATGAATCTAAAGACTGAACAGTTGTGATGATGGCAATTCAGATATGCCAAAGAGAGGCCATAAGCGTATAATAAAAATGAAGTACATATAGGATTCACCACTATCCAGGGTTTCAGAGACCTATTGAAGGTCTGGGAGTGTATTCCCCACAGATAACGGGAGATAAGAAAAGGGACTGAAGCATTTATAGAGGAGGAGAAACAGATCATGAGTTAAACCTTTAAAAATTAGATAGTAATTACCAGGAGAACCAGACCATGAGCTAAAACCTTTAAAAACAAGGTGCTAGCTACATTAATAAAAGAGAAACATACTGCCGAAAACGGTTTGGCTCAGTGGTAGAGCGTCAGTCTGTGGACTGAAAGGACCCAGGTTCAATTCTGGTCAAGGGTACGTACATTGGTTATGGGCACATCCCCAGTAGGGGGTGTGCAAGAGGCACCTGGTTGATGTTTCTCTCTCATTGACATTTCTAGCTCTCTATCTCTCTCCCTTCCTCTCTGTAAAAAATCAATAAAATATATTGAAAAAAAAACAGAGAAACATGCAAATTGACCATCACTCTGCTATGTCCACCAACCAATCAGAGCAAGTATGCAAATTAGCCCAACAAAGATGGTAGTTAATTTGCAAATGCAGGTGCAGAGCGAAGACTGAAGACAGTGTAGAAGGAAGAGGGAGGGAAAGTGGAAAGGTGGGCAGCAATGATGGGAGGGAAAGTGCAGGCAGTGGTGGTGGGAGGGAAGCCCACCAAGGTGGGCTTCACTCCTTTCTCTGCTTTGCTCAGGCCACAGGAAACCCTATTCTTGCAGGAATCTTTCTGCAAGGGGCCTCTAGTTTATCAGATAATTGCTATTGAGTAGGTTTGGAGTGAAGGTCCATAAATTCAAATGTTTACTAACTGTCCACAATTAGTAGATTGTCTGCAATTCCAGCCATTATTCAAATATTCTGGATGCTCCTTAGACCATAGTAGGAGACACATCAGCATATTAAAGGTAGAAGACCAAAGGCAGTGGCCTAGGAAACATGGGCATTTAAGAAATAAAAACAAGGAGAAACATTGAGAGGTCCCTGCCAGCTTTGGGGAATTAGACAAGGAGATTTTTTTTTAAGAGCCAATTAGGGAGTGGTGGAAGATGAATGGAGTGGTCAGCAGTTTTATTGTGAGAATTAAATTAAGAGGTGGACTGAGGCCTGGCTGGTGTTACTCAGTAGTTGAGCATCGACCTATGAATGAAACCAGGTCATGGTTCCATTTCTGGTCAGTGCAATATGCCTGGGTTGTGGGCTCAATCCCCAGTACAGGGTGTGCGGGAGGCAGCTGATCAATTATTCTCATGATTGATGTTTCTATCTCTCTCTCCCTCCCTCTCTGAAATCAATTAAAAACATTAGATTTGGCAGCGAGGCAGCTTTTGGCAGTGCCTTGTATGATGCAGTGGAGTGGTACTAATGGCCAGAGGCTTCGTGCTATTGATACACGGGAGTGAATAATTATTTTGAGGATTACACTACATAAAGATATGATAAGGCAACAGCAAGAAAAGCAAGTAAAAAACATAGAATTTTTTTGTGTGCCAGTTTTGCTCAATAGATAGAACGTTGGCCCTCCTACTGAAGGGTCCCGGGTTTGATTCCAGTCAAGGGCATGTACCAAGGTTGCAGGCTTGATCCCTGGCCCTGGTTGGGGCATGTGTGAAAAGCAACCAATTGATGTGTGTCTCTCACATTGAAGTTTCTCTCTCTCTCTCTCTCTCTCTCTCTCTCTCTCCCTCCCTTCCACTCTCTCAATGAATATCCTCGGGTAAAGATTAACAACAACAACAAAACCTGGCATTTTTTAATGAGGAAGATATGAGTTTGTTTATAGCTTCTCAGGAAAGGGCTATAGACTGTGTAAGAGAAAGACAGAAATGAGCTACAAATATCTAGGAAAAATCAAAATTAAATTGGGTAAGAATCCCAGGTGATGATTCCCTGCAAGTATATGAAGTTCTTATTTTATAAATAGTCTACAGTATTTATTGAGCCCTCATTATGTACCTTGCACTAGTCTCTGAGGATTTTAAGCAAATTAAGTCATTTAATCCTCACATCAACCCAATGAGGTAAGAAATTAATTCCAGTATACAAAGGGGTGTGCTCAGGGAGGAAGCTGACTCACGAGAAGTCAGTAACTGGCAAAGTAGAGATTACAGCTAATTCTTTCATTCTCCAAAACTCTCCTCTATTTTTTTTTTCTGGCTTTATTTAGCTATAATTTTAAGATGAAAATTGTATACATTTAAGCTGTACAATATGTTGATTTGAGAGATTTGATATATGTTTACATTGTGAAATGATTACCCTAATTTAAATAATGAATATATTTATCACCTTACATAGTTACTATTTCCTTGTGTGTGTGCATTGAGAACACTTAATATCTACTCTCTTAACAAATTTCAAGTATACATTACAGTCTTAGTAACTATACTCAGCATTAATTCTCCATAACTTTTTATTTTATTTTATAACTAAAGTTTGAACCATCTGTCCAATATTTTCTTCTTTTCCCCAACCCACCTTGGCAACCATCATTCTACTCTCAGTTCCTATGAGTTCTACTTTTTTAGAAATCACATACAAAAGAGATCATACAATATCTGCCTTACTCTGTCTAGCTTATTTCACTTAGCATAATACCCTCAAGGTCCATCCATATTGTTACAATTTTATGACTGAATAATATTCCATTTATATAGATATTTTATTATGATTTTATATGTATATGAAAACACACACACACACACACACACACACACACACACACATATATATATATATATATATATATATATATATATATATATATATATATATAGTTATCCATTCATAAAAATGGGTCCATCCATTCAGTAGTCTCCTCTTCAATAGATAATTTGTTTTCTTCTCCATGTCCCCCCAATATACCACTTGGATATTATCTAAAGCAGCTTCCTTTGCCACCTGACCTCATCTCTTGCATAATAAGCATAACCTAAATTGGTCCCTCTGGGTGAAACAAACTTTTCTCCCTGGCCAGTAGTTCTCATATCCCACATGTCAATGAAATCCCAATACCTTATAAAATGTTGTTCTAATATTCTCTATGTGCTTAGTATTAAAAGAATCACAATCTAATTTTTATCTCAGCTCCATTAAACACTAGTATATATTTGAGGTAATGTATATATATGAGGATATATATATATATGTGTGTGTGTGTGTGTGTGTGTATGTGTGTATTAAACATCATACCACTATATTCTTTGTACTAAATAATGATGTAAGTTAGTTCACCTGCAAATAATTCAAAAGAAAGCTGTGGAATCAAAAGTTCTGAGTATGAGTCCTGCCTCTGCCCATTTTTTTTTTATTATAAATGGGGATATTGGAAACACAGTTTACCTACCCCAGCTCTTTCAATATGCCTTATAGAAGTATTCTGAGAATTGCCAAGATCATAAAAATGAAAATCCTATATAGTGAGGTACACTTAACAGGATACTGCCTCCCAAGTGTGTATGTGTGTGTTTGTTGAAATATTCATATATCATACAATTCACTGTACAATTCAATTGTTTTTAGTACATTCATAGAGTTGTACAACAACTACCACAATCAACTTTAGAATATTTTCATTAACCCCCAAAAAAGAACCCACACATTTTAGCTCTCACTCCCCAATCCTATTATTTTTCCATCCCTACCTCACTAGCCTCAGGTAATGAATCAATCTACTTTGTGTAACTACAGACTTATTCTGGATATTTTACATAAATAGTGTAAATTTAATGTGTATTTTGTGTATCCTTATTGTAGGATATATCAGTACTTTATTATTTTCTATGAGTGAATAAATAATATTCAAATTTATTGATATAACAACTTATTGATTCAGTCATCAAGTGATAGACATTTAGGATGTTTCTATTTTCGACTCATGAATAATACTGCTATGAGCATTCATGTTAAAAGTTTTTACATAGACATATGGCATTATTTCTCTTGGGTATATACCTAGGAGTGGAATTTCTGGGGCATATGATAACTCTATCTCTAACCTTGTAAGGAACTGCCACACTGTTTTCCAACATGTCTGCCTAAATGTGTTAAACAAAACAAAACAACAAAACTTAAGCTTTACTGCTATCACTTTCTGTTTCCTAATGCTAAGTGAAATAAATCAGACAGACAGGAAAAGAACAATATGACCTCAGTCATACGTGGGATATACTAGTTAAACAAAAAGTAACAAACAAAAACAAAGAAGGAAGATGGGAGGGGGATATAGAGGCTAAACTAGGTCAAACATGGTGAAGGAAGCAAACTTTGACTGGTGAGTGTATAATGAAATATATAGATGATATATTATAAAATTGTACACCTGAAAGGCATATACTATTAACCAATGCTACTCCAATAAGTTAATTTTTAAAATTCTGTTTTAACTTTGAGCCCCAGCTTGAATGTTACTGAATTGTAAGCATTTCTGATTTAGTTTCCTCTTTTTGTGCTCCCATGCATCCTATGATTATGTCAAAATAGCACATCCTGTTTATGCTTGTTGACCAATTATTTCTCTGACATCTCTCTGAGTGCTTTCTGTACCACCGATTACCTAATGCTTAACACATAGCAGGTACAAAATCAATATTTGTGGACTGAAGCACTGTGTTTGAGTTACAAGAAATGTTTGCTCTTTATACTTCTTTGAAAATTCTATTTTTAAATAATGAGTATTTATTACTTTTTGTATTACTTTTATAATCAGAAAAAGTTATAAAATTATAACATAATTAGAAATAGCTTTAGAAGTATATATACATAATTTACTTTTGATTAATTCTACTAAACATGTTTAATTATATCATCAAGTAAAAATTAACTTATTATTTAAAATATATGATATCAACTATTTTCTTTAGCATAAAATAAGTTGTTTATAGTAGCCCTTTTGGATAGCAATTTTGTGAAATATATATTTTATATTCTATTCTCTATAATAAAAGTAATTTACATTATATCAAAAAGATCCTTCTTTTGGAATGTAGCAGTCTTTTATTTTCCTTATTGAGTTCATGTTCAGCAAGAATCCTCAAAAGCTGGATTTGGTTTCTAAGAATCACTGAAAATTTCCTAAGCAGAAGACATGAATATTGTGATCTTTGAAATTGTTAATATAGCCTATAATATACCATGGGTACATTGTCGTTCTGGAACTTTATTTAATAAATCATCCTCTGATAGCTGGGTTAACTCTGAATGCACTAACAAAATTGAGTTTTCACATCTGTAAAATTGAGAACCAGAGTATATGTGGTGATAACTTCAAGCTATTGGCATCATATAGGACTCAGCCTAAAGCTGGCAGCCAGTCTTCCTCTATGAGACAGCTTTTGTATTATCATGAACTTTAGTAAATCTCTATATATAAAAGTCTAACATGCAAAGGGTCCCCTTGGGAGTTTGACCAGGAGACCAGGAATTTGATCACTTGCTATGATATGCGCTAACTACCAGGGGGTGGCATGGAATGGAGGAAGGTCCTGGCAGCTAGGATAGGGAGACCCCAGACAGTAGCTGGAAGGCACTAATCTGCCCTGATCACTGGCCAGGCCTAGGGACCTTTCCTGTGCAAGAAATTCATGCACTGGGCCTCTAGTACACAATAAGATTAAAATATTTGTGGCTCAGATGATTTCAAATTTTTGAAGTACATAAAGTGCCAGAAACCAAACATTGTCACTAATTGAGAAATGTGAAAAGGGAATCTGGAAGGCTGGTCAACCTTAATCGCTCTGAATTGTTGGAGCTATTCACTCATTGTTTAGTTGAGACATTGGTAGTTGAAGCAACTTTCACCTGTTAATCATATGTAAATTCTTGCTTATTGTCTATTGTTGGAATTTCCTGCCTAAAGGATATGGATGTAGCTCAAAACCTCAATAAAAGGGTTGGCAAAGCCAAAACCAGTTTGGCTCAATGGATAGAGTGTCAGTCTTCAGACTGAAAGGTCCCAGTTTCAATTCCAGTGAAGGGCATGTACATTGGTTGTAGGCACATCCCCAGTAGGGGGTGTGCAGGAGACAGCTGGTCATGTTTCTCTCTCATCAATGTTTCTAGCTCCCTATCCCTCTCCCTTCCTCTCTGTAAAAAAATCAATAATATATATATATTTTTAAAATGGGGAGGGGGAGGATGGCAAAGGCCAGAGCCGCATAGTCCTCCCCCTAGAGGTGGACTCCCGCCTGACTCCACATTTTCCCAAATTAACTCTTTTCCAGCCTCTCTTCATTTGTGTGCGGCCTTCTCCGGAAACAGAACCCTGAAGAGGAATCCTGAACCATGTGGGATGTGATAAGGGATCCCACAATAAAATATTTTCTTTTTAAATTTTATTTTATTGTTTAAAGTATCACATATAGTATTATATATGTCTCCTTTTCCCCCCATGGGCCTCCCCCCAGACACCCTCATCTCCCAGCACATGCCCTCACCCCCCTAGTGTCTGTGTCCAATGGTTATGCTTATATGTATGCATACAAGTCTTTTGGTTGATCTCTTATCTCCCCACCCCTCCTCTGCCTTCCCACTGAAGTTTGACAGTCTGTTTGATGCTTCTTTGTCTCTGTATCTATTTTTGTTCATCAGTTTATGATGTTCATTGTATTCCATAAATGAGTGTGATCATGTGATATTTATCTTTCTCTGACTGGCTTGTTTCTTTAGCATAATGTTTTTCAGGTCTATCTATACTATTGCAAATGGTAAAAGTTCCTTCTTGTTTATAATGGCATAGTATTCCATTGTGTAGATTTACCACAGTGTTTTAACTCACTCATCTGGTGATGGGCACTTAGGTTGTTTCCAAATTTTAGCTATTGTAAATTGTGCTGCTATGAACATAGGGGTGCACATGTCCTTTCTGATGGTGTTTCTGGTTTCTTGGGGTATAGTTCTAGGAGTGGGATTACTGGGTCAAATGGGAGTTCCATTTTTAGTTTTTTGAGGAAACTCCATGCTGTTTTCCACAGTGGCTGCACCAGTCTGCATTCCCACCAGCAGTGCATGAGGGTTCCTTTTTCTCTGCATCCTTTCCAGCACTTGTTTGTTGATTTGTTGATGATAGTCATTCTAAAAGGTGTGAGATGATAGCTCATTGTTGTTTTTATTTGCATCTCTCAGATGATTAGAGACTTAGAGAAAATGTTTTCATAGGTCTGTTGGCCATCCATATGTCAAATTTCAAAAGGTGTTTACTTAAGTCCTTTGCCCATTTTTTGATTGGATTGTTTATCTTCTTTTGTTAAGATGTATGAGTTCCCTATAAATTTTGGAGATTAGGCCTTTAATTGTAAGGCAGGAAACCATAAAAACCTTAAAAAAATAGATAGGCAGCAAAATATCATGCATATGTCATAGCATTTACCAATACAGCTCTTAGGGCAATGGGAACTAAGGAGAAAATAAACAAATGGGACTACATCAAAATAAAAAGCTCTGCACAGCAAAAGAAACCATCAACAAAACAACAAGAAAGCCCATTGCATGGGAGAACATATTTGCCAATGTTATATCTGATAAAGTACATAATGTATTTTCAACCAAGTGAATATCAGCAGGTGAGTCAGTATGTGATTGCTCCCAGGCAAAGCATCTGCTTTAGCACAAGATGGGAGTGTGGTTAAGATGTGGATTTTGCAGCCACACTGCCTGCGTAGTAATCCTGGTTCTGAATCTTAGCCACTGTGGGAACTTGGATTTATTAATCACCTCTGTGTCCCTCGATTTCCTCATTTGCAAAATGAGCACACAAGTACCTACCTCATAGGATTCATGTAAAGATTATATATTAATCCTTGCACAGTATAATGACTCTATGTGTGAGAACATACTTGGCGCTATATAACTATTAGCTAAGATAACTGAATCTATTCCTTTTGGCCAGTGACTGGATAATTTTAAATGTTTGACTCTGCATCTCTCATAAATCAACCTATATATAAGATATCCATTTTAATAATGTAAGTAGTCATATCCTCAAATGATTCAAAATATTGGTAGTTTACATCCTTTTCAATATCTTTCTTATGCACATTTTCACTCAGATAGTGTAATGATGCATATAAATATAAATTGAAAACACATAGATATTTTTTATCCATTTTATTAACTAAAAATTCAAACATAGAGAAAAAACACTCTAAAAACTTAACCCTCCTTGAACTTGAAAAAAACCACATTTCATTCTTTGTAGATATTAGTGTGCTAGACATACCTTCACATGTTTAGTGGAGGGAATATAATTAGAGAAAGTAAAAATGTACTTCTCTTTTGAATTAAATGTTGAAAGCACTGTAACCTCAGATTAAATATGAGCAGCCGCTGGTAAAGTGAATGAAAAAGATGCTATAAAAATCACCACTGGGGAATATAAGAAAATAACTTTCACATTAATAAGTTAAAACTATCAGTGTAGAGTTCTGTCTATTCTCCCCTGAGCTGCTATTACTTGTCTACTGAAGGGAATAGTTATATTAAACCCAACTTTGAATACTTTAAATTTTGTTTCTTTTTTTTCCCTATAAATTCTAAGCATTGACCTTTTTTTTTTTTTTTTTTTTTTTTTTTTTAATCATCCTTTTTCAATTACTCTTGCCTTTAAGGAACAACGGAATTTAGTGCTCTGCAAAAAAGAAATGACAAAATGTAGGGCAGCCAAGTCAAGGCCAAAAAGAGACAGAGCTGTACCTGGGGACTCCCTGGACGGCCTTGATAGGAGAATGTCCTCTCCGGGCGCCTTTGTGCATGTGACTCTCAGCCTCTGCTCCAGTGATTGTCAACCTTGACTGAGCATTAGAATCACTCGGAGAGCTTTTTAAAAATCTCAGCGCTCAGGTTGCTCTGTGGGCCAATTAAACCGGAATCTCTAGAAGTGAGACCCAGGCATAGGTATTTTTTTTTTTTAATTCTCCAAGTGACTTCTGTGTGCAGCCAACATAGACAGAACCACTGGTCTAGAAAATCTCTTCCGCCTCCTTTACAAAATGTATTAGAGGCTGCTGCCCATGACCAATACGTTGTTCATTAGTAATCATGCCATGTTTTCAGTACTTCAGAGTCTCTTCTTGCTTTAGCTATTTTTACTGTTTTATTTCTATGAAATGCTCACTATTAGACAATATTGGCAAGAAGAAAAATGGGTATAATGTTCAGAAAAACATCAATTAAAATGTTTACATCCCCCTCTTTTTTATTAGCATGAATTGGTTGATCAGATTCCTGAGATGAAGCAAATCTTAAGCCTTTAGATTAATGAATCATAATGTAAATATCTGTGTTTTCCGATGTTCTTGGGCTCTACAGCAGTGGCTCTCAACCTGTGGGTCATGAGCCCACAGGTTGAGAACCACTAGTAGGGTCGCCTAAAATCATAGGAAAACACAGATATTTACATTACAATTCATAACAGTAGCAAAATTACTGTTATGAAGTAGCAACGAAAATAATTTTATGGTTGGAGTCACCACAACATGAGGAACTGTGTTAAAGGGTTGCGGCATTAGAAAGGTTGAGAACCACTGATTTAGAAGATTGGTTGAGTGGGAAGTTTTCAGTGTTGAGAGATCTAGGGGATGGGGATGATAAGTGCAAGGAGGGATACAGCCTCTTAACAAATACTACTCACCCACCATGTGACCTTAAACATCCCATTAAACCTCCACCAGCCACTTTAGATTGTCTACCTACGATGACCCGTTAAGCTGATCTGGTCAGCTAGGTCAGCTATGATTCCAGAAAAACAAAAAGAAGTGGTTGATCTTCTTTACAAGGTGATTCTTACCCTGTCTCCACATTAGAATCTCTCTGGAAGATTTTACAGTATACCTATGCTGCAGCTCACCTCTGGAGACTGCAGTGTATTCGGGTCAGGGTGCAACCAGGACATGGCATTGCAAAAGCCCTCCAGGGATTTTAATGTGCAGCCAAGACTAATGCACTGCTCTAGGGAGAGGCAGCCCTCCCAAAATGAAGTGACAAATAAGAGAGGTGATGACTTCACTGGGTGTTTACACAAAGCTCTGCTCTGGAAAGTGCTCTGAGGACTGCATACAACACTTTTTAAATCACCTCAATAAAATCAGAATGGCAAACAATGTATTGGGCGTATCACAGGAAAGCATGAGTATCACTATCAGGAAACAGGTCTACATAACCTAACAGAATAAGAGAAATTCTGAGCTGTTTCTCCACAGAGCAGTGCCTTTTTTCTTTTGGTCCTGAGTTATGGCGAAGAAAAATAAAACAGAGCCCTGAAGAATCCCTGTAGGAAATGAATGGAGAAAAATACCACTTGATATAAGTGCATGCTGAGTAGGTAGGAGTTACAGAATCTGGCTTGCACCTGATTTTTGCTCTACTTTCAATATTTCTGATCTCAGGCAATAATTACTTAACACATCAGCAAAATATGTTTAAATTACTACTCTAATACAACAAATAGAATGTGTTAAAAGCCAACTATTTCATGCAGCACTGAAGTAGCTGCTCACATCCATTCACACATTTTTTTTTGCCATAAAATACTTCTAAGTAGGTCACCATTTTTATCACCATCTTTCTAATAAAGAAGTAAGCTGAGAAAAATTAAACAATGTGCTTAAGATCACACAGCTAATAAGTGATGGGTAGGTGTCCAAAGTCAAGTTTTCTGGCCTGCACACCCATGGGCTTTGACAAGAGTACTCCACAGCACTATTATGGTGGGCCTGGTATTGGCTCAGGGGCAGGGCAAGAACACGTACGAAGGCAAAGTTGTCACTACCAAAGACTTTGAGTAACATTTCTGGAGTGAGCAAATGTTCCTGAAGGCACCAGTTCTCTTGTGTCTCTTTCCCATGTGCCTCCAACTAAATCAACAGATTGTCTCAGGATGTATTTTTCTTCAGAATTATCACACGAGGATGAACAACCTGCCTTAGGAAAGGAATCCATTTATCTCAAAGGCCAACACAGAGATCATCAAGTATGTAGGTCCTTACAGGAAGGTAGGGAGTAAAGATGGGTAATGGTGCTAAAATTCCCAACTAGAGCCGTAGTGTAGAAAGTGAGCTGTCCAGCCAACAGCATCCTCATCCAAACAGAGTCAAACGTGGAGTCCAACCTCCACAACTATGCCCTTTGCCTTGGACACAGGGAAATGTTCCTGGTCAGGCATGGGGATTCCAAATTCCAGGTTGAGGGAAACTAGAACTGCAGCTTCCAACCTGAAGGTAATGAGACGATGAAAAATGAAAGTGAAGATTGTACAGAGACAGGTAACAGATCTCATTCCCATGCCTTCCCTGCAGCCACCGGAAGAGACATGTCAATGTTTCCTTTTACTTCCTTCCTGATCCTTGAAGCAAAACCCCGCAGTAGCTGTAAATAATCCAGGCTCTCTGGGAGCCTATGGCAAAGGCTTCGAGAAAAGCCACGTGCACTGACGTTCTTCTAACTAGATTTTGTGCTTTCAGTGTGTTCACTCAAGAATGAAAACACCATTACACATGTTGTGCTTCCCAGGCGAAGCAGATGCTCATCTTGGGATGAAGTTACACACACAGATAGAAAATGAACTGTAACGAGTGTTTTTTGTTTTTGTTTGTTTGTTTGTTTGTTTGATTTTGCAGAGAATAAGAGGGTTTTTTAAGAATCCTTGATGAAGTCCCAGTGTAGCATATATATTCCTTACTACACAGATTTATTCTGTAAAACTTTCCTTCCGCCATTTTTACCAGCCAACTGACAGTTTCCAGTGTTCCTGTGTTATGACTGCTTACTGGGTGTGAAGCAGAAATGATGTTTTACAGCC
Source organism: Pipistrellus hanaki (assembly GCF_964339955.1). Taxonomy (NCBI): domain Eukaryota; kingdom Metazoa; phylum Chordata; class Mammalia; order Chiroptera; family Vespertilionidae; genus Pipistrellus; species Pipistrellus hanaki. Next base: position 21,015,682 of record NC_140510.1, read on the forward strand.
GCCATAGGAAGTACCAGTGAGAATTAAATTGCTTTCCCTTCTTCCTCATCATTGCGAATCTGGTGCAGATGAAAGAGGGAAGATTGGCAGCCGGGGAGTCCAAAGTCCTCTGTTATCTGTGAGATGCACATGATGGGGGCAGAGGCAGCCTCAACTCTTCTCTCACAGCCATATGCCAGCTTTCAAATTCTGGAAAAGAGCTCTGTGGGGGAGCGTGTCATTTGTAAAAGATAGGATTTCCAGATAGGCTTTCTTTGAAAAAAAATAAAATAAATAAAAAATAAAGCTCGATAGGCAGGGGGTGGGGAGTTGGGATTTACAAAGCAATTAGAGGGGAAAAGGAAATAAGTTGCGGAGTGGATATTTGAAGGTGTTCTTTGGGTTCCTGTTCAGTTGAGAATAATGTGAGCTCTATTTCCTTATTGTTTTAATTATTATTTTTTTTTCCACTCCTTGCTTTTATCTTTGTGTCTGTTTGCCAAGCTGGTATTCTCTGCCCATGTTTGTTCTGGGCAAACAGGCTCAGATCCTGTAACAAACTCCCTGTCAGTCCCAGCCATGTCCCAGCTTCCTATCCTGGTAAAAAGACAGGGTCTGAACCTGCAGAGCTCTGGGCACTGGCCCACGTGCTGGTCTTTCGGCTCTCCCCCCGTTTCCAGCCTGCTGATAGAGCACTCTCGCTGCCTTGCACCTGGTCTGGCCTCAAAGCCTAGCTTTGCTCCAGCTTTGTTCCTGGAAAAATCTTTGTGCTGCCTTCTTGCAGCTGGTAGCCAGGTCCACACCACCCTATATTGAGCCCAGGCTCTGAAATGCTGGCCCAGGCTCAGGGCACTCTGACAGGATGCCTCACAGGCAACATTTGTCACCAGCTTCTTCCCATCCTGCTTTCCTCCGCCTCTTCTTTTTTGTTTCCTGTGGAGTTCAAAGAGCTTCTAAACTGCCCAGGCCTTCACCAGGAGGGCGTGCACCGAAGGCTTTGGTCTAACTTTTCCCTCAGCCTTCCTGTTGCAGCATTGACCTCCAGGCAGAGCCATTTAGCCTGTGCTGCGAAGCATAAGCTTGCAGAATGCAGAGTTTAATTAATGTTTTTCATTATGATGATGAGTGTGCTGACTGACCCTGTGATTCTGCTCTGTCTGGATTAGATTTTTCATCTCCTTGTGCAAACCTGCTACTCCTGTGATCCCCATTTTTGTTCATAGGGCCACCATGTTTCCAGGCTCCCAGGCCTCAGTGTCATGGGCTCCTCTCTGATGTCTCCCTGGTTAGCCCATGACATCTCTTTCCAGATCCTGTTGAGTCTCATCCATCCCCGATGTTCTGTTCCCACTACGACAGCCCTTATTCTTCTGGATGGAATAATGAGAGTCTTTGAAGTTGCCCTCTGCCTGCTGACATTTCCTCCTTTGTGCCTACTGTACGCCCACTGCCTGACCGAGCTTCCTCATGCATTTGAATTCCTGTTCTTCACTTACCTGCTGTCAGAGGCACGATAATGTATGCCTTTAGCTTCAGTTTTTTATCTTTAAATATGATAATATCTCAAAATAGTATTTTTTACTGCTGCATTGTTATGGAATACAGCATAAAGCTCATAGCCTGTTCTTACTGGCTTTTAAACATCAGCTTATTTAGTCAAAATTATTTCCAAATTTTTCTTATTTGTTTTCACTGTAATGTCTAAATGATGATGAAGATAATGACAATGTTAACATGTAATAATATCTATGCACCAGAACTATTTCCATCACTTTACATGGGCTAACTCATTTAAACCTCAAGCTATAATGCCACAATTACAGTCCCTTCTGTGCAAGTAGGAAAGCCAAATCAGTTAAACATGCTCTAAACCACACAGTAAGAAGTGGAGAAACTAGGATTCGAACCTATGAATTGTCCTCAGAGATTGCCTTCTTAGACAGTGTTCTATGTGCTTTCCATATGACAGCTATATCTTATTTTTTTAACATTATTCTTTCAAAACTTGTGTGGTTTTTTTTTTTTATTATGAAACATTAGCAACAGACAGAAAAGTGTACAAACATGCATAATTCATTGATTCATCACAAAACAACCTCCAGCTCAAGTATACAACATTGCTAAAACCCTGTAGCCACCCTACTACCTCTTCTAGCCATAAACATAACTACTTTCTTAATTTCAGGCTTAAGGGAAACATTTCCAAGGTTTTATTTCTACTCTTACCAGTTTAACTTGTACCTTAATCATTGTAGAAGAATTAGGAAGATTTTGAGATCTATGTATATTCACACACACAGTGTGCATTATTTTGTGTCGGACTCCTGTAGCTCAATATTTTATTTGTAAGATCCATCTTGTGGTTGCATGTTCCTGTGGTTCATTCCATTCTATAAAGTATTCCAATGTACAAATTTGCCATTTTCAATTCATTTTACCTTTGATATACCTTTGAATCAATGCTGTACATATATTGTATGTATCTTTTGGAATACGTGCTTATGCATTTTTGTAGTGTAGATGCCTAGAAATGGAGTTACTGGGTTGTAGGAAATAAGTAAATTCAACCTTGGAAGAATATGCCAAACTTTTCCCCCAAAAAACAATTACACATACTTCCATTAGCATCATGGGTGTATGAAAGTTCTCATAACTTTACACCCTTAGTCGTATTTAGTAAATTGTGGTAAAGTCTTTTTAATTTTGGTCATTCTGATAGAAATATAGTGAGATTTCTTCACAGTTTTAATTGGTACTTCCCAGATTACTGGTGAAGGTAAGTATAGTTTCACTGGTTGGCTGATTTGAACTGTTATATTTTGTAAAATGCCTATTCAACCCACTTGCTCATTCTTTTTTCTAATATTTTGAATAAATTTTTAATTTATTCAGGATATGAGTGCTTTGTAGTTATAGTTACTGCAAATATCTTATATATTCTGGCTCTAAAAATATATATTTTTTTCAGTTTAGTGTTATCTTTCAATTTTCAGTATTATAATCCAATATAGCAAGTTTTTTTGTTCTTGGTGGTGTTCTTTTTTTTAAAGGTTAGTGATTTGACTATCTGATTTATTGAGATACCTACCCTAAGATCTTTATCTTTACCCTTACTTTCCTGAGATCAACATTTCCTATCTTCTAGAAGACTTATTGTTTTAAGTTTCATATTTAGATACATAGTGCATATATTTAATTTTCTGTTTTCAGTATGAATTGTGGGTCATTTCATTTTTATGAGCTCTAATTGACCCATCACCTTTTGTTGAAAAGATATTCCTCTGCAGTGTAACACCTACATGAGTCAAGTGTCCATGGGTCAGTTTTGCATGGGTCAATTTCTTGACTTCCTATGTATTTCCCATTATTTCATTAAGAAATTTTCCAAACATACTGCGGAGTGGCAAGAATGATTCATTAAACCTCCAAGATCTACATTAACATTTAATTATGGTTGTTTTATTGCATATATCTATATCTCCCTCCAGTCATCTATGAATTTACCTTTTTGAAGTATTTTAAAGTAAATTACAGCCTTCCGTACACTTTATCCCAAAACATTCCAACATTAATATTATTAAGTAGAATTTAATATATGCCTATTTTTAGGGGGTGGGGTGGGGGTGTAATCTCTTATATTAAAGGCCCATGGCCATCATGCTGTAATGTGGTAACAACCAAACTATTATAGCAGCGGCTCTTGTGGTGGGCAGGGTGGGGCACAAGCTACTAGCAGTGGAGAGCTACTGGACTTATAGTTTACATTATAATGATATGTACAGACCTTTAGCATACTGTTTAATAATTTTGATGCATGCATACAAAGATTAGTTTAGCCTATTCTCCAAATGAATGCAAATAAAATCAGTCTTTGCCTACTCTTCATTAGTATAATATTTTTTAGATTCATCTATATGTTTTTGCTGATTGGTATTACATTTCATTCATATACTAGAGTCCCAGTGCACAAAATGATGTACTGGTGGGGTCCCTTAGCCTTGCCAGTGATCAGGGCCAATGCGGGGGGGGAGGAAGGGGGAGGTCAGCTGGCTTGGGGTAGGGACTGCAGGAGGTTGGCCCCAGCAACTAGCATCCTTTTTGGGTCTGAGGTGCAGATGAACCAGATTTGGGGCTGTCAGGGCTCCAGAAGCAAGGTCTGGGTCAATGTGCATCATAGCTACCGGCCAGTCATCTGGTCATTCTAGTCATTTCAGTCATTTGGTTGTAATGGTCACTTAGGCTTTTATATAGAGAGATTGCATTGTCATAACCATGGACACAGACTATAGGGTGGTGAAGGCCTGGGGCAGGGACAGGGTGGGAGTGGGCTAGAAGGGGTCAATGGGAGGAAAAGGGAGACATATGTACTACTTTTAACAATAAAGATTTAATATACATGTACATTTATAGCATTGTGTTTCTCTATTCTCCTACCAATGGACACTTGAGATATTTCCATTTTCAGCTACTCAGATGTCAAGGTGCTATGAACATTCTTGTAAAATCTTTTAGTGGCCACATGCTTCTCTATCTTGAGTAAATACTTATAAATAAATTGCTACCTTATAAGGTAGGCACATGTTTATGCTCATGGAAAATTTCAGAACTTTTTCAGGGTGTTTCACACTTTCCTAAACAATGGAGAAAAAGGTCATTATTGTTGTAGAATTTTGTTCCTTTGTTTGCTCTGAAGTTCTAATGATTGTTGTTATTTTCATAATGACTTATGATGCTGAAACCATTTCAAGACCTTATATATATCTTGGCCATTTGTACTAGTATATCTTCTTTTCTGAAGTGACTATTCAAGCATTTTTCCCATTTTTGAAACTTGAGTTTTTCTTTTCATTATTGAGTTATAGGATATACAAACATAGATACAGGTATATGGGTTCAAATCCTGAATTAGATATACACTTTGCAAATATTGTCTCTCATATATGGATGTTTATTTAGTGTCTAACTATCTCTTTTGATTAAATAGAATTTCTTAAATATTTATTTATTTATTTATGTTCTTTATTGATTAAAGTATTACATATGTCTCCTTTTCCCCCCATTGACCTCTCCCCAGCCACTCCCACCTCTCTGCACATGCCCTCACACCCCTACTGTGTGTGTCCATTGGTTTTGCTTATATGCATGCATATAAGTCCTTTGGTTGATCTCTTACCATCTCACATCCGTCCCCTACGTCCCCTACATCCCCACTGAGGTTTGATGGTTCAATGCTTCTTTGTCTTTGCATCTATTTTTATTCATCAGTTTATGTTGTTCATTATATTCCACAAATGAATGAGATTATGTGATACTTATTTTCCCCTGACTGGCTTATATCACTTAGCATAATGCTGTCCAGGTCCATCCATGCTGTTGCAAATGGTAGGAATTCCTTCTTTTTTATAGCAGCATAGTATTCCATTGTGTAGATGTACCACTGTTTTCTAATACACTCATCTGGTGATGGGCATTTAGGCTATTTCCAAATCTTAGCTATTGTAAGTTGTGCTGCTATGAACATAGGGGTGAATGTATTCTTTCTGATTGGTGTTTCTAATTTCTTGGGATAAAGTCCTAGAAGTGGGATTACTGGGCCAAATGGAAATTCTGTTTTTAACTTTTTGAGGAAATGCCATACTGTTTTCCACAGTGGCTATACCAGTCTGCATTTCCACTAACAGTGCATGAGGGTAGAATTTTATAACGTTTATGAAATCTAATTTAACTTTTTCCTCCCTCTTTTATTGTTATGGCCTTCTGTCTCTTCTGGGGGAAAAACAAAACAAAAACAAAAACAAAAAAACTTGTATACTTCCAAGTTGTGATAATATTATCTTCTTTTTTTTGAGTTTTAGAAGCTTAAAAATCTAACCAATGTCACCACAATAAATTAAATAAAAATAAAATAAAAATTTAACTAACATTAAAAAACGCTTAACATTTTTTGTTGCTGTTTTTGTTAATTCTCACCCAAGGATATTTTTCTATTGATTTTTACAGAGAGTGGAAGGGAATGAGAGGGAGAGAGCGAGAAAGAGAGAGAGAGATAGAGAGAGAGAGAGCGAGAACGAGGGTGAGAGAAAGAGTCATACACATCAATTGGGTGCCTTCCACAAGCACCCCAACTAGGTCAGGGATCAAACCTGCAACCAGGCACATACCCTTGACAATAAATTGAACCTGAGTAGGCCAACCCCCTTAATGCTAAAGTCTATAATCAATCTAACATTAATTTTTTATGTGATAGGGTTGAAATTATTTTATTTTTTATCTCAAGCTCTAAGTATCTCTACATGATTTATTAAGTAGACTTTCATTGTCTCATGGATTGCTTTAGCAACTTTATTGAGAATTAGTTCAACATACAATTGAGGGATTCTTTCTGAGTTCTCTTTTTAACTTTATTCATCTATTTGTCTATCATTATGCCAGAATCATTCTGTCTTGATTACAGTGGCATTATACTGTGTTCTTCAAATTTTTTAAACTCAAGGTTGTATGTATATTCTAATAGAGACATTTACATTTCCTTTGTATTTCCACATTTGAATGTTTTTCTATTAAAAAAAACAAAACAAAACAAAACAAACAAAAAAAAACCTGCTAGGATTATTATAATTGCATTGAATCTATAGATTAATTTAAAAATAATTTACATCTTAAAATATTCAGTATTTTAATTTTAGCAAATAAACATGATATAGTTCTCCATATATTTACATTTCATTTATTTTTTTTCATCAATGTTTTTATGTGTTTAGTATACAGGTCTTTTTTGTTGTTTTTGTTAAGTGTTATTTTAAGTATTTTATGTATATAACGCTATTTTTTTGAAAAATCAACATTATAGAATTGTAAATTACATATAACTAATTGAACATTTTAAAAATGTGCAGTTTGATGATTTTTAGCATATAATTTAGCTATTTTTAAAATTAATAAACTTTCTATTTTAGAAAAGTTTTATGTTTTTAGAAAAATTGAACAAATAACATAGAGAACTCCCATATAATACCCCTTCACCCCATATACAGTGTTTCCTTTTATTAACATCTTGAATTAATGTGCTAAGTTCATTATAATTGGTGGATCAATATTGATACAGTATTCTTAACTAAAGTTCATTGTGTACATTTGGGCTCACCCTTGATATTTTAATACTATGGGTGTTAGCAATGTATAATGACAAATGACATGTACCCACCATTACAGTCTCATACAGAAATAATTTCACTGCCCTAAGATTCCCTATGCTCTTCTTTCTTTTCCTCCATCCTATCCTAGAAACACCTCAAAACGAAGGTCTTTTTACAGCCCTATAGTTGGTGTTTTCCAGAATGCCTCTGTCCTTCAGAGAGCCGGTTCTTTCTTCCAGGCTGAAGGCTGAGGGGCTGGAGTTGGCTCTTTACTTTCCCTGAGGATGCTTAAGCTCCAGTAAAATCCAACGTGCCCAAAACTTTGGCAAATAGTTTTCCTGAGGATAAGCTTTTGTTCAAGTGAACGGAATGCTCTAACATTTTTCAGAGAGGTTACTTCCTCCCCACCAGAGTATAAGGGGATGTTTCTTAGACTTTGACTCTGAGTACCTGAAGGGGCTCCTGGAGGTACAAGGAAGGAAAGTTTTTAATTCTCCAGCTTCCTCACCCTGAGCCTTCCAGCAGTTCATCAGTTACACATTCTGTTTGATCCCTCCCTGGTCTTTTCAGCAGAGAGCTGCTGGTGGGTGCAAATTCCAGTCTGGTGAACTGCAATTTCTTGTGTTTGCTTGTTCCTCGAATTTTGAAAGACAGCAGTTCACCCTGTGATTTAAATGTAAGAATAGTTGTTGATTTTTAGTGTGTCTAGCTTTCTGCTTGTTGTTGATAACTTCTAAGCTTCTTACATGTGAGATCAGAAGTATGAAGTTAACAAAATAATTTATACTTTAAAAAAATATTTTTCTAGTTTGTTTCATTGAAGTGGAATGGTTGACCCTAATTACATTGCCTGATATTACTGAAAGCAGAAGTCTCCATTATTATCTACTTTAATCTTCATTTCAGTTGTATGAATAGTTATTTGATGTACTATTCTTCATTAGTTCCAATTAATAGCTTGTGTCTATATATTTACTTGTATTTCTCCCTTACTATCTGGAACACCTCTCTACTAGCTAAAGTAATTTATTTTTATGTTGGTGTATCAAAATTCTACCCATCCTTTTAAAAAAAAAAAAATATATATATATATATATATATATATATATATATATATATATATATATATATATTATTGATTTTTTACAGAGAGGAAGAGAGAGGGATAGAGAGCTAGAAACATCTATGAGAGAGAATCATCGATCAGCTGCCTCTTGCACACCCCTTACTGGGGATGTGCCCGCAACCAAGGTACATGCCCTTGACTGGAATCGAACCAGGGACCTTTCAGTCCGCAGGCTGACGCTCTATCCACTGAGCCAAACTGGTCTCAGCTCTACCCATCCTTTATAAGCTAATTTAAATTGTATCTCTTATCAATTATTGGTATTGAAAGCATTAATACCATTAATAACCTTGTTATTATTGTTTAACAGGAAAAAATAAAGGGAAGTCTAGATAAAATAGACACGACATTTTTACAGTTTTGCCAGGAAGCTGCAGTTAATATTTTCCAAGTCTGTTCCCCACCGGTCACTGGGGGAAGGGACTGGACAGTAAATGCATGCCCATTAAGGTCAAGTGCTTATATGTCAGTCACACCTGAGAGCAAGTCAGTGGCCAGAATAGGCATGGCCACTGCAAGGGCACGAGACCTGAGATATTTAAACTCCTGAACAAAGGAAATGAACTCTCTTGGCTCTCTCTCTTTTGGCTTTCCTGTTTGCTTGTGGTCTGGGGACTCCTGTTGCAGGGGGCAACTCTCCTACATTCATCCACATGGCTCCCGACCATGTGAGACCCACACAACGGATTGATGGACTTTTAACTAGCCTGATGCAAAACCAGACTCAACTCCACCATAGAATGGAAGCTCTGGACACTGGCCCTACTTCTGGCTTTGCCTCAGCTACGTATTTCCCAGGACTGGTTTAATGACAACAGGATTTTACAACCCAAGATATATAATCCCACACCAATAAAAACCATTTATTCTCTCATGCAAGTCATAGAAAATTTATTTTATGAGGTTATCCCAGAAGCCCCCCTACTCCCACTAGTGTCAGGGAAATTGAACCCATTAATTTTTCTAGCAACAGCATTACTATGCTTATTAGTTTAATATGATGTTGAATCCACTAATTTATGACTTAAGTGAAGTTATCTTAATCTACTTGTTTGAACCAAGACAAACAATGTTGCTTTTAGAAGTAGTTGTTTTCTATAAGAATGAAGTAAGCGGTGCCAAGATGTCATCATCTATTGTCCATTGCTATGCAGTCAGAAGCCAGCTGCTGAGGGCTCCACTGGAAGCTTACCGTGAGAAATGATGTGGAAAAGCAGCTAGGACAAGGGAACAGTTAGTCTATAATTACTGAGAGTTTATGAGGACTATTCAAAAGTTTTAGGTGGGGCAAGGACTCTTTGCTAACTTAAAAACTCTTGGAGGTATTAGTTTCTGCACAAGGCAGCTCTTTGGTTGGCTGTGGTGAAAAACAAGGCAGTGGCCTTTGAAAGTGATCAGCAACCTCCCTGCCCATCCCACCAATGCGACCAACATCCTTCATTCCCTAGCAACGTTCATTAGCAAAAAGGGATATTTTTTGTTTTTTCATTGGCAGTTGGACATCAGCTCAAGGTTGGTTATAACCTTCTCTCCTAAGTGCCTACTCATGTGAAAAGGTACACCTCGTATTAAATTTGGACATTTTTCCCTTTATCTCCCCTTTCCTGGAATAATAATGTGCACAATCTGTCATTTGTTTAGAGTATATTATTTCTAAATTTGGCTTATTAAAAAAATGTCATTCTGGCCCAAACTGGTTTGGCTCAGTGGATAGATCATTGGTCTGTGGACTGAAAGGTCCCAGGTTCGATTCCGGTCAAGAGCTTGTACATTGGTTGAGGGCACATCCCCAGTGGGGGGTGTGCAGGAGGCAGCTGGTGGATGTTTCTCTTCCATCAATGTTTCTAGCTCTCTATCCCTCTCCCTTCCTCTCTGTAAAAAAATAAATAAAATATATATTTTTTAAATGTCATTCTGTATGCTATTGGTTTGTGAAATTGTTGTGATCCCCACAGTGAACCTGTGCTAAATAAATTGCTGGAAAAGACAGAATCAGTCTCTGAATACAACTTTTACACTGAAAAACAAGATAAAATAATGATTTTTCTTCTTAAACTATCTCAGCACTTAATTTATACTGTTTTTATGGCTCACATTGCATTTTTAATACATTAGTTACTCATGTACAGGTAGGTTAATATCTATATATATAAAAGCCTAAGCGACCATTACAATGGAACTACTGGAATGACAGAATGTCTGGTCACCATGATATGTACTAACTACCAAGGGGCAGACACCCAACACAGGAGTTGCCCCCAAACTGCAGGCCCTGATCACTGATGGGACCTGCCAGCCATCCTCCTTGGTTTGTTCCCCTGTTCCTCCCCTCAGTTGGCAGGCCCTGATCAGCCCACTGCCTGCTCACTTCGGTGGTGGTTGGCCCCTCCCCTTGGTTGGCAGGCCCCGATTGGCCAATTAGGGCTGGGCCTGGGCTGGGATGAGGAACTGGGATTGAGTGGCAGAGGATGTGGACTATTAGGGAAGGAGGAGCAGGGAGGCAAGGAACCTGATTGGCCCTGATCCCCAGCCAGGCCTACGGACCCAGCTGTGCATAAATTTTATGCACTAGACCTCTAGTGTATGTTATAAAGACATATGTTTTCTCTGATCAATTTTTATTTATCTCCCAGAACTCAGTTCAGTGCTTTACAATTAATGAAATATACTTAATCAGATTAGCACCCCTCTTAAAAAAAATGAACCCTAATAAAGTCTAGTACTGATTCCAGTCCTAGATGATAATAGTCAAGACTGAGAAAAATAACCCAGAAACTTCTTCCTATAACTTACTAGAAACTCATTTTCTTCTGTGATCTTAAATCCCAAACCCATGTTGGTTCTCACAAGTATGGTCACAAATTAAATTATATTTTATGCCAAGTAAATAGATAGGCTTTTCCCCAAAACTCTTCCATTTCTCTGTAAGGTGCCCATATTTAGCAATGTAAGAGTTAGCAGCGTTGGCAGGGTAGGAGGTAGAAAAAGCAGATGAGACTAAAAATTAGCTCTGATTCCTGTTAGAGATGGTAGTGGGTGAACATAGGTGCTATGAGGAAAAAAGTCTCTATGACTACCAACCTGGAAAATACTGTCACCAAGGAGTGTGTATTTTTAAATTTGCACTGGGACTCCACAAAATATAAAGCTATATAGTTCATTCAATTTTTGTGTGCCTAAAACCCATTTCTAGGACCTAACTTTGGGGACTAGTGTGCTCAAATACATTTTGTGGCATTAGCATTCTCTCATACCTTAGGAACTGGCTGCCTGTAAATTAGGATAAATATATGTAGGATGGTAAGAGTAGGCACTCACTTTCCTTTCTATGTTAAAGCAAGGCTATGCTTTCCCAGAAAGAAGTTGAAGTTGAAATGTAATAGTGAAATTTTTTCCCTCTCAAAATGGAAACATCTATTAGAATGTGCATTAGTCATACTTCTACTAGAATATCATATCTACTTTTGGTTTTCACACCTTAAAAGAGATTTTGAGAAATAGGAGAGGGTCAAGAAATGTCACAAAAGTAATTAAAGAATTGTAAATGAAGAACTTGGAGGAAAAAGTCAAAGTGACTCTGTCATTTAATGTAAATAATTTAATTCCACAATTACATATTAAGTGTGACTTTTCACTCTCCATGATTATATCTTATACAAGAGGGAATATGCAAAATGTGTTAGGCACAAAGCAAGTACTCTTAGCATTCAGAAAGATGAATTTTTGCAGGTCAACTGTTAGCCATGTCTTTTTCAGTGGAATACTATTTCACAGATGGTTATAGTTAAGAACACAGTATTGACCTTTGATCTGTTTCATAGCTCATTTGGGCAAAATGTTATGTTTCCGTTATAACAGCACCTAATTTAGTGAATTAAAGGAGCATTAGCCTACTATATGTGTACATACATAGTCTCTTGATTGGTACACATTGAATACTTAATAAAATATATTTTTTGTTATATTAGATTGAAAGCAACTCATATGGAATGACATATTCCATTGGTATAGAAAGAAGTTGTTTTGCAATTACTCTGAAAAACAAATTAACTTTATTAAGGAGAAATGTTTATTATTATTGGAAAAGGCCAATAAACCCATGATAATAATAGCCAATAATTATTAAGCACCTCCTATATTACATTTCTGTTATAAGTACATCACATGTATTGACTCATCTAATCTACACAAAAACTCCATGAGGCACATGCTCCTCTTATGCTTATTTTACATGTGAAAAAGAGAGAGATTTTAGTACTGTTTGCTACATCACACAGCTAATAAGGAGACATTGGGATTAGAACCCAGAGAAAGAGAGAAGGATAGAAACATCAGTGATGAGAGAAAATCATTGATCAGCTGCCTCCTGGTTCACAGGTCGATGCTCAACTGCTGAGCCATATGGGCCAGGATGACCCCAGCGTGTTTTGATCCATTGTCATGAATAGCCAGGCAAATACAATTAGGAATTCTTTAATACTGAAACAGATTCTTATCTTGTGTACTTTAAATATGTTTATTTCTACATTAAATTCTATGGGAGGAGATCTGAGAATTATTTTAAATTTTAGCATACCAACAAAAGTACCATTCTTTTTTTTTTTTTTAAATATATTTTATTGATTTTTCACAGAGAGGAAGAGAGAGGGATAGAGAGTTAGAAACGTCAATGAGAGAAAATCATCGACCAGCTGCTTCTTGCACACCCCCTACTGGGGATGCGCCCGCAACCAAGGTACATGCCCTTGACCGGAATCGAACCTGGGACCTTTCAGCCCGCAGGCCAATGCTCTATCCACTGAGCCAAACCGATGCTGGCCAAAAGTACCATTCTTAATACCACTTAAAAACCTACTAACATATGCACACATGCACACAGAGTCTGTTCTTGGCCTATAGGCAATAGAGCACAATGTTCCTTTTCTGCACCCATTGTGTGTTTGATCTTGGCCAGTGTGCTTTCTGTGTATTGAGTATTATGCAGTATGCCAATATTTTTGCAGTATGTTGATTGTCACAGTATTCTGTATTTCAGAATGCAAAATTGATAGAAACTTGAACTACCATAAAGATCATAATCAACATATACTATGTTTGATAATTTTAACACGATGGTTCATTTGAAGGAATGTTTAAAATTAATCATTTCTGATATGTCATGAATGTATGCAAATCATTAAAAATTATAAAGTAGTTTAGGCATATATAAAAAAGAAGCCAAATAAATGATTCATTTCTGCATGCAGACATAAACATTCTCACCCCAAGATGTCAGCTCCAAAGATGTAGCCACAAACAGATGAAACAGCACACAGGGACACAGACTTATCACTCCCGGTGTGCTGCCCAGCTACAATTTCCTTGAATTTGGGCCTGAATGGCAAACAGATAAGGTGAGTGAGGGAATGTGAAACAGTCAGGGCTAAAGTCATGTTAGCTCTGAAGATAACAACCTTTGGCCTGATGCTAGGTGTAGACTGTAGCCTATAGTTGACTGGTGATTCATTAAATAAGAAAGCAAATTGGAAATGTGGTATATTTGCTAATATGTGTTTATGTATTCTTTTGCTCTTTCAACATTAGATTTGTATGCTTGTATATACTTAAACATTAGGTTGGTATCAATGTAAAAATTTTTCACATTTTCTTTTGCCTTCTCATAAATGATAAGTGATTTAAACTATTTGATTCTATATGAATTATTTATTTTTCTTTTAATTGATATTCTTAGTATAATTAACACAGATTCATTGTTTAATTTTTATATCTAGAGTTTTATTGCATTTGTCAAATTAGTTGAGAAACATAATGACAACAACCAAGAGGAGAATATTTCCTCGAAGAAAGAATATGTTGATTATTCTTAGTGATTATGACCATAAGTACATCATTCTTTTTGTTGTTGTTTTTAATCCTCACCTGAGGATATTTTTTCATTGACTTTTAGAGAATGAAAGGGAGGGAGGGATAGGGAGAAAGGGAAAGAGAGAGAGAAACATCAGTGTGAAAAGACACTTTGGTTGGCTGCCTCCCACATGCATCCTGACTGGGGCCAGGGGCCAGGGAATGAACCTGTAACCCAGGTGTATGCCCTTGACCAGGAATCAAACCTGTCACCCTCTGATGAATGAGTCTATGCTCTACTAGGGGTGTCGAACTCAATCAGAGAAGGGGCCAAAATCTAAAATCCAGCCTAAATCGCGGGCCGAATGGTTTACTGACAATGTCATAAACTGACAGCGGAGTGCAGTGATGACAGCGCGGTGCGGGCCACATTGCAAGGCCTGGCGAGCTGGATTTGGCCCGAGGGCCTTGTGTTTGACACATGTGCGAGAGTACCAGCCAGGGCAAGCATGCCATTCTTGAATGTAATAAGTGCTTGAAAAAAATACTGGTCATTCGTATCTGTGTGTGGGGTTGTTTTTTTGTTTGTTTGTTTTGGTTTTTTTTGTGTGTGTGTGTTTTTTTTTCTTGTGTGTGTGTGTTTATTTCTTTGCTTGTGATAGTGGAAATGTCTTCTTCTAAAATGTTAATTCGATATTAAATAATCACAGATATATGTTTACTCATATGGAGGCCATATCATTTGACATGAAAATTGTGATAAGATATTGGAGATAATAATGAAATGCGTTTAACCAAAATTAAAATATTATTTAATCTATATTAAACAAAATTTTTTGCATATATCGATCAGTCAGCAAGTATTTACTGAGTTTTTACTTTGTGCTTAAGTAAAAGGGAAGGTAAATAATGATTTTAGAGAATGTACTATTTGTCAATCATTATGCTGGCACTTTGCATACCCCTTTGCATTTATTTCTCAGAAAGCTCAAGTAAGTTGGACATAGTTATGTCCATTTTACATAGAATATAACCAAAGCACTATACATAAATTTCCCAAGGTCACATATCTAGGAAATTGTATAGTCAGGATTTGTCTATTACCATGTGCCTTAATGTGTATACTATGTTTACTCACACTATGTTTTCTGCTTTAGTTTGATGGTGAGAAAACTTAAAGAAATGAACTAAATAAAAAAAGATCAAACAGATATCAATGAGAGCCAGAAAGTTTGGGGAAAGTATAATTAGATTACTGCAGGGAAAGGGAAGAAGACAGGCGTATTTCTGTAATACTAAGTGCCACGTTGTGTGTTCCAGGCTAGCAATACCTGTGACAGCCAATGATTGGGGGTGTAAGGGTAAAATCATGTTGCATGTTCATAAACTTAGTAATTTACAATTTCTGGATTATGCTTGGGAGACTTTGGTAGAATTTTGGACTCTTCCAATAGTTAAAGATATAATAGGTGAAGATTAATAGCTTTTATCTTCAACTTCACAATCAAGTAGGGAGCAAAAAGGCAAGTCTTAGAATAAATTCTTACAGGCATTGATCAGCAAGTACATGCAAATTTATTCATAAAACTCGACCTTCAGCTCAATGGAGTGTCAGCTCTCTGTCTTTTCAAGTACTCTGCTAACCTCTTGCAGGAAAAGTTCACTCATGATAACCAAATTGCTATTCTATTTCAGGTAAAAATATCCTTTCACAGTGGATTGGTATGGGACCTGTTCACATTAAATGTAGGGCAGTATTCTCAGAGGTATAACTATCGAGTCTGCTATATTTTTATACCCTGTTCATAAAAGTGTGGGAGTGTTTAACAGTAGTACTGTATTTCTACCCAATTCACACACAGTCTCCAAGGGAAACTGAGGTTCTGGAATTTATTATGCTAAAAGGAAATATTTCTGGATCTTAACTGAAAGAAAAGTTGCTTCCACATTTACATAATGATATGTCCCTACAGTGGTGTGTGTGTGTGTGTGTGTGTGTGTGTGTGTGTTTTAATTAGGTATAGGTTTTTTAAGAGGATAATCCACTTAATTGAGCACACTTTTCTCCTTTAAAATGAAATAAAATATGCAATAAAAAGACAATAACATATGATTTAAAATTTTCAGATCGCCCGGGGTTGTGGAGGCGAAGTGGAGGGGCTGCCGCTTGATCTGGGGCCATTGCGCGCATGAGTGCACCCTATCAAAATCCATCTGCTAGGACACGAATGAGTACGCTCTCCTCTCTAGTATGTTAAAAATTTATTTCCTCAACCATTTAACCATCTGTTTTTTAATTATTATCACCTGCCTCAAGGAAGAAAACTTAAAATAAATTAAACACTCAGAAATAAGACATAAAAATGTAGGGTTGAATTTTTGGGGCTACAAACCATTGCCAAATCTAAGAATGTCATGGTGTCCCCTCACCCATGTTAAACTTTTTTAAAAGTTTTGTTTCTTCTTCTTTTTTTTTTTTTTTTAGTTCAAAATCACTCTGGGTTCTCTTTGAAGAATAGATCAAGAGAAGCAAGGGGAACAACATTCTGCAAGAAAAAATCCTCAAGGACTCTCCGCCTGGAGCCTCAGAACTGAGACAAGGCCAGGACCTGGTCCCACACAGGTACTTCAGATAAATGTAAAGAAGTCAGAGCCCAGATAAAACCCCTCAGCCCACTGGCGCTCCAGGCAGGTCAGACACTGGCTCTCTCAGACATGGCCCAGATCATCCCAAGTCTGGGAGTGCACTCTGTGCAGCGATGCCCAGTCGAAAATATTCTTAGTCCCAATGAAACCCAAACTGAAGATTCCTGCAATAAACAGTTATTTCATCAGCTAGGAATTTCCCCTTATGAGACTGGCTGTGCTGAGAGCTGGAGTGGGACAGGAAGGAAAATGGGATGACAGCTGATGACGATCTACATACATTCATATACATCTACATGTATGCATGCTTTTAATTACATATTTTATTTTTTTTTTCTCCTTTGACCCCCTTCACTACTGTGCAGAGATTGCTCCAATAGATAGGAATGGGAGCTTCCTGTTTCTTATGGTTTATGCCGGTACAACATCTTGAACTAATGCACAGGGTCAAGTTGTTAACTGAGACTCACTTCACTCAAACATCTCACCCAATGCTGAGCTTCACTAATCATGCCAAGAATATAGGCAATCCAAAGGCTCGCACAGTATATGGAGAGGTCTGAGGCATGGAGGGTACACCTCTGAATCATTCCCAAATCAGAAATGCACTTCTAATTCAGAATAATAGATGTAATCTCTTCATAGGAGCAGTCTTGGGTAAAAAATACAACAGATTCATGCTGTTCTTATCTAAAATTCAGTACTTTCTATGAATATCTTGGCTTGTTGTTTATCTTTGATTGATTCTCAGAGTGCTGAATTGTTTTTGAGTTTTAGCCAGCTTACATTTCAGAGAGTTATGTTTATGTGACATTCTCCCAGAAACCATACCTCATAGATTTAAAAGTTTGTCTTTTTTTAAAAAGTTATCTTTTAGTTAGAGAACGTTCTACTAAGGTTTTCAATATACAGGGTCTCCTCTCAGCAAATAATGTCCTGAACCTAGAGGGACAGGACATTAGACAAGGTGCAATGCATCCAGTTGTTCCCCCAGGGAGATGCCACTAGTAAAGAGAGTTAAAAGATCACAGTGAGCTCTGTTCATCTCTCCTCCCACATCACTTCTGCTGTACTATTTGTCAAACAGTCATAATATGCAGCCCAGATTCAATGGAAATTATACTGCATTTTCAATGAGAAAAGGGTCCAAAATACTGGTAACCATATTTAATCTATTACATTTCTCTTATCCATTCTTTAATTTTCTGATTCATTATCTAAGAAACTACTCAATTATATTTTTCAAGTCTTATAATAAACATTATTGTTATCATATTTTTAATTTCTAAAAAGTCATTTTGTTTTCTGAATATTTTAGCACCTTTTCTTTGTAATGGATATATATATAATTTTATCTTTCTGGGGAGATTAATGGTAATTTTACATATGAAATATATATATATATATATATATATATATATATATATATATATATATATATATATACTTACACATGAATATGCATTACACATCAAAATCACATATATACATATCCTAGTGGCCTGGTGCATGAAATTCATGCACAGGGTGGGGAGGGTTCCCTCAGCTCAGCCTGCACCCTCTCTAATCAGGAACCCTTTGGGGGATATCCCTCAAACAATCTGGGACCAGTGGCTCCTAACCACTCACCTGCCTGCCTGCCTGCCTGATCGCCCTTAACTGCTCTCCCCTGCCAGCCTGATCACCTTTAGTGCCCTTTTCTGCCAGCCTGACCTAGCCTCCAACAGCCTTCCCCTGAAGGCCTTATCACCAGTAACTGCCTCTGCCTTGGCCCCCACCACAATGGTTTCATCGAGAAGGAAGCCAGAATACAGAAGATAGCCAGTTGACCAGGTCTAATTCACATATTACTCTCAGATCAATGATTCTGTTTCTTTTTTCTTTTATATATATATATATATATATATATATATATTGTATTGATTTTTTACAGAGAAGAAGAGAGAGGGATAGAGAGTTAGAAACATCAATGAGAGAGAATCATGGATCAGCTGCCTCTTGCACACCCCCCACTGGGGATATGCCCGCAATCAAGGTACATGCCTTTGACCGGAATCGAACCTGGGACCTTTCAGTCCACAGGCCGATGCTCTATCCACTGAGCCAAACCGGTTTTGGCATATATTACTCTCTTATTACTATAGATACATTATACAGAATAAGATTGCTTTAATGGGGTGGGGGGAGCCTTTTTCAGCAGGAGGAGATACTCTTGGCAGACAAAAATACATAATCCTTATATCTGGACTGATAGCCAGTCATATGCACTATACTGCCAAACCGGTTATTAAAAAATTAAACTGCTTTCTTGGACCTTACACTGACTGACTTCTGGTATTCAGTTATCCGTTCAGTTGTTTTGGATGTTATGGACCCTGGCTCTTTACACACTCACACACACATTTATATCTATCTATCTATCTATCTATCTATCTATCTATCTACACACACACACACACACACAGACACACACACACATAATATTTTCTCCACAAATAATTGTTTCTCCTGATTTTGTCTATTGTTTTAGTTTCTGGTATTCATATTAGAGGATTCTTGGCTGTCCACTCATGTCCACCAGTGGGGAACTAAAAAGTTCATTGCAAACTCTGAGCATTTAAAGGGGTCTTCTGAGATTTGAGTTTTAGTGAGGTTGATAATCACTTGGATCATTTTTTAAAGTATAAAAATATTAACATGTTTAGGTTTTTTGAGTTAGTCAGATATCTCCAATATTAGGCATATAGTACAACATTTTGCAGCATTCTGGGAATCCAAGTCAAGGAAGAAAACTGTGGGGCCTTAACATGCATTCAACAGTCAGAATATATATAACAACTTAAACCTTTCTTTTTTGATATTGTACCTACACATACAGCTGAGCCCTGTGTCCTCATATAAAAGCTCTTTTATTATCTTCAGAGGATAAACATCTAACCATCTGCCATGGTGTTCAATAAAGAAAATAGGGTGTAAGAATCTCTTCCACAAACATCCTAATGTCTTTCTTTTCATCCTCCACTTCATTATTGAGGTTTTTGAGGATTTTATGATGTAAACTGGGTTACTTCTCGGCTTTCTCCACTATTGGTTCTGGATTAAGCTTCCTTGAATCTGCAAAGTTAGTTGTTATTCCCCATTTTTTTGCAAGTTTCCAAAATGTTCTTGTTACCGCTTCCTTTCATATTCTCCGTTTGCTTTTTTTAAACCGGTTAATGCCATTTTAGGAGAATATCTTCATAGTTGTTTTAGTGAGAGTTGGGATTGGAATAAATTTAGCTGTATATTTTCAATCACTTCTTACTCTGAAGTTCCCCATTCCATTAATATTTCTTGAATTGAATAAAATGTCTCTTTATGTGGAAAAAGAACATACTGAAATGTTAATGTAATAATTCCTAGTTGGTTGAATTGATTATAATATATAAAAAAACTCATTAAATTATTTCTTTTATTTCGATACATTTTCACTTTGGTAGGAAATTTAGCCAAATATTGGAGTTTCTCATCAAACTAAAATTGCTAGCTATTTTTTATAATACTTATTTTTTTCATAAAGTCAAATAATATAATTGAGAGTGAAAATAGCCCACAAGAAATCTCACTGGAAGCTTTACATCTTTAAAGTAAGAAAAATATTAAATATATATATTTAGTGCAAGGTTCATGAAAGATTTGATGTTTTAAAACTCTGGAATGCATATAAATATTATAATTTTTTACAACTTGTAAATAGCTAATTATAGAATTTCTATTGTTTTAATAACAAGAGAATTCAGAATTTTGCAGCCTTTAATCAATGCCTTCAACCTTAAGATGTTAAGATACTAAAAACCAGGAATACTATACCACCCGCACATTTATTATTGATGTTGCTGTTACTAAATTTCAAAATTAAAATAATGTTTCAATATTAAAAGCTTAGAAATAGTGCAGTAGACATTCAAAGGTCCACCACACATAATAAAGCACTTTGCTGTGTTTACTTGGAGATCCTTTAGAAACAAACTACAGGAAATGGTTTAAAATTTTTGAAATATCCTACCTTTCCCTTGCTCTCCACTACTCTCCAGGAATATAATCATTCTGAATGTTCGAGCTTTTATTTCCATGCAATTTTATTTACAAACTAGAGGCTCAGTGCACAGATTTGTGCACATTCAAAGGAAATTATTTAGAAGGTGGATGGCAGGGCAGGACTGGGTGAGATGGGCTGAACACGCCCTGGAGCCAACCTCCTGTGGTTCCTCACCAGCCCACCACACCTGGGGCAGCACCGAGGCTCAAAGGGCATCTCTGAGTGAGTGGGGTCCCTTCAGCAGGTGGAGTCCCTTGGCCTGGCCTGCAGGGATTGGGTCAAAATGGGCAGTCTGACATCCCCTGACGGGTCCCAGAATATGAGAGGCACTCTGCAAAGTTGCTGTCGCTCAGCAGCTCCTGTATAGAGGGTATGTCCCCTGATGCTCAGTGCACTTCATACCTACCAGCTAATCACTTAGGCTTTTATATCTATAACTAGAGGTCTGGTGCATGAAATTTGTATTGGGGGGGTGTCCCTCAACTTGGCCTGCACCCTTTCACAATCCGAGACTAATAGCTCCTAACTTCTCACCTGCATACCTGCCTGATTCCCCTCACCCCTCACCACTTCTGCCTGCTATCCTGATCACCCCCTTGAACCTCCCCTGCCAGCCTGATTGATGCCTAACTGCTCCCCTGCTGGCCTGATTACCCTCAACTGCCCTCTGCTGCCAGACTAATCCACAACTGACTTCCCTGCCGGGACTTGCCTCCTCTGCCAAGACCCACCTCCTTTGCGCCATGCAGAGCCACAAGACCCCCAGGCCTCACCATGTGGAGTGGCCACCAGGCCTATCTTGTGGTGGCCATCTTGTGGTGGCCTTCTTGTGAAGACATCATGCAAGGGTGTGATAATAAGATAATAAAAGCATAATATGCAAATCGACCAAATGACTGAAGAACAGAATGAATGACCAAAAGGACTACCTGCTGGACAAAGCTGGGTCTGTGAGGGCCAAGGCAGTAGCCAGGATGGCTGCAAGAGCCAGGGATGCAAGGGCCTACACTTGCAGGAATTTCATGCATTGGACCTCTAGTATATGGATATACATAAATAACATATAGAATTCTTTTGTGATTATGAAATGTATTTCTATTATGTTGCATATCTCATTTTATGACACTCCTCCCCAATTTTGATAAATGTTATTTGACTTTTGATGTAGATATATAGTTTATTTCATGTTCATACATATTTTAGTTATTTTTACCTATTTAGTACTCTTTTGATATACCTCAAATTATGTGCCCATTCTTCTTTGATGTAGGTTTCTGAATCCCCTCCTTTTTTTTTTTTTTTTTTGGCTATTAAATATAGCATTTTGGTAAATATTATGGTATATTTCTCCTTGAATTTATGTGTAAGAATTCCTCCAGCATGGAAATTTAAAGAGGAATTGCTAGAATATAGAGAATATGCCTTTTTAGTTTATTAAATCCTGCAAAAATGTTTGGTAAA
Organism: Pipistrellus hanaki; assembly: GCF_964339955.1. Lineage (NCBI taxonomy): Eukaryota > Metazoa > Chordata > Mammalia > Chiroptera > Vespertilionidae > Pipistrellus > Pipistrellus hanaki. The sequence goes on from NC_140510.1 coordinate 21,037,952, forward strand.
ATCACCAATTTATACCCAGTTGAGTAGAGTATGAGAGTTGCTAGTTGCTTTGCATCTTCATAAACATTTGGTGTTTTGTGCTTTAAAATGTTTCCAACCTGAAATGTGACAAATTGTTTTTCATTTTAGTTTAAAATTGTATTTTTCTGAATACAAATTAGATTTAATTTCTTTTCATATGTTTATTGGCCACTTGGCATTACTTTTCTTAGAAATGTTGAATAATATTAATTACTCATATTTCTTTTTTATTTCAACTCTGTACATTGATTTCTAGGCTGAAAAATAGTATTTCATCAGATATGTATGTTGCACAAGTAAAACCTTACCAAAACTATAGATAGTTTCTGAAGTTTATCTTTTTTTAATTAATGTAGGCACATTTATCCATTATTTTGTTTATGGTTTGGGATTTTTGCATGTTGTATAAGAAATTATTTTCTACTTTTATGTCATAAATATGTCTGCATATATTTTCTTCCAAAATTTTAGATTTTTACATATAAATCTTTAATCCATTTGATATACACTGAGTGGCCAGATTATTATGATCTCTGTATACATATGCATGAATTTGTGCATCGGTAGACTCAGGCCAGCCTGGCCAGAAGGAGGGGACATGAGTGGTTGGCTGGCCTGCCTGCTGGTTGAACTCCTGATTTAGGGTACAATTTGCATATTAGCCTTTTATTATATAGGATATACACTGAGTGGCCAGATTATTATGCATTCAGAGTCATAATAATCTGGCCACTCAGCGTATACTTAATAAGATATGAATGCAATATTATCTCTTCCATGTGTAAAACCAGTGTTACCAGGACCATTAGTTAAATGGTTCAAACTTGATCTACTGATTTTTCTAGGCTAAGCCTGTCTTATACTAAGTTTCCATATATGAAAAGGACAGCTTCATACTCTGACCTGTTAACCTATTTCTTTTTCTTTTGCAGTACCATGCTGTCTTATTTACTGTTAAATAATAGCACACTAATACATGGTTGCATATGGGTCACTTAATAGTTATTAATATGCCCTAATTATTCTTACTCATTTAACATTTTTATGAATGTTTTGGCCCTGCTTTTATTTTATTTATTTTTTAAAATATATTTTATTGATTTTTTTTGTTTGTTTGTTATGGAGAGGAAGGGAGAGGGATAAAGAGTTAGAAACATTGATGAGAGAGAAATATGTATCAGCTGCCTCCTGCACACTTGGGATGTGCCTGCAATCAAGGTACATGCCCTTGACCGGAATCGAACCTGGGATCTTTCAGTCTTCAAGCTGACGCTCTATCCACTGAGCCAAACTGGTTTCAGCTAGCCCTGCTTTTGTAGGTCTAAAATAAAATTTGATGGAATTTTGAATTTAAAAAAAAGTAAAGATGGAAGGTATCACTAACAATAATCCTATATAATGAAAGGTTAATATGCAAAATGACCCTAATGGCAAAATGGCTATAATGACCACTAGACCAATAACTATGAGGCACACTGACTCTCTCTTGGTCCCTTTCCCCAGCTGGTAGGCTCTGATCGCATGATGGTCACCGCTGCAGGGGTGGGGCCAGTGAGCAGACAGGAACAACCAACCTCTCAATTTCTTCCCCTGTCATTCAGGCACTAATCACCCAATGGTGAATGGACCTGGGAACTGGGGGTGGGTGTTAGCAGGGGAAGATGGCCCTGATTGCAGGCCAGGCCTAGGGACCGTACCCACACACGAATTTCGAGCACAGAGCCTCTAGTGTAATAAGAAATGTAATTTTAGAGAGGTCATTTTGAAAGCTATCTGAAGAACTTTTTTTGGCCTCCCTCAATGCTCCACATGGCTTAGTTTCTCTAATGTGGGAGGAGGATTAAAAATATGTTTGTTTTAATATATTTACAACAACATGATAAGGTAATTAGTGTGCCTGGAGGGCAGTAGGAAATGAACAACTCTTTATTAAGCTGAAAATATGTTATTAGGTGACATAGTGCAAATTGTTGTGTTGGTTTATTTTTAATGTTTCAGGGCTAATATAGTCTACGCAGTGAAAGAAAAGCAATAATGAGGAAGCTTCAAAAGGTGGCCCTAAGATATAGATCCCAAGTTAAAGATGCTGCATTTTCCTGATGGATTTTCTTAGCACAAAACAGACCTGAATCATACACAAATTGAATTCACATAGCTAATTATTACATGGATTTAAAAATATTTTATTTCCATTTATATACTTACATTTTAACACCTTGAGGGGGGAAATCAGCTAACATCTCATTCAGCAATCCCTCTCTCTTTTTTTGATTTGGGATTCACTGCTTATGTTTCATGCTGATCAAGTCTTCTGTTCTTTGACCTCCTTAGATCATCTTTCCTTTGTGCTACTTTTATGGTAGATCTTTATTGAGTCTTTTCACCCTAACCTCCTAATATTTGTCAACCTTTAACCTTGTTAGCTCAGTACAGGTTCCGTATGCTCAGAATCCACTTGATACAGGCACATTTTCTACCACAGCCTTTGAACTTTTAAGTGAGGGCAGGACCTATTTTCTTACATGTGCTGCTGTCTGAGTTATCTTGAAAATCAGAAGTCTGCAGCTGTTAGCTCAAGGACAATCCAGAAGAAATGTCATTTTCCTCCTAAACTTCTGAGGAAATGTCTTTGTGTTCAGTGTAGGCAGAAAGAAGGAGGGGGAGATAAAGGCACTATAATAAACTGACCCCTTAAGTCCCAAACACCCTTTTTACTTTCTCCTTAGGGAAGTAAATAGGTGTGGGAAGGACATGATATCAAAATGTCATGTTTTTTTCTAGCAGAATATATGTGCATCTATTTTAAAACAAGATCATTAAAAGACTTGCAACTTTAGGAGAGAAAGAGACCTGAAGTCAATTTTTTTTTCATCCTTTTAAACATCCTTCACAATTTTTCTTCCTGTACTTTAGAAAGACATTGATTAAAAGCCCAAATAAAAAATTGAAAATACATCAGAAAGGGGACATTTTCTGTGTCCTTTGGCAAACCAGTAAGCACACGGGATATCTAATGACTAGTTACAAACAGTATTTTCTGGGTATGAATCACCTTTCTTTCAGGCTGTCTTTAACATTTTGTTCTCAAAGAATCCCATTAAATCCAAAACAAGCTCTATTATCACTGAGATTTAATTCCACTAAAATGTTTTTTAAGGCATTCAAATTACAAATGACCAAGACCATATTCTTAATTGGTGATATAACAACCAGTGTGTTTCCATCTTTTTTCTTTGTATATCTTCTCATGCAAAAAAAGATATATGGTACTCTTTAATTGGTTGGAAATCTTATTACTTACCCCTAAAATGAAATGTCAGAACATGTGTGGTAATGACTGGGAGCAGAGAATGAGTCAGTAGAAATTGTTAGGAATCTGTCAAACTCTCAGGGAAAACTAGTTGCATGTAGTTATCAACTACTGAATTTTCTGTTGGGAGAGCCAAGAGACTCCATGAAGATACATCATGTACTCAGTTTCTTGTCTAATTGATGAGATGAACAACTAGAAAACTAGTGTGAGATTGTATTGGTTATATCTAAGAGGAAATTACAGAGATGGAGGCAGCATTTTCTGTGAGCTTTAAAGAACTCTTAATTAGAATTGAACTGCACCTTTGGATATAGACCATTTGGCTCCCTGGATAGACCATCTGTCTGCGGACTGAAGGGTCCTGGGTTTGATTTCAGTCAAGTGCACATGCCTGGGTTGTGGGCTTGATCCCCAGTAATGGGTGTGCAGAAGGCAGCTGAGCAATGATTCTCTCTCATCATTGATGTTTCTATCTCTCTCTTCCTCTCCCTTCCTCTCTGAAATCAATTAAAATATATTTAGGGAAAAAAAAATATGGGCTGTAGTTAAGTTGCTGCAGGGGAGAAGTCTGTTTCAGGCTATTGTGGGGTTTCTGTGTGTGTAAGGGAATGAAGAAGTGGACAGAGATAAAACCCCAGCCAAGTCCCGATGAAAAGTAAGGCTGGTGAGAAGAATGTCCTCATATATCTCTCAGAACACATTAGTGAAGACACCATTATAGAGCTTTCTCCCATTTCACGTGCAGAATTTATCACTTCTCCACTTTTCTGCTTCAAATCCTTATAATGAGGTTAATATAAGTAATTATTTTAATCAAATACATTTTATTTTCAGAGGTCTCCCCATCCCATCTCAACTTGATAGTAGATCCGTAAGGCCAGTAGCTATATTTTAAATATTTAACATAATGCCTAAAACATATTCAGTGTTGATTAAATATTTGTTAAAGAGAGGGAAGAAAAGGAGAGGAAGAATGAGGGAAAGAATGTTTACAGATTACTAGAAAATCATTACCATAGGAACAACGCTATGTAGTTTTTGCTTGTTTCCTTTAGACCAATCAGCCTTCTCCCAAATTAGATAAAACTAGTCCTCTGAGTCCTCTGGGAATATGACTAGTTTTATTCAAATGAATAAACTTATTTTGGCATCAGGGGCACATGGCTTTCAAAGCATCTGTCATGTCAATCATATTTATTGTGATTTTTTTTATCAGTATTATCTTTGATCATTTTTGTACTCAAATAAATATTAGTATTATTGGCACAGCCGGGTGTGTCTCAGCAGTTGAGCATCAACCCAGGAGCCAAGACGTCACAGGTTCAACTCCTGGTCAGGCCACATGCCCAGGTTGTGGGCTCAATCTCCAATAGGGGACTGCAGGAGACAGCTGATCAATGATTCTCTCTCATCATTGATATTTCTACCTCTCTCTTTTCTCTAAAATTAATAAAAATATGTTTTTAAAATATTAATATTGTTGGTAAAACTTTTTCATTTTTTAAAAAAAAAAAATTATGGTATTTTATACAGAGGTCATTTGAAAAACACATTATGATAATCCAAACTAAAACATTAAATTGCCATTATTAGGCTAGGTATTAACTAAGTATACTGGTAGTACCGTGTTTACCCGAAAATAAGACATCTTCGGAAAATAAGACCTACTTACAGGTTTCCTTCTGAGTGAAATGTAAGGCATCCCCCCGAAAATAAGGCCCCCCATAGGCTAAACATGAGAGATTTGGTCCACTGATTCTGAAAGAAATGAAGTCACAAGAAATTCACCAGGAAATTCAGGAATTGGATTGTTATGGTGATGTTCCAGAAGATGACATGATTGTCATTGAATAAATGAGTAAATTCTTGATACTGTAGGATTCACAGTTTGTCTGGTTTGTGTTGACAACTACCGTACTACTGTACCGTATACAGGTAATAAATTTCCTTTATTTTCATTTAACAATAAATGTGTACCGTATTCTTCTTCATGGAAAAATAAGACATCCCCTGAAAATAAGACCTAGCGCATCTTTGGGAGCAAAAATTAATATAAGACACTGTCTTATTTTCGGGGAAACAGGGTAGTTGCACTGAAGGACTCACATTTTCCAATCAGTCTGCTTTTAAAATTAATGGTGTATTTTACTGAATTGTTGAAAATTTCCAATACCTTGGAAAACATAAATTTAATATACATACTGTAACAATTACTGAATAATTTGTCACTCATCTCTACCCCTTAGAGAAATTAACATGTGTTAGTTAAAATTAGCATCTATTTTTATCAGAACGTATGCTTACCAGGCTCATGGTCCCTGGCAGGCTTTGAAAGGAGTAGGTAGTGCGAAGTTGTAGACCCATCACTGACAAGGTGCCATTCCCTTCTCTTCATTAATAATCTAACTCCCTTAAACACTGCTCTTAGGACGTTCTTGCCTGAGGCCGAATAATGCCTACTCCAATAAAGACAATGGAAAGGCCCTGGAGGAAAGAAAAAGAAATGACTACCTTATAACAGAATCTCTCTTAAAAGTCAAAGAGGCAGGGAGATTTTGAAGAACAAAAGTGTCAAACTGAACACTGTCTTTTTGTGGTAAAAGGGAAAGGTCACTGCAAAAGAGTGCTTAAATTAAAATTGAACTCAGAGCTTCAAGATCTAAATGTTGACCTAACCTTTTATGAAATAAGGGTAGAATTGTAAGATGGGGTGTTCCTTTATATCCTCTCCTTCCGTCATCACCTCTTCAGGGAAAATGCCATTTCCAATATGTAGGTATTGACTCTTCTATTTGGCCTAAATTGAAAGAGCTATGTGAAAATAATCAGTGTGAAGAATTAGACTTTGAATAATGTCCTGATTTATAATATGAAGGCGTTTTGCTGGCTGAGAGGTTATTATCAATCTGTAACCAAAGGTTCAATAACATTAGCAGAGATAGTGTGTGGAGCTACAGAAAGACTATGAAGGCCAGAGCTTCCCTCTTGTTGGTGACCTGTATTCTTCTGGTAAAGTTAATTTGACCATATCAGTGGGTCTCCAGATTCTCACTGAATCCCTGGTCCAACTTTATACAAATAGGTCCACCTATCACTTTTTCATAATTTTCAATTTGATCTCAGTAAGTTTTTCTTATGCAATTTCCTTAAATAACTTACCTGAAAACTTTATGTCAATTTCATTTCAGCTTACATCCTAGATATGCAATTGTTAGAAATGTTTCAAGCAGAGTATGAACACCACCATCAGATTAATATAATTTGAAGCAGTGGAAATTCTAAGAAAATAAGGCACATCAACCGGACAACCACATTTACTCATTTTATATTGTATCGTTTTTATTGGTTAGAGATTGGAATGTAGTACACATGCAGTTATAAATCAATTTGACAAAGCCATTTAGTACACACTATGTATGAGGCTCCCCAATAAAAGCTGAGGCTTGAGATCCCAGAAGCAATAAGACACGGAAACTGCTCTCCAAAAAGTAAGGGGACCCCGGAGAGAAAAAGACAGGCTTGCACAGCTCTAAAACAGTGAGGTTACAATAAAATTGCAAATGCAGTGCTTTGAAAATATAAAAAATGGAAGACTACTTTCAGCTTTTATGTTATGAAGGAGAGAGAAGGAGATAAAAATAAACTTTATTTTTTTTTACTCATTCCAAAATGAAAACCTGATAAACAGGATGGCTTTTCTATGCGAAAAAAAAAATGTACATATTCATATACACAGAATAAATTTATGAATAGTTACATATTATTTGGAGATGAATTGCATGTTATTAGAGACCCAAGTAAAAACAAAACAAAACAAACAAAACACAACACAAATTTTTAGCAGTGATTTATTAAATGTTTATGACATACCAGGCCCCAAATTAGGCCAACCAAGTACTAATGCTAGACTAGATATAAGGACAGCAGAGCCAACTTCTTCTTTCAAAGAAAGGAGTAGAAGAGAATTTGGGTTTACAGTATATGTGATATGTCAAAATAGGTTAAGCATAAGAATATTGTGATTTTAGATTTTTGATAAGTTTAGTCTGTTAAAGATTCATCCATGTTAAGTGTGGAAGTAGATTTACTAGATCACAATAGCCATTTGTTAATATTTTTAGGAATTTTTTGAGCAAGGTGATGACATGATGATAATGGGAAATCAGCACTGAGGGGAACATTTACACCCGAAATGTTACAAATGTTCAACATTTATTAGCAAACTTCTGCTAGAGTATCTTCAACATTGTGCACATATCCCCTGGTTCCCTATATTTTTCTAAAATTTACATCTAGATTTATTCATCTAAACCTAGACCCCTGGGAAAATCTTTCTCAGTTCAGGATCATTTTAGAGGCCATTGTTCTTTTATTCCTTGAAATGCATGAAGCTCCTGCCCTATTCCTAGGACTGCTAATCGGCTTCCAAACTTGTATTTTCCATTCATGAATCTGTACCATGGTATCAAGCCATGTACATTTCCTATAAGACTGTGGTTCGCCTTACTCATGTTATCTTTGCTTTTGATTCAGAAGTTTAACCCAAAAATTAAGCTCTGTAACAGATCCTGCTAGAACCTCTGCATCGTGTATTCCTAATTCTCAGCCAGCCTTCTGGGATAACAGTCTGCTACTCATGCTGTATCTCCCTGACTCTAGCACCTCTTGCCTGGATCATTCTTACCAAGTGTTAGCCAGAAGATGCTGTCATGGTCTGCTACGTGTTTCTATTACATCTGTGGTTCGCTCACCCTCACGGCATCACCCTCACAGACACACTAACACATCCCATTATCTTACTCACTGCCAGGAAAATGTGTGTGCAGCCAGTTCCAGAATTAAATACTTGGATTTGTTGAACCTGTTTTTTTCATAGGAGGAATGGTGACATGACCAATTTGGTCATATCAGATGCATTAATTCGTATAAATCAAGAGTGATTAATTCACAAGATGGCAGCCCCATGTAAATAGCTGCTGGGCACTCTGCCACATGCAGATACTACCTGATTATGTCTATATCAAATGTTCCAGCAGCAAGCATTTTATCTGAGAAGAAATGTTAAAAGGCAGTCCCTTTGCTCAATACATTTCAAATCTCATTTTTTACAGAGGTACTAAATATTGTGCAAAGAATTATCTGACTCATTGTATAAAGATTTGACAACTATTCATACAATAGAACAATAAATTATCCTTAATGGAAAAGAAATCACATTAGCTAGAGCACTTGAAGCTCACTGCTTATTGATAATAGACACTAATCTAAAAAGCAGTAATCTCTCCATTTACTTTCATTTTGATTTACATTTGTTTCATCAAGCATGATAATGCTCTTCCAGTTCCTGGAGCTACAGAGTAAACCTACAGCCATGAAACATTTTGCTTCCAAATGATATATGCCAAGCTCCCCTCCCCTGCCCACCACTATTTTTCCCCAAAAAATAATTTGTATGTGTACAAATATGTTGGATAATTATTCAAAGATCTTTGAAACTTAATGCTGCTTCTTTGTGCTAGTTTATATTTTGGGGTTACATGTTAAAGTTTATCCTTGAAAAGTCTTCATATAAAGTGTGCTCATTGGAGCAGAGCTTTTCAGACATATTGCAATAATGACAAATTCAATGACTTCCTCTTTAAATACACTAGTTTAGCTGTGAGGTGTTATATGAGGGACATGGACTGACATATAAGTTGGGTACTGTGTCTGTTCCTTCCATTTAAAGTTTAATACCATTCCTCTTACAGTTTTCCAAAATTCTTACATTTATATTTTGTCATACATCCAACTCTCACAGTGATTTTATGTTATGCATGACTGATATTGGGATTATCGTTTTAGAACTACCAAAAACACATAGAAAAATGCCTTATAAATCACAGATTCATTCTTGGCAGACAAAGCTACAGCCAAGAGTCTCTGATTCAGTCAATGCATTGTATTTCCATAGAGAGAAACTGTTTTCAATACAGTGTTTATACACATATATTTACAAACTCTATTTTATAATGAAAATAAAAAGAAAACTTAGATACACCTTCTTCCTTCAAGGAGAAGACAGAAAAAGAAAACATACAAATATATATCAAGTAATGACACTTGAAATATGCTAAATCAGAATATCAGGGTTAGGGATGATTCCCAAGAGGAATGATATCAATCTAGACATTTGTGTGAGAAACTGTTCAGTCAAATTAAATGAGAGAAGTGGAGGAAAAGAAGGAGAGGGAGGAAAGCGAGGATACACTTAAATGCCTAGAGGCAAATAGAGACCAACATATTTGGAAAACCATGGGCAGCTCAGAACTGCAGGACACACTGTGAGGAGGCAGAAGCATGAGATGGGCTGGAAAGTTAAGCAGAGGTCACCAGGGGGAAAGGGTTCTGAGAACAATGACCCAATTAATTCAGTATAAGTGTTCAGACAACCAATGCTGGCTTAAATGCAAAATTTCAGATAGATGCCAAAAACATTCTTAAAAATATCTTTGCTTCCCTATTGGCATCCTCTGTTAAAAGACATTTCTCTAAGCAAAAGATAGTCACTTCTATGGAAGGCTCCCAACATGACCTCTGTTTGTAATCTGTATTTTATTTTATCTCTAAGAAGAATTTGGATTATCTATGTAATCGATCCCAACATCCCAACACCTGGTCATTTTAATCTACTATGTGGAAAGAACTGTTTATTCAATAAATGAATTACTTTTTAGCTTAATGCTCTGGTTTGCACATTAATTTTGACTAGTACAGCCATAATTTAGGTTAAAAAGACTAAAACCTGGATGATTTTTTAAGAGATGATGATATTTTAGGAAGGCTAGGTCACATGTTTACAGCATGAAAGTGAAAAAAACAACAAAGAACACCCCTAGGACATAGGCTATGTGGGCGGAGAAGAAATCATTGCTAATTATTGTCAAAGCTGGATGGTCGGTTCTAGGGAATTCAGTTTATAGTGCTCTCTAGCTTTGTATGATAATAAAAAAGCAAACATTAATACCTTGTTTAGCATTGGTTTTTTTATGATTATCAGTGAAAGCATCAATTTTGAGCTAGCTGGGGAATTCTTACCTCTGAAACAGTAAGAGGTCTTACGGCATTTTTTTATGATTAAGAGGCTAGCTTCTATTGCAGTTTTCCCTAATCAGTACATAACATTAATTTGATCTCAATAAAAATTTCAGCAAGATTTCTTTTTTTTTTTTCCTGGAGGTAGAAAATTAAATTCCAAGTTAATAAAGAAAAGTAAATATCAAAGAAAAGATAAGCAAACTCTGAAAAGTGAGAGAAATGGGGGAAGCAAGCTAACACCAAATGCTAAACAGAGTAAAGAATCTATATATTAACCACTTAGTACTGATTTATTAATAGATAGATCAACAACTAGTTTGGTTTCTGCACTGACATGACAAAATAGCAACTTTGCTAGCAAATGTAGAAAAAAAAAAAAAGAACATGAATAAACAGGTAAAACCAATTCAAAACATTTCAAAGTGTGAAACATAACCTGAGGAAAAAAAATATGTACATATTAATATTAGCTTATGTATTAGCACAAGTTAAACATTTCTGTCCCAAAACAAATATCAAAACAAAGCAAAATTCAGGAAAAACAAAACAATAACTAAGAAAACTTTAGAAAATTAATGAGAAACTAAACAACTTGGGCCAAATATTATTGACCAAAAGAATTTTTTTACTGAAGTTTTGCAAGTTAAAACTATTCTCAATCATAAGTATTGTGTTCACTAGAAACCGTAATTTGAACTCATAATAATAATACAACTTGTAATGAACTCTAGAATCAGACTTCCAATTTTCTCTTTTTTTTTTAAATTAAGAGCTACATATCTACGTAGATTAATGAAAATTTACAATGAAGTGTCCTTACATAAATTGAACCATCTCAGCAGCAAATTGTATAAAATAAGCTACAGCCAACCTAAGCTAGTGTCACAGCCACAGCAATGCATGGGTGGGATTGTTTAGCTTGTAAACAGAACATCCCTCCTCAAAAAAATAAGAGAAGACACCCAGGTGGTGTTGCTCAATGGTTGGGCATTTACCTATGAACCAGGAGGTCATGGTTCGATTTCCGGTTAGGGCACATGCCCAGATTGCAATCTCCATCCCAGGTGTGGGACTTACAGGAGGCAGCCAAACAATGATTCTCTCCCATCATTGATGTTTCTACCCATCTCTCCCTCTCCTTTCTTCCCTGAAATCAATTAAAATATGTTTTAAAAAAATAAAAGAAGCTGTGAAGGAAGTCAAATACATTTAGACTAATGCCTGGGGAAAATAAAGAGTTGAGATATTTTATGAGAAGGTACCACACATTGGAAGTGTTGAGGCTTGTCAATGAGTTTACAGCCCTGTGTGGTCAGTTGGCCAATGATTTCTTAAAATTCCTCCATTGGTATTGCATAGGGCTTTGGTGCCAGAAAGGCCCTGGTTTAAATACCAGTACTGCCACTTACCAGGTATGTGAGTTCGAATCTCTGCTGGCCTTGGTTTCTAGAGACATAAAGTGGGGGAGAGTTTTTATCTTTCAGGGTTGTTGTGAACTTTAAATGAGTTAATAAGCATGAAGGACTTACCCTAAATGCTAGCATAGAATAGCTAATTGCAATTATTGATATATAAATGTACTCATTATTATTTATACACATAATATTATTACATGTTCATACTTAATAAATAGTGGCTATTATTATTATTATTATAAGATTATTGTATAGCAAAACAGCATTATAGATTATACCTCACACAGATAATATTACAAACATGGAAAATATCTCCTATTGCATGGTTATGGACACTGAGCTAATAACTCCTTTAAAATCCTTTCCCTTTTTTCAGGCAAAGGACCCAGAGGGCAGTGTGTTGTATGAAGAGATTTAAAGTTAGAGCATTTCTCACCAAGATAAGGTGCTGAGAGATGACCCCTTCAATATATGTCAGGAGAAAAGCAAGCTTTGATGGATGGGGAAAAAATGAAGAAAAGATATATATATATAAAGAGAGAGAGATTTAGTCAATCTCCAAAGGAGGCACAGTGGACCCCAAGAAAGCTGTGAATTGTTTGTGGGACCTGAGGACCTTTAGCAAATTGTGGTAATAGAGGGATGGAAAAGGTAGAAATTTACGAAGTTATAAGGGGTAAATAGCAAGAGTTTTTTAGGTCACCTTTATTTATTTAGTTAGTTAGTTGTAGAATGGACTTGAGAATAAGAATTAAATTTGGAAGAAATAAAAGAGTAAAATCTATACTAATAAAAGGGTAATATGCTAATTAGACCAGATAGACTGGACATCCTTCTGGATAAAGCTGGGGTGTGGTCGGTCTGCAAACTGCCCACGGCCCCTTGCCCAGGCCAGACCTGCCCCCACTGGGGAACCCCCATCCCAACCAGGGGCCTCCTTCATGGCAGGCCAGCTGGCCCCCACCCGTGCACCAGGCCTCTATCCTATACAAAAAAATGTAATATGCAAATTGACCCTAATGGAAGAACAACCAGAATGACCACTGGACCAGTCACTATGAGGCACACTGACCACCTCTATTCCCTTTTCCTGGCCAGCAGGCTTCCTGACTCACAGATGGCTACCTTCTCACCATGTCCTCACATGGCCTTTTTTCTGTACAAACATACTTTTTTTAAAAATTTTTTAAAATATATTTTATTGCCTTCAGAGAGAAAGGAACAGGGAGAGAGAGATAGAATAATCAATTATGAGAATCATTGATTCGCCACCTCCTACATGCCCCACACCGGGGATGGAGCCTGCAATATGGGCATGTGTCCTGACTGGGAATTGAACCACAACCTCCTGGTTCAACTACTGAGCCACAGCAGCTGGGCCACACATACTTCTTGTAACTCTTCCTTTTCTCAAAAGGATACTAGTTTTATTGTATTAAGATCCTACCATTATGACCTCATTGAATCTTAATTATTTAAAGATTCCAAATTCAGGCATGTTGTGGATTTTGGGAATCACAAGGCACTCTATAACATTAATGTAACTTGCTTTTGCTTTTAGATCTTAGTATCATAATGCAGTTTTGATGACCTGAAGAATAATGCAGTTCTCTTCTATGATAACCATAATTATACTACTTTTTGCTTTAGTTGTTAGTAAATATGGAGTCTAACTGAAGGCTCAATAATCACAACTCTCTAGACCATAAAACCTGAAGGCATGGATTTGGTTGGTTCTTTGCCATTCCTGTTCCTTCCAATTCTCAGTTCATTAACTGTACCTGGTAATGACTATTTACTTTGCTTATATTTTACCATATTTTTTATTATTCTTACTTACTTTTGCCAACATTTTATTATTCATGTTATAGTTCTTAGATGCCTCAAATACTTTCTTAAACAAAGAAAAAATACGTAACAAAAAATGAGTAGTCAATAAAGTCAGAGAGCTTGAATCATTTCAGTGACACAACCTATATTCAATATAATGTATAAGCTGTGTATCTGGGCCTGTAATTCTAATTTACTGTTTCCACTTTGTCTTTAGTTTCACTTTCCTTTTGAATCCCACTATAAGCAGAAAGTTAAAAGGTTTTTGAGGGACTACATTTCCATTCATTATAGCAAAAACATATTGGAAGTCTTTATAAGCAAGTATCAAAAGAATCACACTATTGCTAACAAGAAAATAAAGAATCAGAGATCAACTAAAGGACTTGATTGCATGCATATAAGCCTAACCAATGGAGTCAGACACCAGGGGAGTGAGGGCATGAGTGGGCTGGGAGAAGGCAATAAGGGAATAAAGACATATATCATACCTTAATCAATAAAGAAAAAAATATAAACAGATAAGTTAAATAAAAGGGGAAAAAAAGAATTGCAATGTAATTTTTCAGTACCTACTTGTTTTTTACCTAAAGTAACTAAGAATATTTTGGGGAGTAGGAATAAAAACAAACAAACAAAAAAAACCAGTTATTCTTTTCATACCTTATCCATATTTACCTATTTGCCTAAAGCTTTCCTAATTTCTGAAGGAAGACTAACATGACAAGAATTTTTTAAAAATTCTTTCTCATAATTTTATTAAATATCTTCCAAAGATATATATATAAGGCAGAAGTGAAGGAAGAGAAAAAAAGATTAAAAATTGAAACCCTCCTAATTGAATTTAGAACTCAGTAATATATACTTTCAGGTGAAGCTATTATTTGCTTAGACACAATCAAGGTAATTAGGTTAGATGATCTCCAATAGAGGGGTATAAATGGGAGAGGTCAAACACAACTATAAGATATATTAAAGACTAGTATTTGTTCTGGACTTCACTGGGTAAATTAATTAATTTGTGAGTTTCTCAAAGAACATAACTTAGTCAAAGAGGAAAACTTATTGGCCAATTGATAATGAAAACAAATTGGTCAATTGTATTTGTTTATAAAAATAAAACATGCATAATAGTTTCTTGAAAACAAATTTTAAAAGTTTCTACAAAGGAGATATGCACAATGAGATAGGGTGTGATAAAAGAATAGAAATGCATGTAACAGTTCTGTCTGGGTTAGGGGTGGGGAATCTTTTTTCCGTAAACAACCATTAGATGTTTATAACATAATCTGTTTAATGTAATTCACTTAACATAAATTTATGTTGCTATGAAAAAAGCTCCTAGATTTATTGAATTTCAAGTTCCACCTGCAGTTGCCTTGGCAGAGCCAGACCAAATGATAAGGCCCTGGGGCCAGATGTTCCCCACCCCTGGTCTAGGTCAATAATGAATCTGAGGGCATTGCTAAAGGAGTAGTGTGGGTTCTAATTACAGATTGATCAACCATATTAACATATAGTCTTATTGCTAGTTGAACACATTATATTGTGGTGAAAAGTGCACTAGAACAGTAAGTAGAAATGTAGACTTGAGCCAAGATCCAACTGTCATTTGCTATGTGACCTTGAACATCTTATTAATATTTCAAAGCTCCAGAAATATTTTTCCTATCTAGTTAGCCCAATTGTTTAGTAATCAAAGGACAGAGGAGCACAGGAGAGATTAAAAAAAAAAAGTATTTCTATTCTAAAGATAGTACCACTACTATTACTTTATTATTTAAAGTTATTAAGCTCATATTTTTTCAAGTGTCCTACAATTGGCACACTTTATTTAACACCTGAAATATTTTTATATTGATTTTACAAATGCCACAAATCCATCAGTAACATGAAAAAATCTGACAGCAATGAATTTCATTATCAGCGTAAGCAAAAGGGCACTTAATCTAGAGTAGGGAAGAGCAAACCATGCCCTGATGTGCTAAGACTGCCCAGCACAGAGATGAAAGACTCCAGAGTAGCAGAGGCCATGTGCCAGAAGACTGTGAGAGAATTTATGAATTATGAAGACATGATCTTAGAGGAGCTATAAACCTAATTCCTTAGCTACCAATGCCCTATAGTTAAAAGAGCCTTCTGTAGAACATTCTAGAACAAGATTTGCTAAACTATGGCCTGGGGGCCAAATCTAGAATGCTGCCTATTTTTGTAAATGAAGTTTTATTAGAACATAATTATGTTCATTCTTGTGGCTATTTTTGTACTGAAACAGCACAGTTGGGTAGCTGCAAAACAGACTTTGTGGTATGTAATATTTATTATCTGGCCATTTACAAAAATTTTGTTGACTGGGACCTAAATCACTGTCTCAATGATGTAATTGGAAACCTCCCAGAAGTTGTGTGAGAAGAATGATAGAGACAAACTCATATTTATAGTCATACATACACTTGGAGACTGACTTAGTTTGCTGATATAACATAATATCCCTCAAATGGGAATATGAACACTATCTGGGTGGTATATGGGGAGAATGATGAAATTCTGTTTAAGAAAGGAGTTGCTGCCTTAGAGTGTTTCCTTGAAACACAAGAGGTATGGTTAGAAAGGGTTAGCTTTTTGATTACAGAACATAAGCTTCTGGGCCTTTTGACCCTTAGAACTATGAACATTTACCTCCAGGGTCCCTAACAGGCATAGGTGACATCATTAATAAGTCTGTCCTATTATTTCTCAACTAGTGGCCCTTTGCAGGAAGATTCCTGCAATAGGGCTTTCTGCTGCAGTCGCTGCCCTATCTGTTTTCCTCCCTTCTCCCTGCCCTGCCTGCTTCCCTTCCTTCTCTACCGCACAGCTTGCTTGCTTCTCCACCGCTTCTCTCCCTTCTGCAGCGCTTGGCTTCTATCTACTGTCTTCAGTCTCTGCTCTGGCCTGATATGCAAGTTAACTGCCATCTTGGTAGGTTAATTTGCATACTTGCCCTGATTGGCTGGTGGGCGGGGCTTGTGGGCTTAGTGAAGGTGCAGTCAATTTCCATGTTTCTCTTTTATTAGGTAGGATGGATTTAAAAAGTTTTAATTGCTCTTTCTTCTGCTTTTTATATAAATTTGTGTAAAATTTTGTCTAGATTCTATAGCCACTTTTTTTTTGGGGGGGGGGGCGGGGGGGAGATGCTGATTTTTAGGGAAATGGGAAAGAAGGGGAAAAAGAGAGAGGAACATCAATGTGAGAGTGAAACTTAGATTGGCTGCCTCCTGCCAGGGTTCAAATCAGAAACTTGGGCATGTGCCCTAACCAGGAATTAAACAGCAACCTTTCTGTGTATAAGAGGGAGCTCAACTAACTGAGCCATACTGGCCAGGGCTATGGTCACTTTTATACAATAGATAGCAGAATATGACAAAATATGGTTCTTTGGCATAAGAATTATTTTCAGCTTTTTTTTTTTAAGAGCAGACAGGAGAATCTCTGAAAACAGAATAGAAGCTACCCTTTTGTAAGAAAAAAAATGCTTTTATAAGGGAAATGTCCACATTAAGGGTGTCTCTCTCTTTGTAGCAGGAACAGAAGGATGACTAAATCTGAAAAAATGGGATTTTTTTGTTTGTTAAGCCTCACTTGAGGATATTTTTCCATTGATTTTTAGAGAGAGTAGAAAGGAAGAGGGTGAGACAGAGAGAGAGAAACATCAATGTGAGAGGGGTCCCTGACCTGTATCAAATCCAGGACCCTTCAGTCTGTGGGCTGTATTTCCTGTGTGTGTGTGTGTGTGTGTGTGTGTGTGTGTGTGTGTTAACTCCCTTAACTGGCTTCCCCACTCTCCAACATCTTTCCTTCATTTTTAGTTGTAGATGGTATTTAAAGTAGTGGCTTGGACCATTTCTGGGAGTTTGCTCATTTTATCTAGGTATCTCTCAGGTGTATATGAGGTATACATGCTATTAAACATTGGTTTGTTTTATTCTTGTTAATCTGTCTTTTTATTTCATGGGGGTCTCAGCAAAGAATCTAGAAGGGTAAAGAAAGTTATTTTTTCTCTTATGTACATACACCCTACTTTACTTGGGTGAAACTCTAATAATGCTGAGCTGATATTAAAATGATGTTCTCTCTCTTGTTTTATATTAGGATGGAGGGTTCTTTCATTAGAAGGTTTTATTTTTCTTACAGAAGGAAGCCAACAAAGATGCAGATTCTTCTTTCCAGGTTTCATGTGGCAGCCAAATTCTGCATTTCTCATAAGCATCGAGGTAATGCATGTGCTGATGCTACAAGAACCACGTGTTTGAGTAACCAAATGCAAATAGGAAAATTATCTTCAGATTTTCTAAAACTAAACTAAATGTACCTTGTCAAACCCCATTTCTACTCACTGCCACTTGCAGTTTAAAATTCAGTCTCTTTTGGGTAATGTAGTGGAGGGAATATTATTTTATCTTTATTCTTCTAAGTTTTCAGCTGGAAATACTGTAATAAAAATATTAATATGAGGAAAACAAACATACATTTATTAATATGTATTTCTTATGTACACATGGGAGATAACCAAGGAACAAATTAGTAACTCTCAGAAGTAGCTTAAAATTCAGGCTTAAATACCATCTTCAACTACAGACAAATGAGGGCAGTTCAGTCATGGGAAGGTGAAGTATGAAAAGAAGAGTAAGCTTTCTCATGCAGGGTTAAACCCATGCCTTCTCCATTGCTAGGGGTTTTTCTTGATTTAGACATACCTATCTTCCTGGTAAGGAAAGGAAGGCATTCTTACCAATGGAGATTTCCTTTATAAATGTGAAATCCTATATAATAAAAGCCTAATATGCAAATCAACCCAATGGCGGAACCACAGACAAAACAGCCAGAAGAATGGCTAGTTCCTATGATGTGCACTGACCACCAGGGGGGCAAATACGCAACATTGGAGCTGTCCCCAGCCTGCAGACCCCAGGCCATCCAAGGCAGATGCCAACAGGGGTCCCCCCCCCCATTACCCTGCTGGTTGCCCCACAGAGGGAAGTCTGGCGGTGGCGGTGAAGGGCAGGGCCAGTGAATGGTTGGCACCAGGCCAGCCAAGGCAGGTGCCAGTGGGGGGGCCCCTGATCACCCTGCCTGTTGCCCCACAGATTGACCCTGATCACCTGCCAGGCCTAGGGACCCTACCCATGTATGAATTTCATGCACCAGGCCTCTAGTTTCCTTATAAAAGGGTAACTTCTACTTTGTTTTTAAAATTTCTCCTGTGTCTGCTGTTTCTCAAAATAATCAGCTCAAAATAAAAAACAATCCTTAAACCAAAGAGGGATATGTGGGGTGACATATAGCACCACCCTTCAGAAACAGCTGAGTCAAATGCATGCTCTCATCTTTTCTCTTCTCTCTCTCTCTCTCTCTCTCTCTCTCTCGGCAAAAGGGGAGTTTTCACATCTGAGGTTAGGAGACATTTACATGTGTCTACATGTTGCTTGCATGCCATTCTCTGTATCCTGATGGCATCTGCTCAGCTTTGACTTGGTTGGGCCTCTGCTGCTGAGGCTGGTGTCCTTGCAGCGAGGCCAGTGGCTTGGTTCACCCTATTGAAGTCCTCCTTAACCCAGGCTCAGAACCTTTCTTTCATCTGCTGTTTCTCACCTTTCTGCACCTTATCAAGCCCCAGATGAGTACCCTTCTGATAGTGTAGCTAGGATCTTTTGGAGGCTTCCTACGAAATCAACTAACTAGCCCTTTACATGATGCATGGCTTCTCCAAAACCAGTTCTGCATCCTGAACTATGATGGGAATGAGAAGGGGCTGTAAGGCTAAACTACAGATTCCATTATGACCATCTTTCTCCTGGACTCACCTAAGATAAAGTCCTGACTTATGGTCCTTTCAGAGACATTCATGCCCTCGTATAGTCCTGTATTTATTTAAAATGTTTCTACTTATTCCATCCTGGGCTTTTGCATTTCTTTTTATTTTAAAAGAATTGCATTAAAATATTACTTACCTTGCTTACTGATTTTTTTATACCCCTTTATTTTGAACCCAATGTGAGTGCCTTGCTCACCTCACTCTAATCCCAGCCATATTGCTATTTTCTCCTCCCTCCCCAAAGGCAGTGGACTATAACCCCATTTGAGTGGGAAACCAGCACTTGCACTATCATGCCTAAGCATTACCTGCATTTGTTATAGGTGATCTTGCTATTCTGCTTCCTTTGGAGCTTGTTTTTTTTCATTCTCAAATGCTTTCCCCTCATTCAGGAAAGAAAAATGGAAGAAAAAAAGATGTCCTACTCCTGTGAATTAAGTGTATTGACTTTCATGACTGTTATTTTCTTCCATGAAATTAAAGATTATTATTATTATCACTATTACTATTATTATTTGCCACCTTCATCCATTCTCCCCCTATATATACATTGCAAAAATAAAGCCATGGTTTTTTGCCCAATGAATAAAAACACAATTAATATCTCAAAATACTGCCTTCTATAGTTTTACAATAATAACTAGGATAAGGTTAGGCAGGTAGAAAACTGAGCACTTTGCCAGTATTTAGCTACTACAGTGGAGATGAACAGATAATAGTACCATTTTCAAAAGACAAGATAAGAAAATATTTAGTTGAACGTTAGCTCTTATGAAGGTAAGGATTGTGTTTCATGTATTTTGGTAGGGAGGGAGAGTTAACACATATTTGGCTGATAAGTATATGGTCATAGTTCACATTTTAATGATGTATTGTTTATTTCCTATCTACTACATTTTGTGGCATCTAAAAAAGTTGACCAGAATACGAAAAGTCAGTCATAAGAATTGATGTTTCTCCAACTATGTTATGCAAAGGCTACTAGTTATTAACAACTGTAGAAATAGCTCTTGGGTCCTCATTTCCAAGACGACCAAGAAAAGAATGAATAGAGGCCATGCCAAAAAGGGTCATGGCCACATGCAGCCTATTCATTCCTATTCGTTTCACCAACTGTGCCCCATATGTGCCCAAGGACAAGGCCATTAAGACATTTGTTATTCAATATGGTTTTACTTATATGTGGAATCAAAAACAATAAATGAGCAAATAAAAAAGAAACATAGGTATAGGAAACAAACTGATGGTCATTCCATGGGAGGGGGTATTTGGGGGCAGGGATGAAAAGTTGAAAGGGATTAAGAAAAGCAAATTGCCAGTTATAAAAACAGTCATGAGGATGTAAGTAGAGCATAAAGATTATCTATAATAATAAAAGTGCAATATGCTAATTAGACTGGATGTGCTTCTGGATGAAGACAGGGCTGGAGGGAAGCCCAGGTCCGGGTGCCTGAAGGAAGCTGGAATTGGCAGCCAGGGGAAGGAAGGCCTACTCTTGCATGAATTTTATGCCTCAGGCCTCTAGTAGTCAATGATATTGTAATGACTCTGTATGGTGTCATGAGTATTAGGCTTACCGGGGTAATCACTTCACTTTGTAAAATATGTTGTACACCTGAAACTGATATAATATTGGAAGGCAACTGTGATCGAAATAAATAAATCTGAAGATCACTTGAAGAATAAAAAGTATTGGGAAACTTGACAACCCCCCCCCAAAAAAAAATAAAAAATAAAATAAACTGTATTTAGAAGAAGAAAAAAAGGAGTTTGCCATTTGAAACATAGTAGAGGCCTGAGCCATTAGGGGCATTTCTGAAACAAGTGTCTTCAATGCAGATGTGCTTCCCAAGCTGTATGTGAAACCGCATTACCGTGTGAGCTGTGCCACTCACAGCAAAATGTTCAGGAATTGTGCTGATGGACCCGAAGGACCGAACACCCCCACCCAGATTTAGACTTGTGGGTGCTGACCCATGACCTCCACCAAAGTCATGTAAGGAGCTAAGTCTGTAATGCCTGAAGAAAAGTTCTCTGGGAGAAAAAAAAAAAATAGAGATTGTACTTTAAAAAAAAATTATAGCCCTCACCAGTTTGTCTTAGTGGCTAGAGAATCTGCTCATGGACTGAAGGGTACAGGGTTCAATTCCCTGTCAAGGGCACTACCTTGGTTGCAGATTTGATCCCCTATCCTGGTCAGGGCACGTGTGGGAGACAACCAATTGATGTGCCTCTCTCATATGGATATTTCCCTCTGTGTGTCTCTCCCTTCCTTCCATTCTCTAAAAATCAATGGAAAAATATCCTCTGGTAAAGATTAACAACAACAAACTGTAGAAATAAAACCTTTTTAAAGTAAGGGATTTAAATTCAGGCCTCATTTTGAAATAAAAATCTGGAAGTAGAATGGAAGTAGAGTGAAAGGAAGTGGGAAGCAAGATATAGAAAATAAACCTTCCAAATTGCTTTAAAGAAGATGATAAACTGGACAGAAAGCATAAAAGTCCTGCTGTAGGTGGAATAGCCTGATGGCAGTTCCAGAGGAAGGAAGAGCCATATCCAGTTTGTAATGGATGGGTGGGAGGCGAAACAGTCCGCTGGGAGCTGTACAGTTAAGGGAATAATTGTGCGTGAGACAGAGTGACAACTGCCCTCTTGCTCATTGAAAGAAATCAGCATGAAGGAGGTTTGGAGAATGTCCTAAATTTCACACTATGTTCTTCAAATAGCTGGTAACCTATTTTTATGAGAGCCCTGAGACCTACTTTCACTGATCATTTATCCAGACAGTTGAGTTTCTTTAATGAAACAGCATTACTCCTTTGGGAAAATAATTTGAGGACAGGAAGCAATCAGGCCTCCTAGCAAAGCCCACTATGAGAGGTGTTCCCTGGGAGCTGGCAGGCACTCCGGGCAGAAATGAAGCAATTGTACTTATATCCTCACACATTGCCGAGAGGTGGGGAATAGTTTTTAAATGTTTCTTTTTAAGTCTATCTCACCCACCTCTCCCCTTTACCTAAATGAATATAATGTAAGTTTAAGAAATGGATGTAAGCCCTGACTAGTTTGGCCGGTGGACTGAAGGGTCACAGGTTTGATTCTGGTCAAGAGCTTGTACCTTGGTTGCAGGCACATCCCCAGTAGGGGGTGTGCAGGAGGCAGCTGATGGTTGTTTCTCTCTCATCGATGTTTCTGGCTCTCTATCCCTCTCCTTTTCTCTCTGTAAAAAGTCAATAAAGGATATGTTTTAAAAAGAAATGGATATAATGTAGTTTGGGAAACTAAAATTATGATAATGACAATGACTATTTAACAGTATTATCTCATTTGTAAGTTTTAATACTACATTATAGACTTTCTTGAGGAAAATGACTATTTTCTTATGTATTTAATGTGACTAAATCCAAATGTGATTAGTTTTATTTTCTTATTAGGTAACAATTTTTACAATTTTCAGTAATCTTATTTTAGGGTCATGTTATTAAATGACTCAGAAAACCCCCTCATTTCTCTGTAGTCTTCCTTATTTCCTTAGCATGACAAATGAATCCAAGATCAGACAGTAGATGGTGCTATTATTTCAAAGACTATACACTCCCAAAGACTTACAGAATTTTTTAAAACTATAGAAACAAATGAGAGAGAAGTGTGAAACCTTAACAAAGTTTTCTGGTTTGCAAAGGTTACAGAGTGGGAAGCTGCTTTTATGCAGTGACCTATTCTGTCCCTTTTGGGGGTAAAATAACAATCAAAGCCTCCCTTAGTAATTAATAAGTTCCGTCTCCCTGGAAGTAACTGTGCCCGCTTTTAATCTCCTATGAAACAGAAACAAACGCAGATGCTGTTGCTCATGCCTACTGCTAGTGCAGACAGAAAGCAATTCACAAGAGCTCAGCAATGCAGAAGATATTAAAATGTAAAACACATGAACGCGAAGTTTCCTTAAAAACACTGAAAAGAAGTTTTTTCTAATATAAAGCAATTTATATGTAAAACATCTGTAATCACAAAAGCACCTTAAATACAATATTCAAATGCAAGCAATAAAGGCAATAAACTCCCCTTTTCCCCCCTCCAAGTACCTGACAATGATAAATCAACATATTAAAAGCTTGCCTCTCCTGGTGGCAGATGCTCTTTGAAAGGGAATGGGTAACAGATGATACCTTAGAGGGGTCCAAACAGTGGGGACACAGGCCAGGGGCCAGTGGAGCCAAAGCTCCTCTGCTGGATCAGGAAACCTGCAGCTAAAGCACAATTGCTGTCGAGGTTCCTAAAGAGCAACACTACAAGCTGTCTCTTTAAAACCCCATCACTCAGAGATAATGGCTGCTGGAGGGAATCCTGTACCTGTCTCATGGCAAAGGTTTAGGTTATTCTCATTTTTCATGCCTAGACAAAACATATGGTGATGGGCTGTCTTAAGGATGATCAGCATTGGCTACATAAATTTGCAGCTCAGAACACCTAAATGTAAAGAGGAAAAAAAAATTAAACCAAATGACTGCTGATATTGCGAGAGCAAGAACAAACACTGACATTTAAAACACTGATGAATAATTAATTGCATCAATTTAAGTCTGTCATTTCTTATTTGAGGGCCAGTCATAGTTTCAGACATACATTTCTAAGAACGTTCACCCTTTAAAGATGGTATTGCTTTTATCCTAAACCTAATAGTTTCATTTTGAGTTGGAAATGTTTTTACACTGTTGATTAACAATTCTGCTTCTGGTTTTGTTCCACCAGCATCTCATGTCCATTATATGCCTCCTAATCCTGACTGTTATATAATTGCATGAATAATGTAAAAAATAAGTAGTATCTAATGTTTAGTGAGTTTTTTGAAAACAGTTGCTAGAACTGCTTTTACTTCATATTGAATGTTTTTTTTCTGTTATTATCTATACTAGGGGCCCGGTGCATAAAATTTGTGGGCTGGGGAGGGGTCCCTCAGTCCTGCCTGCCCTCTCTCACATACCCGGAGCCCTCAGGGGATGTCCTACTGATGGCTTAGGTCCTCTCCCCTTTGGGAGCAGACCTAAGCCACAGTCTGACCTCCCTTTGTGGGAGGCGACTGGGCTGATCAGAGGAAGGCACCAACCCCATCACCCTGCTGCTGCAGCCACTGCCACTAAAATATTTTTATCAACACGGACTCCAATCCCTTCCCTTCACCATGAAAAATGACAACTTTCTTTAGGCATTTTCAAGATGTGTTTTTCATAAAATATGACATGCCTTTCTTTATTTTTTTTTTATCCTCACCTGAAGATATGTTTCCATTCATTTTTTTTCTCTCTCCCCTTCCCTTAGATCCTAGGCTTGGCCCCTTTTCATGCCCAAAGCCTTCACCTGATGGCCAGCTGGGAGTGACCTGGGTGCCTCGGAGGTTCCTGGGACCCGGGTATGTATGCAAATTAACTGCCGTATTTGTTGGGTTAATTTGCATACTCACTCTGATTGGCTGTGGGCGTAAAGGAGGTACAATCAATTTACATGTTTCTCTATTATTAGGTAAGATGTGGCAGTGTTAAACTGGGCCTCAAATTCTTGGACATTCTGACTCACACTGAAGGTCCTCATGACTATGATTAAGTTTAGCTTTAAGTCCTAGATCTAGAAAGCATATTTCCCTCTATATCTTCACCTCAGAGACCTAACCTTTCCCCCAGTAATCAGCAACTCCCAGGAGGCAGCAGAAGATAATTGCCTAGACCTGACTAATGATTAGGGGGCCCAAATCTCTAAGGATACAGTTAGCATTTTGACCTAAGTTATGTCTCAGCTCCTGATCCAAAAATGGAATGACCTCCTGGCTACCTTCCCATGAAATCAGACAGAGAAAGACTGTAACATACCTCAGGAGCTGAAAATAATTTATTACCCTTACCTCACCTCTGACTAATCAGCTCCCAGCACAACCTCCAACTGTAACCCCTGGTGTCTAGTGATTTTGCCCTGTATAATTGGTAACCTGCACACCATCAGGAGTGGGGTCTTTAGAGCATGAGCTCCTTGTTCTCCAGATTGGCCAATTCAATATTAAATTATTTTTATTTCTAAACTGCAAACTTCTGCTTATGCATTTCTTTGGGCTTGTGCACACAGGCAGCCAGATGCAAAGTTAGGGGTCCTAGTAACACTGTCATTGAAAAGTGATGTCTATGCCGTTTTTCCTTGAATCTGGTAATTGCTTTGATACAATGCAGAATAAACCATATTTCATGACTTTGAT
This sequence comes from Pipistrellus hanaki, assembly GCF_964339955.1. NCBI lineage: Eukaryota > Metazoa > Chordata > Mammalia > Chiroptera > Vespertilionidae > Pipistrellus > Pipistrellus hanaki. The sequence goes on from NC_140510.1 coordinate 21,063,703, forward strand.
TTCAATATAAAATCATATGATGTCTTGGTCTCTCAGAATGCTCACTACCTTTCCGCAGGATCCATGTACACAGGATCTCACATTCTAAGAAGTCCCAGTTGCATGAAGAGGTCAGGCCTTAAGCCCTAACTGGTTTGGCTAAGTAGATAGAGCATTGGCCTGTGGATTAAAAGGTCCCAGGTTCGATTCTAGTCAAGGGCATATACACTGGTTGCGGACACATCCCCAGTAGGAGGTGTGCAGGAGGCAGCTGATCAATGTTTCTCTCTGATTGATGTTTCTAACTCTCTATCTCTCTCCCTTCCTCTTTGTAAAAAATAAATTATATATATATAAAAGAGATCAGGCCTTGATTAGGTTCTCGGGGTCACAGTCCCAGCCCCAGCTAAGGCTAGTCTTTCCATCATCCTAGCCTAGGTACCAAAATTTTCAAGAATTCCTGTCCCCAGATGATGAATCACCTTGTTAAACAAACAAAAAATGTTCACAGCTAAAAGTTCTTTTAAAAGAAAAGGTTAATTTAGTTGATGGTAGCCTGAGAAGGTCCAGGTTCCTGGGCATGAAGGTTGAGCCATCAGCAGCAGGACTAATACCTCTGTAATCAGCTAGTTATTAATAACAGGAAAGGAGCAAAGGGAAGGCCAGACATTATATGCATGTCACTTGGGCAGCTTCACCAGGAAGCTGAAATTTCATATTCCCCAGGGAACCACTGGCCCATTTCTTGCAGCTTACTGGGGGAAAGGCCTGGACAAAGGGGAGATAGACGCATGCACAGTGAGTGGTGTGACATAAGAAAGGTATTTGCCTTCCAGTCAAATCTGACAACAGAGATCATTGGCCACAGGGGATAGGGCCACTACAACCCTGTGAAAATTTGGGGATACATATCCAAAAATAAAGGAGCTACCTCACTTGTTACTCCTGGTTCTTATCTCTTGGTTCTATGGTTCCTTTGGCTTTGCTTTTGCCCTGTTCTTTCTATGGCCATATAGTCAAGGAGACCCCACATTCAAAGGATTGAGGGACTGCAGTGGGGAACACAAAGCAAGCTAGCCGGATGCTGGATTGGACTGCCCAACAGGGAATAGAAACTCTGGACACTGGCTTTGATCTTAGCTCTGCTGAAGGCAAATGGGACTTCTTCCTCGGCAGGACAAAGGGAAATGACACCTTGGGACCTCAGGAGTTAAATTCCACAGAAACAAAGCTTTCATCCTCAAGTCTCAAAAAAATAATTTTGGGGGGTACTGCAAGAAGTCCACTCCCCCCAGCACCTGGTGGGGACGAGGACCTCTCCCCACCAATACCGTGCTAACTGAAAAAGGCAACATGTCCATCATCCTGGAGTTGACAGGCACTTTATGCATTTTGGAAAAGAAAAATAAAGATATACGTTATTTTGAAAGAATTTATGTTGGCTACGGATAAGCAGGGTCAGAGAGAAGAGCTTAAGTGGGATAATTTTATGATAGATGCAGTATGTTAGGAAGAAATATCTACCACTTTTTGATTGGGGTGACCGACAGTCTTGAAACTTCAAGCATAAGTGGAATGTGGTGGCTTCTAGTGGTTTCTACAGAAGTTGATTCAAACCTCTAACATACATTCAGGAATGTGAGCTGTCTTTTGCTAGTTGGCCCACAGCTATTAACTGGTTAACTATTGTTTCTTTCTTTCATTCTCAGGTGCACTGTAATTTAATTTAGGAAATCTCAGAACTTTTATCAACCCAAGACATTCAAAACCTTCCAGCTGAAGCCTCACTGTGTCCTTCTGGAATACACAACCACAGAATCGCTAAGTATAGTGGACTGGTTTCTTACTCAGAAATTGGAGACTGGAACACCAGAATTGGATTATAAATTACAATCACATTATCAGTCATAAACTGTCAAAATATTCAGGTGAGTATGTTTGGTCTTAGATACTTCTAGTGTCCCTAGCCTCCTAGTTGGTGTCCTGTCTTGACTCTCTCCAATATGTCCCACCATCTTTCGATGGACATTCACTGACCTTTGTGCTCTTTCACCTCCACATACACATTTATTTCCAACTTAACTTAAAAACTGTTTACTACATCCTGTAAATTTCAAGAGAAAAGAACTAGAATCTCTAGGGTCATTTCAATGCTGCATGGCTACTCTGTGAAGTCCACCTCAAACCCAAGCACTCCCCTGAGAAGCAGTACGCTAGTTTTCAGTGTTGCTGATGGGTTTATGGCTCACCTTAACTACAATGAAGGGTATAGGTTTAATTAAAAAGCTCTAAACGTTAATGTTATAATGTTATAGTCATTGTTCCTCAATATCATTGCTTTTCCTACCCTTACTTTGTAGAATACTGTCTTTTGGTGCTTCCTCTTAGTTTATGAGTCAAGTTCTTTTTTTTTTTTTTTTTTTTTTCCCCTCAAAGTATCATTTGCATTCCTTCTTCCTCACTGGTCTTTTTAGGATTAGGATATGATTTTCTCAAATGTCATACATTGACTATTCACCTATTGTCAGGCATTTTGCTCAGTTCTTTAAATTCAATATCATGTATCAATTCACTTCCTAAAATTCATTCTATGCCAACATATTACCCTTCTGTATTGTTTATTTTTTTTTTACCATTATTGTTTCTTTGAATGCTCAATATGAGGACAAGGATTGTGTTTCTCTTATTTTCCTTGGTGTTTCTAGAATTTTTATATAGGGAACTGAACATAATAGGTGGTCAATAACAATATATCAGAAACAATCCAGCTAAAGACTAATAGAATTTATAAATAGCTTCAAACATTGGCTCTTTTCATTATATCAATCAGGTGCTTAAATGCTGTAATGCAATTTAATTTTGTTAGTGATTATATAATTCCAGTGAGGCTATTTCAAACACAGTCTATTCTCTGGTGGCTGTTTTCACATGAAAAATTAGATATACCTTTTTAGGAAGAGAAATAAAAACACTACATATTTCTTGACACTTACTGAAGTTAATGGATATCTAGTACTTTATTTCAATCACATTAAGCCTTATTTTTTTTTTTTTCAGAGAGGAAGGGAGAGGGACAGAGAGTTAGAAACACAGATGAGAGAGAAACATCGATCAGCTGCCTCCTGCACGCCCTCCACTGGGGATGTGCCCGCAACCAAGGTACCCGCCCCTGACCAGAATCAAACCCTGGACCTTTGAGTCCACAGGCCGACGCTCTAAACCACTGAGCCAAACCGGTTTCAGCAAGCCCTATTTTTTAACAAGTACTAATGATATATGCTTTAAATATGAAATCATCTCTTCCAGCCTAGCTGGTTTGTCTCAGTGGATAGAGCATCAGCCCATGAACTGACCGAAATGTCTCCTTTATCTCGCCAGTGGGCACCCTGGCAGTGGGCACTGGCAACGCACCCATTTCTAAGAGAAGATTGAAACTGAGAGAGCCCTCATCAGCCAGCGTGAGAAAACTGTGCTCAGCATCGGCTGCAGGCCAGCCTATGACCAGGGCGGCCCATTTGAAATCCTTCTGTTCAGTGCATCCAAGTGCGAGTGCCTCGCCAAGCTGCACATGAGGCCCTGCTGAATGCCGCTGGACCTCGGAGGCCTGCATGCGCCACCTACACTACAAATGGATCCCCGTGGGAGACAGCCACATGGCTGACATTAATTCCACTTTCAAGAAGCAACAGACTTCATTGACTGTGTCAGAGAAGGGGAGGCAAGGTCCTGGTCCGCTGGGAGGCTGGGATCTCCCTGTCACCCACCATCTGCAAGGCTTACCTCCTGAACACCAGGCAGTTGGGCCTGAAAGATGCCTTCCATTACATCAGACAGAGGAGGAGTGTAGTCTTGCCCAATTCTGGTTTCCTGGGCCAGCACCTGCATATGAATTAGAGACCTGTCTTCCAGCCCACCCGCTAGGCTCCTTCCTGCCAATGGGAAGGCAGCCAGCTCTTCCTTCAGAGCCCGTTTGTAGACCCGGAGCCCTGATGTGCAGGGTTCCTACTGCTCATTCCCTACCTCGGTGCTGGCGCCATTGCCCACCCACTCCACAGTCTCAGAGCTCAGCAGAAGCTCCATGGCCACAGCCACATCCTGCTAAAACTGGATGGGGAACCCACTCAGCCCCAAGAACAATTGTGATTTTTTTTCCTTTTAATTAAAAAATATATATATGTGTGTGTGTGTGTATGTGTATGTATATATATATATATATATATATATATATATATATTGTTGATTTTTTATATATATTGTTGATTTTATATATATATATATATATATATATATATATATATATATATATATATATATATATTGTTGATTTTTTACAGAGAGGAAGGGAGAGGGATAGAAAGCTAGAAACATTGACCAGTTGCCTCCTGCACACCCCCTACTGGGATGTGCCCATAACCAATGTACATGCACTTGACTGGAATTAAACCTGGGACCTTACAGTCTGCAGACCGACTCTCTATCCACTGAGCCAAACCAGTCTCAGCTGATTTTGTTTTTTAAAGTCGTGGACATTTCATACTTGTGCAATCCTGAAGCCCACCTCTGACCCACTGTCCCCATGGGATAGTGAGGGGTCCTCTGGCTTGCAAACAAACTCCAGACTGACCTCAGGGATAGGTCCTCAGACCGAAGGAAGGCCAAGCCATTATGAGAGCACAGCCTGTGCTCCAGACCCCCTGCCCTCTCAGGAATGCTCAGTCCAGGCCCTCAAAGTTTACCTATCATTTCAGGTGTAAGGCAGTAAACACCTGCAGCAACATGGAAGAAAGCAGCTGCTATACCGGGTGAAAAGGCAGGTAAGAAGCCAATTCATTCTGAAGAAAGCACAATGTCCATCTTTCTTTGGAACTTTGGCATTCTCCTTATCTGTCTCTGTTGCTTCAGGGAACAAGCTGATCACCTAGTCAGGAAAGTAACCCTCTAGGGTTTGTAGGGACCCAATGTGTATGCTGATTTGAACCCTCCTATCCATTTGAGATTCCCTCCAGGGTCCCCCAGAGGCAGTTTGTTGAATTAGCCAGGTGTTGACACTTCTGGGTTGCCTTTCTACTGTGGGCAATGACTTGATGTTTGCACGACTCTTACTCATACTTGAACCTTGATTGTCATACCTTGATACAAAGCCACTCATATCATTTTGAAGAGAGTTCCTTAGACCATAGACCAAAAAATCTGTTTAAGGTGGTGACCATGGCTGCCAGGAAAAAAAGGGGTCCCTACTGTCTGGCTCAGTGTCACTGAAAAGGTCTTTTTCCCAGCTGGCTGTCCTTATATATGTTTGTCTCATCTCTTGTGACATTTGTGTGTGTTTTATTTTTGTTGTTGTTGTTTGTTTGTTTTTTCCCTTTTCCTTGGAGATTGTCTTTAAGATGCTGACTTCTAGGGTTTGTGCATTTTGCAGTGTGGTATTTTTTATATTTTGTCTTTAGTTTATTTCTCCAGGGGAAAAGGCAATAATTTGCTAAAAACATACAAATGTGAACAAAAGCAATATATTATTGGTTGTTGTTGTTTTTATAGTGTAAAATAAAAATATTGAAAAGAATCAATGGAAAAATATCTTTGAATGAGGATTGGTAACTAAATAATCTCTTCCATATTAGGTTTTAAAAATGTCTAATAACATTCACATTCATGATGGGCTTCAGAAATCTACAAAGGAATTGAATAAGAAGTCACAAACCCCCTATAGTTAGCAAGATTTTCATCTAATTTTCCTGTTCAAGGTGCATTAATACTTGCTAAAGCTCATTAATTTCAGAAAAATAGCACATCTTTCAAACAATAATGTAGTAGTTTAATATGAGAGTTTCTCTCACTCTTTCCACTTTCTTATCTACTTACTTTTATACTAGAGGCCTGGTGCATAAATTCGTGCATGGTGGGGGTGGGGTGGGGGGGAGGCGTGTGTCCCTCAGTCCAGCCTTCACTCCTCCAATCTGGGACTCCCTCTTACAATCTAGGACTGCTGGCTCGCAATCGCTTGCCTGCCTGCCAGCCTGATCACCCCCTAACCACTGCCCTGCCATTCTGATTGATGTTTAACTGCTCTGCTGCCAGCCCAATTGCCCCTAACTGCCCTCCCCTCCTGGCCTGGTCACCCCTAACTTCCCTCCCTTGAGAGCTTTGTCACCTCTAACTGCCCTCCTCTGCAGGCCTGGTCCCCCCCCAATTGCCCTTCCCTGTAGGCCTATCCCCTGCAACTACCCTCCCCTGCAGGCCTGGTCCCTCTCAACTACCCTCTCCTGATTTCCCACAACTGCCCTCCCTTGCCGGCCATCTTTTGGCAGCCACCTTGTCTCCACATGGGAGCAGCCATCTTTGACCACATGGGGGGGTCATCTTTGACAACATGAGGGTGGTCATCTTGTGTGTTGTAGTTGGTCAATTTGCATATTATATCTTTATTTTATAGGATTATCTAATGTCACAAATATATATGCAAAAATATGTTTTCCCATATGTCTGTATTTTATTGGTTCAATGAATTTTTTTTCTTATGCCATTAGAGCAATCTATATAATAAGTTTCATAAAGACAAAAGACAAAGATCTTTTTGCTATATATATGTTTAGACAACCATTTGTTAAAAATTATTTTTTTAAATCTATCTTTGTTGCAACTATAAAAGATCAAATGCTGCACTTAGTAATTCAGACTACTGCAATATGGAAAACATTTATTAATGAGGAAGATATCAACATCAACAAAAATGGAGATCTAGAGTTATAGAAAGGCAGATAAAAAGTGAGCCATTTGCCCAGCCAGGTGCTCAGTGGTTGAGTGCCAACCTATGAAGCAGGATGTCCACGTTCAATTCCCATCAGGGCACATGACCAGGTTGCAGGTTTGATCCCCAATGTGGGTGAGGGGGGCAGCCGATCAATGATTCTTTCTCATCATTGATGTTTCTATCCCTCTCTCTCCCTTCCTCTCTGAAATCAATATATATATATATATATATATATATATATATATATATATATATTTAAAGTGAGCCATCTATAAATGTCATAGGAGTCATGAAAATAGGTGGAGATAAATTATTGAAGTATAAAAGTGAGTCTTATCTGGGAATAAAAAGACTTATGTGATCCTTTGCTGTTAGCCATTAATTGGCACACAAAAAATGGGAGCATGGAGCTCAGAAAAATTTAACATTGTCTTAGGGAATGGGGACAGGAGATTGTTAGAAATAATTGCACACAACAAGGAAGGAATTTGATGACTCTGTGGTAGAAAACAAAATATATGACTCTGGGTGTAAAAATATAATGACAAATTATGACTGGAGGAAGAAATAATTTCAATTGTATAAATTAGACTGAGGAGAATGCATTCTAATTCTTTTAGCTTCATTTTCTCTATTCTCAATCCCTGACTTTCTATTGAGAATATAGGGTTATGACTTTCTTAAAACATGAAAGGCAAACAGAGCTATTGAAGAGATTGAGAGTAGAACAAGCATAGGAGGAATCTGAAAATGTTCTTTGAAAGTGACCATGCTGGAAATTGTTATTATACTTCCCATAAATGAGAATAGAACTACAAAGACAAATGGAAACATGACTCTGGCCTTAAAGTACTAATAAAGTTTTTAATGTAATTTTCTAAAAACATAGTCCATACAGTGATTATTCCCTAAGCCCTTTTTCAACTTAAACTGTGCTTAGACAACACACAGAGTGCCTTTTAATGCCAGCTAATGCTTGCATTACTTATAGCTACATGCAAGTCCTCCAGGCAACTAGGAAAAAAGAACCCGCTTCACAAAAGCAGTGGGTTTCAGTCCTTGTAGAAAGTAAATGAGAAATGAAACTTAACTTCCAGCACTTAATCTCACTGTGACTGGGAGTCTGTGCAAAATGGGCACATGATGATTTATATGAGAAGGCAAACTAAGATAGATCTGACAGAGTAGGTGCTTGAGTGTGACTTTGCATAATTATATAAAACGCTGGCAGAATGTCTAAGGTCAACTAAGATGTTTCTTCTTAGATATGCATTTTTAATTTAGCTGATTAATCTCCTTTTATAAACACCTCATTTTTTATTGTAACTTTCTCACAGATATCTATCTACCTCTATCTATCTATCTATCTATCTATCTATCTATCTATCTATCTATCATCTATCTATCATCTATCATCTATCTATCTATCTATCTATCTATCTATCTATCTATCTATCTATCTGCATACCTTTCTATCATCTATCTATCATCTATCTATCTATCTATCTATCTATCTATCTATCTATTATCTATCTATGTATCTATCTATGTATCTATCTGTCTATCTATCTATCTATCATCACCTATCATCTATTTCTCTCTGTCTCCGCCAGACTGTGTCTCTCTCTATTTCTGTCTTTGATACACACACACACACACACACACACACACACACACACACAGGCACACACAATTTGACTAATGTTAAAGACTTTTACTGAAGCCAGTTTATTCCTCTTAGCCTTTTTCACATTTGACTTACCATAGATGAGGCAACTGACCTACATACAGACTAATGACAAGCTTTGTTCGGAATAACTTGTGACACATCTAAAATTAGAACCCAAGCTTGTAAACTATGACTGCTATGCAAAAAGCTAAAACTATGCATATGAAATGAATGCAAGACAGAGGAAAATGATTAAAGCAGTAAATAGAGAATCTCTATTTATGGAGATAAAATTTAGGGGAAAGAATTATTTATTTGGTGTTATTAATTTTAATTCCCTAATGGTAAGGGGAAAATAGAAGGCCAGTGAATATATTTCCAGTTGTACTGATTACTTGTACATAATTATTGTTTGTGATTTCTATCTACAATTGTAATAATAAAAGTACTGCATATATTTCTGTGATTTGTGAGGAATATAAGTCCAACAGAGTTAGCTCTTCCGAAACTTAGGATAGACTGAGTTTTTGTGGCAAAGAAAACTTTGCTTCAGAGTAAACTCTATATTAGCATGTAATTGTTCAACTTTTAAAATTTTAAATTCCGTTTTAAAGTGTAGAAAACAGCCCAACTGGCATAGCTAAGTGATTGAGCATCGACCTATGAACCAGGAGGTCAAAGTTTGATTAGTGGTCAGGACACATTTCCAGGTTGTGGGGCTTGTGGGAGGCAGTCGATCAATAAGTCTCTCTCATCATTGATGTTTCTATCTCTCTCTCCTCCCTTCCTTTCTGATTTTAATAAAAACATATACATCTAAAATAAAGTGTAGAAAACAATCTTTTTAACATAAATTTAGGCTTTATAATAAAGCAATATTATTATTAATCATAAATATTTCACAACTATATATAGAAATATTTAATTGCATATATATAATCTTTAAATTTCATTCTCTGCATTTTTCACATCAGTATCTAAAAATTAACACATTTGTAATAATTATTTGTTATGAACTATTAAGTGTAGTAATATAAGGTTTCAAGTGCTTTGGGTTACTCTTAAAGTGCTTTTGAAATCATAGCTGTTTCATTGACAACTAACCTCTAGCTACTTTTATCACTTGGAAAAAACGTATTTCACTGTTCAAAACGTATTCAAGAATTTTTTAGCTCAATTTTATTCAACAAATTATGAGATATGATGAGGTCAAAAGTGAGTTAATGTCAAAGAGCTTTAACTAGTTAAAAGATGAGAAAGGTATGACAGAAAATTGAGAAGAGCTAAGGGAATAAAACCATATGAGAAAATAACATCCATTCATGATGAAGATTGTTCTGAGAAATATGTTGTTAGGCAGTTTCCACATTGTACAAACATCATAAAGTACACCGACACAAACCAGCATGGTCTAGCCTTCTATACACCTGGCCAGTGGTTGGCAAACTCATTAGTTAACAGAGCCAACTATCAACAGTACAACGATTAAAATTTCTTTTGAGAGCCAAATTTTTTAAACTTAAACTTCTTCTAATGCCACTTCTTCAAAATAGACTCGCCCAGGCGGTGGTATTTTGTGGAAGAGCCACACTCAAGGGGCCAAAGAGCTGCATGAGGCTTACAAGCTGCAGTTTGCTGACCTAGGACCTAGGCTATATTGATATTCTATTGCTCCTAGACTATACAGGTTACTGTACTCAATACTGAGGCAATTACAACACAAAGGTAAGTATTTCTATATTTGAACATATCTAAACATAGAAATAAGCAGTAAAAATGCCATGTAAAAGGTAGGGCTCTTGCCATGAATGGAGCTTGCAGGACTAGAAGCTGTTCTGAGTGAGTTGCTGAGTAAGTGGTGAGTGAATGTGAAGGCCTAGGGCATTACTGGACACTGCTGAGGACTTTGAAAACACTATCCTACAAACCTCTCCCATGGCTTCTTTCTGATAAGATCAGAAATAGATCATCAAAACTGTCAATATTATTCTGTTCACAGGGATGTAGGCTGGATTGATTGGAAATAGCTAGGAGACACTGGATGGCTAGGCAGAGGTCACTGTAATAAAGACTGTCAGGAGTAAGTGAAAGGTGGCCTGAGGCTCAGCAGGAATGACAATAATCAAGATGGAGAGACAAGGAAACACAGGGGATTGGCAGGGAAATTTGGTTTTAGCTATTACATGTTGGAGTAGTGGTCAGATTAAGGACATTTGTGATATTTAAAAAGAGGGCATTAAACATGGAAAAGGTATAGAACTGAGGGCCCAATATTATAACTCTGAAAAAAAAATTTTTGTGTGCGTGTGTGTGTTTTTTGTTTGTTTGTTTGTTTTTTGTTCCATTAACCCTATCTGGCACAAAGGGCTCTCTCTGGTTTTAAATTGATGGAAGAAATAAATGTGTTTTACATCACTACAATCTAAAAATATGTCCAAAGTACAGGAACAGGCAAACATCACACTACCGCAGAAAGCTTTTTCTAAAATGACAGTGACATTTAATGCTTGTAAAGGCAGCTTTCTGGGAACCTGTTTATTGCATATGATCTTAGGCCCTCAATGAAAAACTTACAGCCATGTACTCTGAAGACCATATGCTAGCTCTGGGAGGGCTGCAGCCCCCTCTGAATAGGTGGCATTGGGGGAGCAGGTTCTTCTGTGCTGGAGCAGGTTGGGGGCTGACTGACTGGGAAGTGATTTGTACATTAAAAATTGAGGTGCTGTGAGTGAGAGATAATTCATTGCCCAGTCCCACAGATATTGTTCCCACCAGAAAGAAAATAACAATTTACTGAGCCACACATCATTCCATTTCTTGCAGGAAATTTGACTCCTTTATAATCTTATGGGGCCATTGTCATATGCATGGTCTGTTGTTGACCAAAATGTCCTTACCCAGAGCATGGTTGTAAATGAAATCAGTAAGATAGGAAAGTGGGTGTATTATAAGGAATAATGGTTAAAGACTGATGACTTTTGATATGTAGTGAGGTTTTTGGTGACTTTACTTTACTTTTAGTTTTTACTTTGGTAAGTAAAATGCCAGGCTAAAGAGTTTGTATTTCACTCTCTATATAATAGAGGGCAGTGTAGGCATTTCATAAAGGAAATTGTTATGCAATCTTTGTTTAGGAAAGGAAGGGTGGTGGTGATAGGAATCATAGATTGAAAAAAAATGAAAGATTGGAAGTCAATACACCAATCAGGAAGTTATTGCAATAGTCCTAGCACACAGTGCAGGACTGTTGGTTCAGCAGCATTGGGAACGGATGAAAAATCATGGAAACAAGCAGTATGGTTAAGATAGAAGTGACAGAGTTTAAGAAGTGGATTAGGAAGAAAAGCTGAGGATGACTCAAAACGACATAAAGGCAGAAAGCATTATGGGAAAGGGAGATATGAGGTCACTCCTAGTCTGATTGTGGAGCTGGCAGCGTGGTTACATTGAGTTGTTGAGAAAGTAGCTAAGCAACAAGGCTTGATAGTATGAACTTGGAAGTCATGAACTTAAAGGTGAAGGTTGAAACTCTGAAGGTAAACACTATCAAAGGGAAAGTGTTAAGCAAAAATAGACCAGATTGGTATTCAGCCAGTGAATGAATTCACATATAAACAATTAGAGGAAGAAGCAACAAAGATATCTTCAAAAAGAATAGTCATAAGAGTAGAAAAATTTGATGCCTATGGGCATTAAGAAAGAAAAGGATAAGGTGGTATTCAATAATTTTAAGAACTGAAGTATTAAATATGCCCATTAGGAGGGCACTAATCACCTTTGGCAGAGCATTATCTGTGGAGTAGTAGAGCTGTGGGAAAGGAGCTTGTGGTGTGGCTGAGTGGATTGTGAAACCACAGTGAAATAGCCCTGCTTTGAGATACTGGCAATAAAGGAGGAAGTCATTGAAAGTGAAGTAGAATCAGGAAAAGGATATTTTAGCATAAAGTCCGATTTTAAAAGCTTTTGTGTCTTAGGCCTAGGAACAAAGAGTTTATGGAAGCTAAACTGGAGAAAAATGAAGGGGAAAAAAAAAAAAACCCACACAAAAACCCAAAAATAAAACCAGCAAAAACTTTGTATAAAAACATTAAGAAAAATATAAGCTCCATCTGTAAGTCAAGGGCATTAATACTTAATTCTGGACCTAATGTAAGACTTGGTGGTTAATGGCAACTATCATTCTTATCATTAATATGAAAAAGGATAGAATTCACTTACATTCTATTAGGCAATATAGAAGTTCACATAAATGCATTTCAAGGAAGAGAGGATTTCCTTTTGAAATGCCAAAATGTTGTTAATTTTTAAAATATGTATCATATAATTTTTCCTTCTTTGAGAGTAGAGGAGAAAACATATTTATCCTCGCTAATGATTTAGTCTCATTTTGAAACCATCAATGATATATAATGGTATTCTACTCTAATAAGAATCCTTGCTTATGAATGTCCAGGAAAGCCCAGGCACCAGGAAAGTGATAGTGAACAAGAAAAGCATCATTGTGGGGATGAGCAAGTGCCAACAAAAACAATTCTTTCTTGTGGAGGCAGAAATACTGAGTTGAATAAAGAAAGAGAGTCCTGCTTTCAAGTTCACCAGCAACATTTATTGACTTCATGTTGGTTTCATCCTCTGCTTTCCTTCTCTCATAGGATCAGTTTAACCAACAGCTGAAACTCCACTTGCTTACCTGAAGTGGTTTATACAAATGCAGGGGATTGCAGCAATCAAGTTTTTAGAATAAAGGGCAAGAGGTGAGCATAATTTGAACAGTTCCTCCCCCTGCTGTGTCCACATATGCCTTTACCAGCCATTTTAAGGGGACTTCAACTTGGTTTCTAAATTATCCTTCTAATGGAGAAGACCGACGCAGAATTTCAACTTCTGAAAGTCAAATGGCACATAGTAGAGAAATGGAAAGATGGAGCATCCTCAATAGAGTACTTTTGTTGACAGGATTGTTTTAGGATGCTCCCTCCTGGGAAATTAAATTGGATTCCTGCTCATCCCCAGAATTTGTCATTGTGCCCTTCATAATGTATTTACTGCATACTGTGATCCTTCTGAAAAGCCAGAGCGAGCCTATTGGATTACATCTGAGTGTGGTCTGATGCAGTGGTGTTCAAACTCTGGTCCTCAGCATCAGAGGGTTCTACAAGAATGACTCGAGAGCATGTGATTAGTATGAACGATGGAAGAAGGTGTCCAAAAAAGTGTCCAGGGAGGCAGAACCAGCAATATCCATTTACTTTACCGTAATAAGAGTAACTTCACCAATATCTGTTTAAATATCAGGAAAAGAAAGGAGAGAGAGAGAGAGAGAGAGAGAGAGAGAGAGAGAGAGAGAGAGAGAGAGAGAGAGAGAGAGAGAGAGAGGAGAGGGGGAGAAAGAAAGAGAGGAGGTGAGAGGAAGGAAGGAAGGAAGGAAGGAAGGAAGGAAGGAAGGAAGGAAGGAAGGAAGAAAGAAAGAAAGAAAGAAAGAAAGAAAGAAAGAAAGAAAGAAAGAAAGAAAGAAAGAAAGAAAGAATGAAAGGAATTAGGAAGGAAATAATTAAGAAGAGTTAGAATGTGGTGTCAAACAGAAGATGGTGCAAGGTGATGCATTAAAAAAAAAAACATTTTCAAAATAAATGGATTATGATTTATGGCAAATGACTTCAATTAATGATGCTGGGGAAATTGAGGGCTAAATAAGTATGGGAGTGTTTGGAATTTCCAATAGGAAAAATGAAATGGGGTTTAATTTGAGCTAAATACTAGAATTGGCTAACAGCAGGGCTGCCCAGCAGAGGTAACTTATTACATAAATCATAATAATTCTATAATTTTTTTTTCCTCACTTCATTCTGCAAATATATAGCAGGAAGAAACAATATCATCTGAAAGGTGCAAATTGGAAATATAAATACTAATCATTTTTTTAAATATATATTTTATTGATTTTTTTACAGAGAGGAAGGGAGAGAGATAGAGAGCTAGAAAAGTCCATGAGAGAGAAACATCGACCAGCTGCTTTTTGCACACCCCCTACTGGGGATGTGCCCGCAACCAACGTACATGCCCCTGACCGCAATCGAACCTGGGACTTTTCAGACTGCAAACCAATGCTCTACCACTGAGCCAAACCAGTTTCGGCAATACTAATCAATTTTAATTCACAGTCTCAATTATTATTTGGATTATAAGTTGAATAATAATGAAAAAAAACACAGAGTAAGCCTATTTCATATGATACTAAGTTGTATAAAAAGCTTGTGCTCTCTGTCATGTTATTGGATTCCATAAAATAATGACAATAATTTAAGCATTTCTTTGATGTTTAGGTGTGAAATATACAAACCCTTTATCTAAATTGCCCATATCCTCATCTGTCATCCAATTTTTAAGAAGAACTCTACTGTTAAATTTTTAAATAACTGAGATCTGGCACTGCAGATGAAACACAGCTAATTTTACAATACTTAGTTTTGTATCTTGGTTATGATCTTGTGTACAAGAGAGGCATGAAGTGAAGGTGTGAAGAGCACAGATCTGGAGACCAGTCGCCATGTGTTTGGGTTCCAGCTTTAACACCTCTCAGTTGTGTGCCTATGAGCAAGTTACTAAAACCCTCTCACATTTCTTATCTGTAATATGGAAATTTAAAAGTACCAAATTCACAAGAAGTTGTGAGTATTAAATAAAAAACTTCATTCAACAACTGATAGTCCACAGTAAGTACTAAATGACAGTTTACTATTATTGACAATGTTATTATCCTTTAAAATGTGGGATCATAAAAAAATAAGTGGGATCATAACATCTTCATCATACTTTTAACTTCAATAGTTCTTTTGAGACCTGTTATATTTAATTCCTTTATCTCCCATCAGAAAAATACTACCAGGAAGTAAGTTTCAAAGAAAGGCATTTTTGGTCAATTGTGTTCACTGCTTTAAAACCAGGACCTTAAATGGTACCAAGTATGTCATAGGCTCTTAATAAATATTTCTGAATTGATTTATACCATTTTAGTGCTTTGTAATCAAAGATGAGAAGGCAATTGTATTATCATGCTTCTCTCTCCTTTTGTGTCTCTCTTTTTGTTAACAGAAAGAGAAAAATGTTTATTATTTAAAATCACAGCCAGTGAAATGATGGGAGTATCTTGTCAGTCCAATAAAATGGGTGCTAATACTAAGATAAAAATAAAACATGAAACACCCAGATAGAAATGTTATTTGAATTATCTGAGCATACTAATGAAATGGTTTGCTTGGCCACATCTTATTAACATAGAACATGCCACTTTGCTTCCAAGAGACGGAAGAGGTCATGTTAAAATAAGGAAGATGTGAAGATAATTCTAAAGGGGGAAAAACAAGCCACTGGAGTTTCTGAGTTAGCAAGGCTTAGAAATTATCAAAGGAGCCATTCTGCACTTGATTATCATTTATGTTAATACCGAGTAAAAATGTTTTTAATATCAACTGATGTAATATTTATACTGACATTCTGTCCATTTCCCAAAGAAATGGTAGGAATCACTCAATCACTCAGAAGAAAAATAAGACACGGTGCAAACTTTCAGCGATGTAAATTAATGAATATTCTGCCTGAATAAAGTTTCATGACTATTTGGAGTAGAAAAAACATACTTCTCTTATTCAGATTTTGAGTAATAGGATTCTGTATAGTTATATCTTTGCTATTTTTCTCTCACTGTGGGTCGAAGGGGGAGGTGCAGTGAGAACAGATTCAACTACAGTTGGCTGGAAACCCAGCACATCGAAATTCATCTAGATCAAGCATGTCAAACTAATGACTGATTACTATAATCATGTTGCATTCATTTCCCTTATGCTCAGGCGCACCATCTCTCTCCACTAATACTAGCAGCAAATATTTTAGTGGCTGATGGCCATGTCATTAGACTTGCACTGACTTGTTTGGTGTGCGCAACAGGAAATATTTAACTTTGGAGAACAAGAAAAATAGGTTTATTTGCATTACTCTTATTAATTTGTGCAGTTATTCAATATCTGGTAAGTTCATGTTCAAGAAAAAAATTTAATTTTTATTAAAATGTTCTATTATTTTATGTTAATGATTATTCATTTATTTCAGCCCTTTGTATTCAGCATGTCTGTACATTTCTATGAAAACCGAAGCTTTCGTTTTTTTGCAGCCCATATAAACTTAAACCTTGTTTATCTGGCCCATGTTAGCCTTTGAGTTTTGAAATATAGTGGCAACCATACTTTGGTAAAAACTGCTGTTTGAATTTTAGCCTTGCTATCTGACTTCGACCTTCGATTACTTGCTGAGGAGTGGAAAATTACTGACCTTGCCTGGAGGGTAGAAAGTTACTACTCCCTCCCCCTCCTGGACCTGAAGGCCAAGTCAACAGTCTGGGTTAGTCAAGGCTAAAAGAACAGAAGGAACCAAGAAGGGAGATTAGGCCATCTGGCCGATGCATGCAACCACAAGGTTAAGCGATATAGAAACGACCTCCACCCCCTTATTTGAAATGTGCATAAAAAGCTGGATTTGTAACTGCTTGCTGCTGTTTGTCGCCTGCTCCATCCTGGCAGCGGCAGCCCAGATTCGAATCTGCAATAAAATTTGTTATTTGACTCCGCAATTGGCTAGTTGGAGTTGTTTCCTGGGTAGGGGTCTCTGCCTCTTGGGTGGTCTCTTCTCTATTCAACAAGTTTGACATGTTCAAGCTAGATAATAGGCATAAGACTGTTATCATGGTCCAGACTATTTCATTGCTTTCAGCTTTGAGAATATTTTTTTTACCCTTCCCCCTTAGGTGGTTTGGTAAAGTAAATCAGCCCTGTTGACAGCCTTAGGCAGACTTGCAAAAGGGCCCTATACTTGACAGAGTTTCAATTCCTTCTACATGTGCTTCCCACTATTGCCTGCATGGTCTTTGCTCTAAGGCAGTCGTTCTAACCCTGGGTGCACATTACAATCCTTTAAGAAGTTTAAAAAATGACCAGTGTCACGGCCTCAACCTCCCAAATCTTGATGTAAATGGCTGGGACTGGAGCCAGGAGTTGTTTCTTCCTCGAGTGCCCTGGGTAACGTTGATGTGCAGCATGAGGTAACAAACATTGGATTCAATACTGCTCTTTTAGACTCTCCCTACTTGTCACCTAGTATCTGTAGTTCAATTTAACACCATGACCCCATTTTATGGAAAAGGAGTTCTCAAAAGATGAAGGATAGATGATTAACAATTTCCTTACCATCTAATGTGTGATACATTAGCTTTCACATCTGTCCATGGCTATCATGAAGACTCATCAAGTTTGCCCAAAACACTCCTATCTACTGCTTTTCTTCTGTACCTCCTCCCCATCCCCTTTCCACCACCTCCTTCCTGTGGTGCCCCCATGCTGTGCTTCAACTTCTGTGGTCCTCCATCTGGATCTGCTCTCTTGACCATGGCCCCTACCCTGGACAACATGGGGTGTTTCCATCTGCCTGAGTCTATTTTTTCTCCTACACGGGAGCTTGTAAACTGCTTAGGTGATTACACTTGATGCCTAAGTTTTGTTATAAATAGGTGTGATTCATCAGTTCTTCAAGTAGCAATTTATCATAAAAAGTGAGAATTTTAAACACCTTAATAAGTTAATAAAAGAGAAATTTTAGAATAGTGTAGCATTTCCCAAAATGAAATCTCTAGAAATCCAGCTCCCCAAATTATTCTAGAGAGAAAGAAAAATTGTGATAAAATAAATTTGTTAAAAGCTGTATTCTATGTCCCGGGTTTGAAGAATTCATGTACATACTAACATATTAAAAGCACTGGCATTTTCTTAGATTATTTTGCCTGGCAGCATGGCTCAGTAGTTGAGCATTGACCTATGAACCAGGAAGTCACAGTTCAATTCTAGGTCAAGGCACAGGTGGGCTCGATCTCAGTGAGGGGTGTGCAGGAGGAAGCCAAACAATGTTTCTCTGCTATCATTGATGTTTCTAGTTCTCTTTCCCTCTCCTTTCCTCTCTGAAATCAATAAAAAAAATATTTTTTAAAAATAGACTAGTTTTTATTTTGTTTTGTATAGTGTTTTACAAAATATCTGATCTCATAACCTGTGGTTTCCCCATAAAACTTGTCCTATTATCTTGTATTTAAAATTGGCCATTGCTCAGTTGGCATAGCTCAGATTGGTTGAGCATCAATCTCTGAACCAAAAAGGTCATAGCACATGCCCAGGTTGCAGGCTCGATCCCCAGTGTGGGAGTTGGAGGAGGCATCTGATCAACAATTTTCTCTCATCATTAATGTTTCTATCTCTCTTTCCCTCTCCCTTCCTTTCTGAAGTCAATAAAAAATAAATAAAAATAAATAAATACATAAATAAAATTGCCCATCAATGAAGATTGCATTTCCTTAGGGGGCTCCATCTGGAGGAGTTGGGAATGGATTCAACTCACCCAGTGCTCATGCATGGGAGCGTGACAATGGCACAGAAGAGGAATAATGTAATGAAGCTATCATTTGTTGAATAATTTTATAGTATTATTTAACCTGTATCATCTCATAATTTAAATCTATGGTGTGTGTGTATCAGTCACTGTATTAAATGTATGTATAAATGAAGGGGATACCAAATATAGGGTATGACAAAGTAGGTTTACATTTGTGAGTATGCAAAACAATTTATTCTCGTATTATTATTTATTAAGTATTGCATTATTTTTATACAAACAATTGTAACTTACTTTTGCCCCGACTCTGTATTTGTTAAAAATCTCATTGAATCAGATCCTTATTTAATCAAATTATAATCTGCATTATCTAGAAAGAGAAACTTAGAGAAAATAGGGCACCAATCCAAGATAACATAGCTAAGACATCAAGAATCTGGAAATCAAAATCCTGTCCAATTCCAGGCACATTTCTGAACTATTAGTCCAGACCACCTCCTATGAGGTTGTGTTGAAATACAGAGGGGGATGGTAAATCATCTCATCTCATTGCATAGCACCCTGAAACACTTTCCTTATCAATATAAACAATTCTCTTATTTTAAAGTATTACTATACCTTTATTCTCTTTTGAACCAGGAACAGATTATTGACAACAAGAAAGATCTTTTAAATAAGTAAGGCAATTCTTCAATGCTTGTTACAGGTGGGCATCAAAGTTAATTCCAAGCTTTTTAGCAGGCTGTATAAAAAGGGAAATAAAATCCACTGCATGATCCATAACATCCAAAATATAAAAACAATATAAGTGACTCAACACAGCGAACCTTTTCTTGGCACTGAGATAAAAGATTTTTATTTCCCAAGGATATTCATAATTAGCACTGCGAACAGTGTCCTCACACAAGATATAATTCTGTTTCTTTGGGTTACATCTTTTCACATTTTTCAGCATAGAAAAAGGGCAATGTACCAAAGCATGAATAGGTAATGGCTGCTCTCCCAGGCAGTGTGGTGGGAGCAGTGGGGTGGGAGGAAGGTTGCAAAAGCAATGTCATGCAGTCCAGGTGCACAGTTCTTTGTTGCTCTCCGCTAAATTCAAGGATGGGTTAGTTTAGAAGATCTAAGATGAGCTGTAATCGATTCTAGAATTT
Organism: Pipistrellus hanaki; assembly: GCF_964339955.1. Taxonomy (NCBI): domain Eukaryota; kingdom Metazoa; phylum Chordata; class Mammalia; order Chiroptera; family Vespertilionidae; genus Pipistrellus; species Pipistrellus hanaki. The sequence goes on from NC_140510.1 coordinate 21,083,684, forward strand.
CTTCGGTACGCTTTCCCTCAGTCCAGTGAAGTATTTGATAGCTATTGAACTGCAGTGCGTTCTACTTTGTATTCCTAGCATATACCCAGACAATCTATTGTCCACCAAACCAAAGCTGATCACCAAGCATATGTCTTCCTAGGTATTTCTTTTCTTTCTTTCTTTTTTAAAAAATTTTTATTCCAAGTGTTTTTGTTTTTTTTTAATTTGTTTTCCCCGAATACCATGTACACAAAAAAATAACCTGTGAGGAGTTAAAGGAATGTCACCCACAGGAGAACAAGAACTACTGATTGACTGCAGGCTCTGTAGTAGGCCACAGCCCTGCCCCACTGCTTGCACTTGGCAGATACTCCAATCTGAGGCAAGGGGCGGAGTGGGGGAAATCCTTATGGTGGCCAAACAGTATGGCATGGGGAAAAGGAAGTAGAGGAGTGTGCGATGTGTCTGATGATGTGGTGCACATTTGCTTTTCCCCGTTGGAACCAAGTTTAGGGGTTTGTGGGGGCAGGGTGTTTGGCTGGGAAGGGGGAGAGGGAAGACCTTGGTTCAGTCCTGACCATGACTTTCTGGGGCAAGGCCCCCAAACACCACCACTTCCCACCCCTACACATACACCCCTCCTGGTCTATCAATCCCTGCCAGAGCTGTGGTTTGTGGTTTCCCACCAGGAACCTGTCCTCCTAGGTATGTCTATGAGGTCGCTTTAAACTCTGTTCCCAGATCTACCCTTTCTTGTAAAGAAGAAACAACTTTATTTTTCTTTTTCAATAACTTTTTCCTGAGGAAACTAGACAGCTTTAAAATGTTAGCTGCCCCAAACTCTCATTTTAAGTTAGTTTTTTTTTTTTCTTTTCTTTTTTTCTATAGTCTTTGTCCTTGTTTGTTTTCTTGCCAAAAAGTAGGAAGGGGTTAGGTGGTAATAAGAGAGGTTGAAGTCCAGTCATTAATCACCCACCCTCTGGGACTGCGCCAAATCCTCCTTCCACAGCAACCTCAGAAGCAGTGCTGGTCTCTTCTTCGGTCATGTGTGTGGTCTGAACCATATGTCCAGACAAAAGAAAAGTCGTCATTTTCTCTGGCAAATCTTTGTGACCACTTCCTCTGGCTCAAGGCTATGGGACCTATACTTGGCATAAACAGCAAGAGAAAGGTCTCCTCCCTCTGTGAGCCCTGAAACTCATTTCCATTAGTCACAGAAATTAAGAAATTATATGATTTAAAGAGCTAATTGCTGAATTGAATCAGTAAAGATTTCCATCATATCCATGGTTAGTTTTTAGAGCTTTGAATAAAAAAGAAAGTTGTGGGACCCCGGCTGGTGTGGTTCAGTTAGTTCAAGTGTCATTTACACCAAAAGGTCATTGGTTCGATTCCTGATCAGGGCAAAAGCTCAATGAAAAAATTTATCTTTGGGTAAGAATTTTAAAAAGGAAAAAAGAAAAGAAAATAGCAAGTTGTGGAGATTTAAGAAACCAAATGATTTACTTTTTCTTTCCTTTAAAAGTCATCTATGTGATTGATATTTCTGATCTAATTCAGCCAGCGCATATTACTATTGGGGGTTAGAGGGAGGGAGAGAGGAAGAATTAATGGGTAATATTTATTTTGCTTGTTTTCCCCTAGAAGTTCTAAATTGGCCAGCAATTTTTTTATTTTATTTTTTAAAAGCAGGGACATACAGCCAGAGACAAAACTATCTAATTTCCTGATTTCTGTTGTTGAAAACATAAACAAATTTTCTGGTTTTCAAACCTCTCTCCTAAAATACTAAGAAGAGTTGTATAAAGTCAGCTCATTGCATGTTAATTGAGCTTTTTCTCCCAATTCTGTCCACAGTTGGAACATTAAGAATATGGGACAGGTTCTACCTTCAGAAAGCTTTAGTGTTTTTTATAAAATTTATTTTTGCAGAACTTCAATGCTGAATAGGAATGGGAGTAAATGGACAGGATAGAAGAGAGAGGATGATGAAAAGGTGGTAAATAAAAAGGTGGAAACACTTTCTGAGTGTGATGCCATTGTTGGTGTTGACAAGATCCAGGTTGCCATTGTGTGAGCAGGTCACTTGGTGGGAGTAGAGGAAATAAGCTTTATTTATAAGGCAATCAGGAGATATAGCCCTGGCCTGCGTGATCCATTTGGTTGGAGCATTGTCCTGAATGCCGAAAGGTCACAGGTTTCATTCTTGGTCAGGGCACATATCCAGATTGTGGGTATGATCCCAGGATGGGGTATGTGAGGGAGGCAACCAATGGATGTTTCTCTTCCACATCAGTGCTTCTCTCTCTCTCTCTCTCTCTCTCTCTCTCTCTCTCTCTCTCTCTCTCTCTCTCTCTCTCTCTCTCTCTTTCTCTCTTTCTCTCTCTCCATAAAAACATATCCTCAGGTGAAGATTAAAATAAAAGAAAGATCTACTTCTTAAACCATGTGATTCAAAGCTGAAGTTTCTAAGAATGATGAAGTTTCTAAGAATGATTTGTAGAAAAAAAATGCTTAGGAACCTTGGGAGAGGAAACATGTAACAAACTGGTGAATTCTAAGGACATAGTGCAAAAGAAGTAAGAATTTGTGAAAATGAGAGGAAAATTTATTTGAGTACAAAAACTGAAAATATAAAACTGTTTACCCTAAGCCTTGAGGCACATTAAGTGAGTATGAGAAGGAACAAAAAAAAAAAAAAAAAAAAAAAGGAGGGGGAGCTCAGACCTCAGGAGATGACATGGTGATTAGTTAGAAAAGAGATGTTTAGAGAACAGTTTACAGATGTAGAGAAGACTGTTGATCCTAGATGGTGAATATGTTCTGAAATTGGCCAGTATTTGTTTTACAGGGACATATAACCTCAGGATATAGTAAAACAGGAGTGGAGATGAAAGGTGAGAGTAGATGAGTCTTAGTAGATAACATTTGAAGCCATATGTGAGTAAATGTGTATGTGATGACTGAACACCCAGGAATCTTGGGCTTTCCATGAAGATGGAATGAAAGGAGAGAAGTTATTAATGACACAATGGACCACAAACCTTCACTTTTAGTAAAAACAAGAAGATTTCATTATGATGGACATGATCCTCCAGACTGGAGATGTTAGAAGGTTGCAAATATATAAGAGGTAAAAATAGGGCAGGCAACAGCCTGTGTAGGTTCTGTCCTATTGTACCTGTAGCAAAGAGAACAATTATTCTTTATAAATTTATAAGATCCACCTATTTTCAAACTGATTAATTCATACATATTGTGTAAAAATATTATGACAGCCACATTGATAATCATAACTACCATGTATTAAGCACTTGAGATATGTCAGGCATTTTGCAAATAATATTTAATTAATTATTATAATACCCACTTACCTCATTTCATTTGCTTTGCTTTATAGTGCTTCACAGATACTGCATTTTTTTTTTTTTTTTTTACAAACTGAAGGAAAGGGCCTCTATCTGCAATAAGAGAAGGTTCAGATGATGGTTAGCATTTTTTAGCAATACAATATTTTTAAATTAACATATGTACATTTTTTAGACATCATGCTATTACCCACTTAATGGACTGTAATCCTGTCTAATAAAAAGGTAATATGCAAATTAACCATCACTCTGTCATAAATATGGCGATGCCCTTAGCCACAAGATGGCAGTGCCCAGCCCTCTCAGCCCTGCTGGAGTCCTCCAGACCCTGGGGAGCAGCCACTAGGAACAGGCAATGTGAGCGGCCTGGCAGAAGGCTTGCTTTGTCGCCCTGGTGATGAGACAAGTGTTCTGAGCCTGGTTAAGGATGGGCTTCTGGACTGCAGAGAGCCTCTGGGCAGCAGGCACAGAATTGCCAGGCTCCACAGAGAGCTACTGGCACACGAATTTGTGCATAGTGCTACAAGTATATTATTAACATAACTTTTATATAAACTGGAAAACCAAAAAATTTAAGTGACTTGTTTTATTGTGAGTTTTGCTTTATTAAGGTGGTCTGTAACTAAACCTGCAATATCTTCAAGGCATTCTGTACTGCAATCTTAATTTTCAGTGAGATAACTGTCATTCTTTGAGGTCAAGGTCCTCAGCAACTGAAATATGACAAATCTAGTGCTGGTTCTTCTGGCTTCAGAATAAATGATCTTTCCAACTTTTCAGATTGATTTCTACTATGGTAGAAATTAACTTCCTGTTTTAAATTTTTATTTATTTATTAAATGTATTGGGGTGACATTGGTTAATTAGATCATATAAGTTACACATGTACATTTCTATGATACATGATCTGTATACTGCATTGTATGCCCACCACCAAAGTCCAAACATCTTCTGTCATCATTTATTTGGCCCCTTTGACTCTTTACTAACTTCCACTTTAAAAAAAAAATAATAAAACAACAAAGAGCTTGTTCTTTGAAAGATTAATAAAATTGGCAATTTCCTGACTAGTCTCACAAAAAAAAGAAAAAGGAGAGAGAGAGAGAGAGAGAGAGAGAGAGAGAGAGAGAGAGAGAGAGAGAAAGAGAGAAAAAAGACTCATATAAGCAAAATAAGAAATGAAAGAGAAGTTACCACAGACATCACAGATATTCAAAGGCTCCTACTAGAATACTATAAAAGACTATAATTCAATAAACTAGAAGAAATAAATAATTTCCTAGAAATATATAATCTTCCTGGACTAAATCATGAAGAAATAGAAAATCTAAATAGATTGATAAACAGTGAGAAAATTAAAGCAATCATCAAAAACCTCCTAAAAAATAAAAGTCCATGACCAGATGGCTTCACTAGTGAATTCTACCAAACATTTAGGAAAGATTAATACTTATTCTTCTCAAACTCTCCCAAAATATTCGTGAAGAGCCAATACTTACTAACGCATTTTATGAGGTCAACATAATCCTGATACCAAAACATGGCAAAGATAACACACAAAAAAGATAACTAAAGACCAATATATCTGATACATATGTATGCAAAAATCCTAAACAAAATATTTAGCAAATCAAATATAACAACACATTAAAAAATAATATGTCAGAATCAAGTGAAGTTCTTTCCAGAGGCACAAGGATGGTTCAACATAAACAAATCAAACAATGTAATAAAGAACATTAAACAAACAAAAGATAAAAATCATATGGTCTCACCAAAAGGTGCAAAAAAAGCATTTGATAAGATACAACATCCATTTATGATTACAACACTCAATAAAATAGGTATAGAAGGAAAGTACCTCAACATAATAGAGGCCATATATGACAAACCCTCAGCCAATATCATACTCCATGGTGAAAAACTGAAAGCTTTTCCTCTAAAATCAGGAACAAGCTAAACCGGTTTGGCTCAGAGGTAGAGCTTCAGTCTGCGAACTGAAAGGTCCCAGGTTCGTTTCAGGTCAAGGGCATATACATTGGTTGCGAGCACATCCCTGGTAGGGGGTATGCAAGAGGCAGCTGGTCGATGTTTCTCTCTCATGGACATTTCTAGCTCTCTATCTCTCTCCCTTCCTCTCTGTAAAAAATCAATAAAGTATATTAAAATCAGGAACAAGACAAGAATGTCCACTCTCACCACTCTTGTGAAATAAATCTTCAGTGAAATCTATTTGTCATTTTGGTATTTCTCAGTGCCCTCCCTGAACCAGCAGAGTCAGCACCACCTGTGAACTTGCTAGAAAGTCAAATTCCCTTTTCCCCCAGACCTACTGAGTCAGAGAATCTCAGAATGGGGCTCAGAAATCTGCAGTTACCAAGTTCTTGGATTCTCATGCATGACAACTATTGAGAACTACTGCTTCATCATAAATCTTTGTGGAATAAATACGACATATGTTTAACAACTCACCTTTGCTTTTTGTGTATAAAGCAGGATTTGAGCAATTGTTCAACGTAGTAATAATTGTTTTCCCCTGCAATTCTAAATTTCAACTTTACAGTAAAATCTTGTGAGAGACATTGCTTGGAAATGGCCCTCAATTTCGTATAGCTGTGTTAGATACCCCAGGCCTCAAAAACCTACCTAGCCATAGGTCAGGTCTTAAGGAATCACAGGTGTACTTTATCTTTGCCACTCTGTTAGATCTTTCTCATGACATTTCATCTATTCTTTGACCTCTATTTTCAAGTTATTTTCCTTTCATGCTTCCAAAGACTTAGATCTGTTTCTAGGTTGGGTGTTTTGTTTTGTTTTTGCCTGAAGGAAATGTGTATCCAAGAATACGGTTTATTTCAGCATAGGCACCTCAGGAAGTCTTAACAGCACAAGGTCATCCCCTCATTACCTGCTATCAGATACACTGGCGTGCTGATATGAAAGTTTAGGCACTAACTTGATAAGACCTGATATTACTGGCAAACACTCTCTAGAAGACAGCAGTGAACAAATTTATTCTGTGAAATAACTTTACTGAAATAGGGTTTTAAAGGCTCTGACCTGAATAGCTAAACATTTTCAAGAAAGACTGCATGGTATAGGGTGAAGAGTCAAAGAATGTGAACCAGTTAAATGAATGTATGAACACTTTTCAAGAATTGGGAATTCAGCCTACATTATGATGAAACAAGACACGATTATGTTACATCTTATGGTAGCAGGACTATATAGAAATATGGCCAGTGTTTTGAAGCTGTAAATACATTAAAAAGATAATTGTTACCAAAAATATTTTTTCTTTTTAAAAAATTTAATTAAATTTATTGGGGTGACATTGGTTAATAAAATTATGTAGGTTGAAAGTGTACATTTTTATGAAACATGATACATATTGCACTGTATGCCTACCACCCAAAGTCAGGCCACATAATGCAACTTTTTAAATATATTCAGTACCCAAAAAACACTTGAATTTGTTGTTGATAACAATTAAGAATACATCTTTAGAACATGATCTCACTTATAAATATAATCTAATGAATGTATTAAACTGAGAAACAAAATAGGTCCAGAGGCATGGAACAGACTGATATATCTTAGAGGCAATGAGGGGAAACAGGAAGAGATTAACCAAAGAACTATATACCTATATGCATAACCAATGGACACAGAAATAGTGAATCCTGGGGTGGGCAGGAGCTGAGAGAAGGGAGGTGGCCTGGGGAGGAAATTGGAGGACATCTGTAATACTGTCAACAATAAAATAAAATAAAAATACATTGTTAAAACTATTGTTTTTATTCACAGATAGTGGCATTGAGAATTAGGTTGGGTTACTACATAACTATTTGTTATTTATATCCACAAGGTACAGGAATTTCATACCCACAGATATATATCTATATCTCTATCTCTATCTCTATCTCTATCTCTATCTCTATCTCTATCTCTATCTCTATATCTATATCTATAGATAGATAGATAGATAGATAGATAGATAGATAGATAGATAGATATAGATATATATCTGTGGGGATGTGCCTGCAACCAAGGTACATGCCCTTGACTGGAATCAAACCTGGGATCCTTCAGTCCCTAGGCTGTTGCTCTATCCAGTGGGCCAAACCAGCCAAAGCTATACAGTATATTTTTAAGATTAGATAATTATTTTACTTCATCAAAATTAATGGGAATAGTTTGATTAAATAACTAATGAAGGGCATGTGCCTCTTGAAAATAGCTTTCAACTCTCCCGGGTCTCTCTAACTATTCTGGACCACAGTTGCTTCACTAACAAAATAACAAAATATAATAAGGTAACTGTATGCACAAGGTACTCATTTCTAATTCAGTTTGGGATTTCTTTTGGGAAAAAATCATATGCGACTTTTTTTTTTTAATAAAATTTGAACTTCAGTTTCTTAATGAAAAATATAAACCTGTGGCACCCACCTGCACAGTTAGAATGTCTACAAGGCTCCAGAGTGGGACATGCTATCTTCCTCCATACACAGAAGCCTTTTGAAGTGCAGTGCCTCCTGTGTGAGCTCTGGGCTCTGACTTCCATCTAGAAAGGGATGTAGAAAATTATCACCATAGTAAGCATGAACTTAGTAACTAGCACTGTGCTAGGTATTCCCTCATGTATTACCTCATTTAATATCACCTGTTAGATGCAAAGGAAGTAATATATTTAGCACTACATTGTAACACTAAATAAATATGATGCAAATATTGTGTACTCTATTATTTATTCATAACATTTAAAAATATATATTTTTATTGATTTCAGAAAGGAAGGGAGAGGGAGAGAGACATAGAAAAATTAATGATGAGAGAGAATCATTGACCAGCTGCCTTTTGCATGCCCCCATTGGGGATTGAGCCTGAAACAAAGGCATGGGCCCTGACCTGGAGTGAAGCTGTGACTTCCTGGTTCATAGGTCGATGCTCAACCACTGAGCCATGCCAGCCTGGCTCTTCATAGCTTTTCATGTGGAAAATTGAACAGGTTCCTTGGGAAAAGGAGTTCAAAGCACTATGCAACTGCGGTGTTATTAATAATTACCTGCCTGCGCTTTCATAGCCTTGGTCCCAAAGGATGCTGAAGGATATAAACTGCACTGGAACACAAATCCTTTTTGTTTATTGATATCTAACTCTCTCAAAAGATTTTCTAATCCTTGTCACTTTTTCAGTTTCAAAAACCTCATCCCCCAGCCCCTCCACTCTGAATACACATTGAAGACTAACGTTCAGGGAGTAGAAGGAGTTACTAAACACAGTAGCAGCACTTTGAATAACTTCGATGATTACTGTTAACTTGTCAGTATTTATTATATTCCAAGCACTTTAAGAAAATCTAGCTGAAACGGGTTTGGCTCAGTGGATAGAACATTGGCCTGTGGACTGAAGGGTCCCAGGTTCGATTCCGGTCAAGGGCATGTACCTTGGTTGCGGGCACATCCTTGGTAGGGAGTGTGCAGGAGGCAGCTGATCAATGTTTCTTTCTCATTAATGTTTCCAACTCTCTATCCCTCTCACTTCCTCTCTGTAAAAAAATAAAAATAAAATATATTTTTAAAAAATAAGAAAAAAGAAAATCTAGGTATTTTATTTCTATTTTCTTATTTTAATCACCATGTGAAACAGGTAATATAGCTTTTAAGCCCATTTTATGGATAAAAAGACAAAATCACATAGAGCTTAACTAACTAGCTGGAGACACAGCTAATAACTGGAGGGGCTGCATACAACCTCAAGTGCTTTGACCTGTATTCCTGAGGCCCTTTAATTATATCTTATAGGATGTTAGACCTCGACCATTTTTAGAGCATAATTTCTTCACCCTTAAAAAATGGGGCCCTGGCCGGTTTGGCTCAGTGGATAGAGCATGGCCTGCAGGCTGCGGGGTCCCAAGTTCCATTACTGGCTGGGGCATATGCCCAGGTTGGGGGCTTGATCCCCAATGGGGGGCGTGCAGGAATCAGCCAATCAATGATTCCCTCTCATCACTGATGTTTCTAGCTCTCTCTCCCTCTCCCTTCCTCTCTGAAATTAATAAAAAATATATTTTAAAAAATGGGGAAATCATAATATTCTACTCCTTTAATAAAGTTCTGCGTTTCTAGATTACATCTGCTTTGAAATGACTAGGAAATTAATTCCAGCCTGTCCTAGAAACATTCATTGGGATATGCACTATTTTAAATTATGCAAGGATATGCAAAAAACAATATGTGTGCATATGGGGTGACTGTTTGGTACAAAGACTTAACAAAAAAAAAAAAAAAAAAAAAAAATCAGGTCTCTAAGGGTTTCCTAAGAGAGTAGCTTGCAAATTACACATGTTTGTAAAGAAGTCTGCATGATTGGAAAGAACATGGGGAAGGTACAGAAAAGTAAAATTGGAAGCAATTATGATATATACACTTAGAATTTGAAATGTAACTGGCTTATAGGATTATTGGTGAAACCCAGGTAAGTGGTGAGGTGGGCATTTTCTCTGTTTTCTGCATCCCACACGGAAAAACTACAGGTTCTTGAGTGGAGGAGCTGGGGATTAAGAAATTAGAGAAAGAAAGAGACAAGAGGCAGAAATAGATTCATAAAGCTGGGCGCTAGGTGGGCGCCATCTCTCTGATGGAGAGACAGTCACACTCACCACAGACAACACAGCATATTTATTGGTTTCTAAAGGGGATTTTAAGGTCAAAAGGAATTTCGAGTGTGCCCAGGACCTATTCATCAAGATCTGGGTAAGCTCCTCATTTTCTGGTACAAGATTTAGCATATCAAGATCTGGGTAAGTGAAGGTCCAATTTGTTCCTCATTCCAAGCACATGGATAAAAATAAGAAATCAGTACTGATAACAGGATTCTGCCAGTGCCCTCGGGCTCAGCTGATAAGAATTAAAAGAAGTCGAAACTGGCTGGGCTCCGTGAATAGAGCATTGGCCTGCAGGCTGAAGGGTCTCGGGTTCAATTCTGGTCAAGGGCATGTACTTCAGTTATGGGCACATCCCCAGTAGGGGGTGTGCAAGAGGCAGCTGATTGATGATTCTCTCTCATGGAAGTTTCTAGCTCTCTCTCTCTCTTCCTCTCTGTAAAAAAATCAATAAAAATATATTTTTAAAAAATTAAAAGAATACCCATGTGCCTTCTCAGGCGGCTCTCTACAAAGTGGAATGCCCTTGAGGAACAAGTAGCAAAAAACTGACTTGAACCACACAACCGGCATTGATTCCTGGCTTTTCTCAGTAGGGAACATGGACTCAACTCTCAACAACCTCCTGGTTTTTTAAATTCTTGTTTGTGTTTTGTTTGTTTGTTTGTTTGTTTAATTAGAGTTCTGTTCCTTTAAGTAATTGAATATTTAAGTATCAGTGGAGTCCTGACCAACCTCAGTGAGACATAGGTAATTATAGAATCCCTTTTAAATAAGTCACTAACGATTTAACCGGTTCTTAGTATCAATCTTGAGCCCTGAATGGATACCTGTAGATTCGTGACCGCTGATCTAATCAGTTATCCAATTTTCCTTTGCTGTTTTATAATTGGTTTTTGGTAGTCCCTAATATACTTCTTCATTACTGTCTACAAACCTTTATTCAGAATCCTATACCATTACTTTTAAAATACCATCAAGGACTAATTCTCTGGAGCCTGAACTTTTATGTTCACAAAGCACTGCAAAATATTTTAAAAAGTGTGACTGAACTTTGACTAAATTTTATTGCAGCACAGCTGGATAAATGAATATTGCATAGAAATCTATATAGGAAAAAAAATAGTACAGCTACATCAACCTTTTTCAAAAATAATGAGAATTTGAAAATGTGCTGCTTATTTCAAGAAGAGGGTTATTGTCAGATTTGTGGTCATTCAGTTATCAAGGGCACTGCTGTCTGCACTCTATCAATTAAAATATGTTCATTCTTCAAGACCCAGATAAGTCAAACTTCTGGGAAACCTTCCTGTTCACGTTAATCCACAATGATTTCTCTCCCACTAAACTCCAGCATCACTCTCTGACTCACACTGTTCAATAGTATTTAAATGTTTCTTTACTTAGACCCATATATTCAGTCTTATTTAATCAACAGAATTATAAGATCTTCAAGGGCAGAGATAAGACAGACCTTATTTTGCTTTTCATATTCTCCCAGGTTTTTAGTCATGGAAGCATTCTGTTGAAGAATTCCCTGAATCAAGTGCCACATTATTACTCACTTTGGGATCTAGATGACCCTCATTGAGCTGGGAGAGATAGTGAGCCAAAGAGGAAAGAGCTATTTGTTTTTTAGCAGAACTGGAAAAACAATTTGAATCAATTCATATCAATGAGCATTTATTACCTAGAATGTTAGAGGCCACTTGGATCTCTTCCTTCTTCAAATTCTGAACACTCCTGTCTCTAATACTCAACAGAATGCTCACTCATGTGCTCTCTTCTATCACGAAAGATAAGTGCTCTGGGTGTGTTTGTCTTACTTCCCCTTCATTAGGTTTTATGAGGTTGAACCAAAATATAACTACCTACATTTAAACATTTTGATATACACACATTTCAACATTGTAAGAATCTGTCTAAAATACTCTTTAAAGCAGGATCTATGTCATATTTTGCTTTTCCATCAGCCTCGAGAGCTTGGTAGGTGGTAAATACTTATTCAGTCATTTCAAACACAAAACAAGGTTGAATGTGTCTGAAATTGTGCTTTATGATAAATTATCTAAGTAAATTAATATTTAGTGTATTATAAATATTACTTTGTTCATTCACAAGAATATATATATATATATATATATATATATAAATTATTATTATTATTATTATTATTATTATTATATCTACTAAAGGCCCAGTGCATGAAATTCATGCACAGGGGCAGGGAGGGGGTTGTCCCTCAGCTCAGCCTGCACCCTCTCCAATCTGGGACTCCTCAAGGGATGTCTGTCTGGTCCCACTGGGATCGGGCCTAAACAGGTAGTGGACATCCCTCTCACAATCCAGGACTGCTGGCTCCCAACTGCTCACCTGCCTGCCTTCCTAATTGCCCCTAACCACTTCTGCCTGCCAGCCTAATCACCCCTAAGTACTCCCATGCCAGCCTGATTGATGTCTAACTGCTCCCCTACCAGCCTGTTTGCCACCAACTTCCCTCCTCTGCTGGCCTGGTCACCCCTAACTGCCTTCCCCTGCAGCATTGATCACCTTCAACTGACCTTCCTTGCAGGTCTGCTGCCTCTCAACTGCCCTTCCCTACTTGCCTGATCACCCACAACTTCCCTCCCTTGCAGGCCTGGTCTCTCCCAACTGCCCTCCCCTGCTGTCCATCTTGTGTCCACATTGGGGCAGGATCTTTGACCACATGGGGGCAGCCATATTGTGTGTTGGAGTGATGATCAATCTGCATATTACTCTTTTATTAGATAGGATAGAGGCCTGGTGCACAGGTGGGGACCAGCTGCTTTTTCCTGATGGGTGTCCCAGATCAGGGTGGGGGTTCTCTTGGAGCATGGGACAGCCTGAGCTAGGGGCCTGTGGTGGTTTGCAGGCCAGCAATGCCCCCCAACAACCCAAGTGGAGGCCTTGGTATCTGGGATATATTTACTTTCTACAATTGAAACTTTGTAGCCTGGAGCTGAGCTAAGCCTCCTGCTCGCTAAGTGGCAGCAGCCATTTCTATTTGGAATTGTTTATCTTCTATAATTAAAAGTAATTTGCATATTACTCTTTTATTAGGTAGGATTAGAGGCCAATTGCATGAAAATTCATGTACTCGTGGGGGGAGGGGTGGGGAGCAGGGGGGAGGGGCGGTCCCTCAGCCCAGCCTGCACCATCTCACAATCCAGGACCCCTCAGGTAAGGCTCCTAGGCCTGAGCTGAGATCAGGGCCTATCCGGGCTTTCCTTCCCCAGGCTGTAGGCAGCTGGCCCCACCCCGCCACTGCCACTGCTTGCCATCTGTGCAGCATTGCCACATTTTCCCTGCCACTGGTAGCCTCTATAGGCGACAGGCTGGTGTGCAATGACTTGGCTGGTCTGGGCCTCCCTCTTTCTTTGCTGGGGGGCGGGCAGCCCTGCAAGGGGCCTTTTGCCTACCTGATCACCCTTAACCACTGGTCTGCCTACCTGATCATCCTTAACCACTCTGCCAGCCTGCCTGATTTCCCCTAACTGCTTGCTTGGGGGCAGTGCCAGCCTGGTGAGGGGCCATCTGCCTATCTGCTCTCCCCTAACCACTTGCCTGCCTACCTGATCACCCCTAACCACTGGTCTGCCTACCTGATCACCTTTAACCACTGGTCTGCCTACCTGATCACCCTTAACCACTCTGCCAGCCTGCCTGATTTCCCCTAACTGCTTGCTTGGGGGCAGGGCCAGCCTGGTGAGGGGCCATCTGCCTATCTGCTCTCCCCTAACCACTTGCCTGCCTACCTGATCACCCCTAACCACTGGTCTGCCTACCTGATCACCTTTAACCACTCTTCCTACTTGATCTCCCCTAACTGCTGGTCTGCTTTCCTGATCACCCATAACCATTCTGCCTGCCTGCCTGATTGCCCCTTACCACTTGTTTGGGGGCAGGACCAGCACTGACTTTCAGTTGGTCAGCCTCTGGTCGTTAGGACCCAGGGTTTTTATATATTAGGATATCTGCATCTATATTTATATATAATAGTTAGCTCCATTTGAAATGAAACAATCAGGCCCAGTTTTTGCTACTTAATCAGAATTTATGAGAATATATGAGAAACTATACTAAGTAAAGTGATGAACCTTCTCTTAGCCAATATGTGAAATCTGGTCATACCACAGATGCTTGGCTTCCAAGAGGTCTACCACCTGTTCCCGGCAACTCAGTGAACGAACTCCTTGGAGCATATGGTGTATTCAATGAGTTCCCAGAATAGAGATTCCACGAGCTGCACTGCTATCTATTTCAGTGTCTAATTTCCCTGGCCATCAAGAAATGTCTTTTTATGTCTAGTCCATTTTTTCTTAGTTAGTCCTCTATAAAATTATGTCACTATTGATCACTTTTTCCTCCTTTCCCTTCACCGGCTGGATTGTAAGAAGATTTTGAAATTGCCATCTAGTTCACAAGCACTCAGGAACCTGCCTGCACCATCTGTATTCATTTAATAACTGCTTTAAAAAATCTGAGTGTAAGAGCAAAGAAATGAAATGTTTCAAAGTGATGGAAAGGAAATCCATATGTAGTGACTTGGGTTCAAAATATGGGCCTTATGCAGAATTGTTGTTATAATTAGCATCAAAGGTGATAGACAACCTCTTTGCAACTCTCTCTGAGAAACACCTGTGAAATATGGCATGAAAACAGTCTGGCTACTGACTATCTATCAAACACAGACTCATATACCTGTAGCCCTCAATTAATAGAATTCTGCCTTCATGAGTGCTTTTACTTCCTTTCAGAAACCTGTCAAGCAACCTTGCCACTACTTCCTTCTCACCTCTCCCCACCAACCTTTTCCCTGACCCAGCGTGACACATCTTTAAGGGACAGTTTAAACCTATCTCTCCTAGAAAATTCATCTCTCCTCTGATCTATTTCTGGGTTTGTAATCAGACTCCATAATGTAAGTTAACCGTAGGTTTAATTTATTTTATAATTGATTTATATGATTTACTCTCTCTCTCTCTCTCTCTCTCTTTCTCTCTCTCTCTCTCTCTCTCTCTCTCTCTCTCTCTCTCTCTCTCTTTACTTCCTTTTTTTATTTATTTTTTATTTTTTTACTCTCTTTCTTATTATACTGTAAAACCCTTTAGGTCAATGATACACATTAACAGATTAATAGTCTCTAACAAATTTTTTCTTCTTTTGTCTAAAACAGGAAAAACAAAACTTTTATATAGTATAGTACATGAACAGGCATAAACACACAGCCATCAGAAATCGTTGGAGATTCAGATTCAATATCATGAAACAACAAACCAGATTTCCTCTGTATGTATCACTGTTGGTTCCTGGCTCCCCTCAACCTGACATTCTTGAGCTGCCCATTTGTCAGAAGTGATTTTAGCAAGCAGCAGAAAGACCAGATGACATCCTAGATATGCTCCCACACATTTGGCAAGGCACAACGAAAACCATGTGTCTCCAGTTCCTGCCTCAACCACATATTGAGCATGTTTTTCTGGACTTCTTCACAATTCAGGGCAGAGTTCTCTTTTAGCTGGCTGTGCCTAAACACTCTAACTCCTTTCTTTGATTTATTTTTTTCAACAAAATTATATAAAACATTTTATGTAACAGGTACTAAAAAAATAGAAACATTAGATTGAGGAGGTAGGAAACAAGGGCTCCTAACTTAAACCATGGAGATTAGCTTCATTACTTACTCAGAGTGTGGTCTTGGGTAAATTATTTAATCTTTCTAGTCCTCAGTTTTCTCATCTCTGCAATAGGAATAGAAATAACAATACTCACATCACTGAGTTGTATTAGGAATAAGTAATTTACCTTGCAAAGTTAGAATCATAGCAAGCACTATGCAAATATTAGCTATTTTTTAGTATTATTAAATTTACTACAGGTCTGGTGCATGAAATTTGTGCACGGGGGTGGGGGGGTGGGGTGGGTGTGGGTGTGTCCCTCAGCCCAGCCTGCACCCTCTCCAATCTGGGACCCCTCAAGGGATGTGCAACTGCCCCTTTAGGCCCAATACCACAATCCAGGACTGCTGGCTCCCAACTGCTCACCTGCCTGCCTTCCTGATTGCCCCTAACTATTTCTGCCTGCCAGTCTGATAACCCCCTAACCACTCCCCTGCCAGCCTGATTGATGCCTAACTGCTCCTCAACCACCCTGATTGCCCCTAACTGCCCTCCCCTGCAGGCCTGGTCCCTTCCAACTGCCCTTCCCTGCAGGCCCAGTTGCCCCCAACTTCCCTCCTCTGCTGGCCTGGTCACCCCTAACTGCTCTCCTTTGTAGGCCTGGTTCCTCCCAACTGCCCTCTCCTGATGGCCTAATTGCCCACAACTGCTCTTCTTTGCAGACCTGGTCCCTCTCAAATGTCCTCCCCTGCTGGCTATCTTGTGGCCACCTTGTGTCTACATGGGAGCAGCCATCTTGTGTGTTGGAATGGTGGTCAGTTTGCATATTGCTCTTTTATTAGATGAGATAGAGGCCTTGTGCACAGGTGGGGGTCAGCTGGTGTACCCTGAAGGGTGTTCCGGAACAGGCTAGGGGTTCCCTTGGTGTGTGGGGTGGCCTGTGGTGATTTGCAGACCGGCCATGCCCTCGACCCAAGTGGAGGCTCTGATATCTGGGATTTATTTATCTTCTATAGTTGAAACTTTGTAGCCTTGAGTGGAGTCCTGGGCCGGCCAGGGTGTGCAGGAAGCTTGGCTTCCTCCATTGCTAGGAAAACCCATGACTCCTGCTCTTTCTATTGCTGCAGCCACCTTGGTTGGGTTAATTTGCATACTACTCCTGATTGGCTAGTGCAGTGTTTCCCAACCTTCTCTCATGATGAGAATCACCTGGTGGAGTTGTTAAAACACAGATTCCTGAATCCCAACTAAGAAGTGCTAAACTAGAATTTTTGAGAACATATAGGTAAATTGCATACCTAACTTAGTGCTCTGTATATAAAATCTGTCTTAGAGCACTAGTTAAGTATACAATTTTACCTATATGTTCCCAAAAATTCTAGTTTAGCACTTCTTAGTTGGGATTCAGGAATCTGTGTTTTAACAACTCCACCAGGTGATTCTCATCATGAGAGAAGGTTGGGAAACACTGGGCTAGTGGGTGTGGCATGTATTGGGTCGGCAGCTAAGTAATTGCGGGTTTCACACATATATGGCTTCAGTTGAATTTTTAGTTTGCAGACGTAGTACAAATGTAAAACACATTTTGTTATTTGATAGTTGGCTATTCAGCTGTTAATCAATAAAAAAAGTTTTTTGATCTGTTTTGTAGTTTTCGTTTGGCGTTCGTTGAAAAATGGAAAATCAAAAGGAACATTTTCGTCATATTTTGCTTTTTTATTTCTGCAAAGGGAAAAACGCATCGCAAGCTCATAAAAAGTTATGTGCTGTTTATGGTGACGAAGCCTTAAAAGAACGGCAGTGTCAAAATTGGTTTGCCAAATTTCGTTCTGGTGATTTTTCACTCAAAGATGAAAAACGCTCTGGTCGTCCAGTTGAAGTTGATGACGCCCTAATCAAAGCAATAATCAATTCGGACTGTCACAGTACAACACGTGAGATTGCAGAGAAGCTTCATGTATCACATACATGCATTGAAAATCACTTAAAACAACTTAGCTATGTTCAAAAACTCGATACATGGGTTCCTCACGAACTGAAAGAATCACAGTTAACGCAACGCATTAGCAGCTGCAATTTGCTAAAGAAACGTAATGAAAATGATCCATTTTTAAAACGACTGATAACTGGCAATGAAAAATGGGTTGTTTACAACAATATCAAGCGGAAAAGATCGTGGAGCAGGCCAGGTGAACCAACTCAAACAACATCAAAAGCTGATATTCATCAAAAGAAGGTTTTGTTATCAGTTTGGTGGGATTACAAAGGAATTGTCTACTTTGAACTCTTACCACCCAACCGAACGATCAATTCTGATGTCTACATTGAACAACTAACGAAATTAAACAATGCAGTTGAAGAAAAGCTGCCCGAATTGACAAATCGAAAAGTTGTATTCCATCATGACAATGCAAGGCCACACACATCTTTGGTCACTCGGCAAAAATTAATGGAGCTTGGTTGGGATGTTTTGCCATATCCACCATATAGTCCTGACCTTGCACCATCTGATTACTTTTTGTTTCCATCTTTACAAAACTCCTTGAATGGTAAAAATTTCAATAATGATGATGATGTCAAATCGTACCTGATTCAGTTTTTTGCTAATAAAAACCAGAAGTTTTTTGAACGTGGGATTATGATGCTGCCTGAAAGATGGCAAAAGGTCATTGATCAAAATGGGCAATACATTACAGAATAAAGTTATTTAGTTCCATGAAAAAATTGTCTTTGATTTTCTTTTAAAAATCCGCAATTACTTAGTTGCCGATCCAATAGGTATAGAAGAGGTATGGTAAATTTACATATTACTCTTTTATTAGGCAGGGTTCTATTAAAATATATATATATTTTAGAAAATATATTTTATTGATTTTTTACAGAGAGGAAGAGAGACAGATAGAGAGCCAGAAACGTCGATGAGAGAGAAACATGGACCAGCCGCCAACTGCACACCCCACACCGGGGATGTGCCCGCAATCCACGTACATGCCTTTGACTGGAATCAAACCTGGCACCTTTCAGTCCGCAGACCGACACTCTACTACCGAGCCAAACCAGTTTCGGCTATTAAAATATTTTTAAATAGCTTTAAAAGACTGTGGGAAAATTGTACCAATGTATCACATAGCTAATGTTTATAGTGGGGGTAGAGATGAGGTGAAATAGAGGCATAGTGCAAGGTGTGCCTCAGTTGCTGAGAGAATCAAGAGTTTCATTGAAAAGGAGCTAAAGGTGATTTTGGAGTAAGGAAAAGAAGTGTTTAACATGCAAAGTAAGAAGAAGCAATTCTAGGCAGACGAGACAGTTAGGCTGTGGAATTATACTAGGAAAATACATAGAGCACAAACACACCATTGTGGTGTAGTCTCTGCCCTCCAGGAGCTTATGTGTGGGGAAGATGAGACACATGGTAAATCACCATAGCACAGGGCAGAATGTTCCAGATTCATGTGAGCACAGTAAAACAGTAAATAGCCATGCAATTGTCTATGTTTTTTTTTGTTTTTTTTTTGTTTTTTTTTTATTGAATATCACTGAGTCCTCACCCCGACTCTGTATTGTGTTGTAAATATTTCCTCCATTTTATAAGTAAAGAAACTGAGATCTAGAAAGATTTTAAAAGGTCCTGCATATAGTTAGGAAGAGATTTGCAAAATTTATTTGTTGCCAATTATGAAAATAACAACAAACTCTGTTTGTTTATATTTAGGCCATATATTAATGGGAGAGTAGAATCTATTAGAAGAAATGAAGGTTTGATAGTTGATGTGAAGTGTGTGGTTTTTAAGTTTAACATTTGGAAAAAGCAACCAAAACTGAGAATCAGTTTATTCAAAGTGGACTTATCTTCTTTTCTCTTAAATAAAACACCTCTGAATTGGCTATTTCAACAAACAATATTTACATTTGAGGAGAAAGGTAGGATAGATATAATATTTTTTTATTAAAAATGTTAATTATTAATTGAATATTTATATGTGAACATTTATAGAATTTTTCTCTAAAACTGTTTTGGGCAGAATTAAAACTAAAACTTTGGGAAATATTAATCACTCTAGCATAAATTATTGGCTTGGAGGTTGTATCTAAATTGCCTTATATATCCTTTGGACAATCTAGAAAGGAAAGGAAATAATATGAAAAGAGAAAGGAGGCAGAGAAAATTTGGAGAAACATGTATGTTATTTTTCCACCAGTCACCTCAATCCTATTGACCTTTCCTTCAAGTTAAACTATTCTTGTCCATTCTGTTTGCTTTTCATTCTCTGCGCCCATGTATTTTCACTTCTGCCCTTTTGTTGGCTTTTGGTTCCTATTTCACTGAAGTTCACAACCCCCTGGATACTTCCTCCCACCTCTCAGTAGGAGATTGGGTCTTCATACACAAGCCTACGTGGGCATCCTAAGCCAGCTATCCAAATGTTTTCCATGAATGTATTGGCAGATCTGAACTATCCAATTGTGTCTTGTCTCCCCTTTTCCATACCATCTGCCCTGTGAATACTGTCAATCACATTATAGCCGAAACCATAATTATGCCTATGAGCATGCACTCCATTCAGTCAAACAATTAATTTAACTGACTTCCCCTCCCACTGACTTGGCTGGTCAGTGGGAGTAACAGATTAGTTGCTTCAGAGTCTTATAGAAACAGCCTTTGAATTCATGTGATAAAAGCATCTCTTGAGCTAGCTCTGGGTGGCTCTCAGACACTTCAAGCGTCCTGTGCAGTTATTACTCTCTCCATGAATGAGTGGTAGCACCGCTTTAAAACAATTATATGCATTTAAAAAGTAATTACCAGGGAATTCCAATGCAAACAAAATATCTATTTTGACTAACATGAAAAACTCCGAACCAACATCTCTCCCTCTCTCTCTGTCACAGATGTGGCAATCCATTCCTCAAAAGACTTAATTGCGAATTTGTCTTCCTTATCTTCTGGGCCCACACTACTGCTTGAAGAAAACAGAAATGATACAGGGAGTGGCGGCATAAGGGTTAGAGTCAGGAGAGAGAAAGAATAAGTGTTTAAGGTGATGGGGGGGAAAAATTAATAGAAATGCATGTGACCTTATAACCATTAACTTTAAACTGTGTTATTTACAATTTTTTAGTAATTAACAAAGTCTGAGAGAGAAAGATTACATATCATAACATAATGCTATTACTTTTATTGTTTTGTAAAATATATATATATTTTTAAATGAATGGCATTTTGGATTTAGTTTTTTTGTTTATTTTCTTTTTCTCTTATTGAATTATTGAACACTTTTTGGTACTTATACCTATACATATGAGCATGTACTAGATAGATAGAATAAATCTGATTTGCTGTTATTTTAAGTTCTATAATTTTATGGAAGACTAGAGGCCCAGGGCATGAATTTGTACACAGGTGGGGTCCAACCAGTCAGCCCCACCCGATCAGGGCTGAGCCAATTGGAGGGAGGGGACATGGACGATTGGCTGTGGGCCCCACCCCTGATTGATGTGGGAGGAGCAACAGGGCAGAGCTGGCTCTGGGGAGGGGGCTGCAGGATGATCAGGATAGTAGGGGCTGATTGGGGTGGGGCCAGCTGTGGGGAGTGGCTATGGACAGTGGGCCAGCTGGCCCCAACTCTGAATGAGGTGGGGAGCTGATCATGAGCCAATGGCCTGCGGGAGGGGCCATGGGTGGTTGGCTGTCTGGCCCTGCCCCTAGTCAGAGTGAGGGGGGCCAATTGGGGGTAGAGCTGGTTGTGGGGAGAGGCAACAGGTGGTTAGCCAGCTTGCCCTGCCCCTGATCAGGGTGGTGGGGGCCCATCTGGGGCAAGGCTTGCCAGGGTGAAGGCCTGTGAGCTGATGATAGGTTGGGCCCATTGGGTTGGGACCAGCCAGGGGGAAGGGCTTCAGGAGATTGTCTGGCTGGCCTGCCCCCTATTGGTATAAGGGAATGATCAGGGGTGGGGTGGCTGTGGGGAGGGCCTGGGGGCTGATCAAGGTGGGTTGGGCCCATTGGGGGTGGGGCCAGGTGGGGGAAGAGGCTGCAGGAGTAGGTTGTCTGGCTGGCCCACCCCCTATTTGGGTTATGGGTGGCTATCAGGGGCTGGGGGGAAGGGCGGCAGATTCTTGGCTTGCTACCCACCCTCAATCAGAGTGGGAGAGGCCAATCAGGGGTGAGCAGATGGCGGTAGGGACCCTGAGATATTGGCTAGCCTGCCCCACCCCCATCCGGCCAGTTCACTGGCTGCAGTGGACATCATAGCAACTAGCTGTTTCAATGGTTACTGTTCCATTGGTTGCTGGCTTTTTATATATATAGATGCTTTGAAGATATAGGATTTTACGAATTTCTTAAATTCATGGAAATACTGTTCTGTAAGAATATGAGACTGCTCTGAGCCTGTGTTGTATAGTACGGGAGCCATCAGCACATGTGACTATTGAGCACCTGCAACATGGCTGGTCTGACTGAGATGCACTGGAAGGTAAATACACAGTGAAGTCTGAAAACTTAGTTTAAAAAAAAAAAAAGAGATGGGAAAGTATCTCATTAGTAATTGTTTACATTGATTACCTGCTGCAATGAAGCTCTTTTAGCTATATTGGATTCAATAAAATGTATTATTTAAATGAATGTCACCTATGTCTTTTTTTACTTTTTAATGTGACAATTAGAAAATTTAAAATTTCCTATGTGGCTTGCATTATATTTCTATATGATAGCACTGCTTTAGATAAGGATGGGCTGTGTCATGAATCTGTAAAGGCAATGCAAGAAGAGAGTATTCATTTTGTAGGATTTGGGCCTCTGTGGAGATAGAAGCAGACACTGCTGGGAGGAATGAAACTGATTACTGACTGAATTCTTAATTAATCTTGGAATTTGAAAGCTACTTAATCCACAATGAGCCCACTGACTACATTTTTGGCAGAAAAATGCAACCATTTCAGTTACAGAATAAAATATTGAGTCATCAAAGAGAGCATTAGTTTCGGGATGCAGAGGAACAGGGAGAGAAGAAACAATAAAGAAAGCCAAAGCATAGAACTTAACCATGAAATATATTTTATAAAATTTGCCTGGTTTGGTACCATTTAATAGCAAATACAGCTAAGTAAATTAGTGTGTGTATATATGTATATATATGTGTATATATATATATATATACATATATATATATATGTATGTGTGTGTGTGTGTGTGTGTGTATATATGTGAATATATTGTATATATGTATGTACACACACACACACACACACACACACACA
Source organism: Pipistrellus hanaki (assembly GCF_964339955.1). Classification (NCBI taxonomy): domain Eukaryota; kingdom Metazoa; phylum Chordata; class Mammalia; order Chiroptera; family Vespertilionidae; genus Pipistrellus; species Pipistrellus hanaki. Next base: position 21,106,597 of record NC_140510.1, read on the forward strand.
CACACCAGTGGCCCAGTGTATGAAATTCATGCACATTAAAAGGGAATTAATTAGAGGAAATATTTTAATATTGCTATTTGCCCTTTCTCTATAAAGAAGTGTCAGAGATGAAAGAAAAATAATAAAGTATATACGAAAATCTTCCTCCTGTCAGAGTCTGGGGTGTGCTGCAAGACCCAGAGCCAAGTCCCCGCCCATCAGTGCATGCCAGTATGTATATATTGGCAAGAAGAAACCTATATTTCCATTTGTTTCTCCGGTCAGTGACACACTGAAGTAATTCTGTGGTTTACTATAAACTAGGCTTTGGTTCCTGTGGCACAATTTTGGGAATTTTACTTTTCTTTGATAAGAATTTCCCCCTCATTGATACTTGAATAAATAGAAGTATTTCTACTGTTATATTTTTTGGCCCCTTTTGTCAGGGCTAGTACTATACTCTACATGTAGACTGAGTCTATAACTGATACTGATATTTTCTAATCAAAATAAATTCCATAAGTAATACTTTCATATGGTTGGCAACTTATGGAGAGTTTTTTAAACTTACCCTTACCGTTATTATAAAGAATACAATTTAGGCCCTGGCCTGTGTGGCACTGTTACTTGAGCACCTAAATGTCTCTGGTTTGATTCACGGTTGGGCACATACCCAGGTGGTGGTTTGATCCCTTGATGTTTCTCTTTCACATGGATGTTTCTCTCTCCCTCTCCCTCTCCCTCTCCCTCTCCCTCTCCCTCTCCCTCTCCCTCTCCCTCTCCCTCTCCCTCTCCCTCTCCCTCTCCCTCTCCCTCTCCCTTTCTCTCTCTCCAAAGAACTCAAAACAAAAAAGAATTTAGGAGCAGCCAAATGGAAGATATTTATGGGACAAAGTGTAGGGGGAGAGGGATCAATGGAACTTTCATGCCCTTTCTGGATACCCTCCCAAGCATTTTGATGTGTTTTCCAATCCAATTTGTATTATTCCTTTTAAATCTTGTTTCAAATAATGTGTTCCAAATACTATTTTGAACATAATTTGAATTAATATTTTAGTCACTTTTTAATCAGAACTAATCATTAACTTCTAAACATCCATACTACCCACAGCTTCAACCTACAAACCTTTCTATTAAAGTACAGTCGATATAATCACCAAGTACCTGAGTTTCAGGACTGATTCTTGTCCTAACTGAAAGTGCATGCCTCTTTGTCCTTTATCGTTTGAAATATTCATGATGATATTCAACTCTGGAAGGCATATTGCACCCCACATAAAAGAGATATTTCTTTGTACTTTCTTAGTACCAGGCACAGATTCCTATTACAGACTTTACTACTTTGAACTTGAAATTATCTTTTCTATCTAGCTGTCACTTGAACTAAGTTGTCTCTCAAAATAGGGACTATCTGACTCCATTGCCAGCACCTTGTACATGACCTAGAATATAGAAGTTGGTTAATGTATTGTTGAGCTTCTTACAAATATTAGGCAAGTTAGAGCTTTGCCTTAGCATGAGATTCTTCTCCCAGTCTCTTATTTCTGGTGCTTTGTGTTGAGCTCCAAATAAAGGCTTTAGTATTTCCAAAGAAATAGTTTATAAGGGTATAAAATGTATGCCAATGAAACAAATGGATTTGGGTATTATGGGAAGAAGAAAGTATTTACTAATGCCAATGAGTTCTCTTGATAAAGCACTTAATGAGCATTCAACCCCAGAATAAGCATGTGATGGGAAATCTTCACTTGTGATTCCTGTAATTTGCCTCAGATGGCACTTGACTCCCGGAATGTGAACATCTTGCTATATAGTGTGTGATTCTATTAAATATCTATCTAATCTATCATCTACCGTGTTTCCCCGAAAATAAGACATCCTCTGAAAATAAGACCTAGCGCAACTTTGGGAGAAAAAATTAATATAAGACACTGTCTTATTTTCGGGGAAACAGGGTATCTATGGATCATCTATCTATCTAATCATCTATCTGTTATCAGTGGAAGTAGAGTTCTGGAAGTGGAACTCTTGGGGTGCTGCAAGGAAAAGAATTTCCAGAGGTCCGATGGGAGGATGGATTTTGTGGAAAGCTTTATTGATGATGTAAAATTAAAGAGGTTTACCTTTAAGGTCCCATCTATGGTCATCCATCTTGGAAGAAGTCCAGAATGTCTTCAGTCGGGTCAGAATTAAGGCCACCGCCCAGAATTTCTGCTCCATATTTAAGCATGGTCTAGTCCAGCATCTGACTAGCTTAGCTTGTGTTCCCAGCTGTATCCATTGGACATGAAGTTCACATGGCCCTGGACCATGGGACTGCTTAAGGCCACACAGCTGTGGAGAGAGCACATGATAGCACACGGCCAGTGCACTCGTGGAGCAAGAGAGAATTAAGAGAGAGGGAACTCTTTGTTTGGGGAATTTAACCTTCTAAGATTTTGCATGCTGCCCGTGGCTCCACTTTTCTAGGCAATCCATTGCTCCCAGGCTGACCTGACAGGCTAGCATCTTCCCTATATCACCCTGACTTCACTATGCTTGTGCCCACCTCCCCCAGTGATCTGCAGGGAATGGACTCGTAATTCCCTGGGGAGTGTGCAATTGCAGCTTCCTGGTGAAGCTGGCCAGTGACCATGCTTATAATGTCCGTCCTCCCTTTGGCTATTCTCCAATTGTTAATATTAATAAACTAGCTAATTATGATGATATATCTATTTGTCTATTTAGAAGAAAGACCAATAAGAAACCCACCCCTTCCACCACAAGAGAAATGATTGATGGTCTTATCTAATACACAGGAAATACTGTCTGGCTGTTAGTATTTAAAAAACGGTATTTTTTGGCGTTTGCTCAGTGGATAGAGTTTCAGCCTAAGGACCAAAGGGTCGCGAGTTCCATTCTGGTAAAGACCATATACCTTGGTTTCAGGCTCCTCTCCAGCCTGGGCCCTAGTTGGGGCTCCTACACGAGGCAACCAATCCATGTGTTTCTCTCACACCAATGTTTCTCTCTGCCTTTCCCTCTCCCTGCCACTCTCCCTAAAAATCAATGGAGGAGCTCCAGTGGCACAATCGGTTAGCGCGCGGTACTTGTAAAAATCAATGGGAAATTATCCTCAAGTGAGGATTAAAACAAACAAACAAACAAATAAATAAATAAATAAAATAGTATTTTACTCCCAATTTAGTATATTTAGTAAGAAATTTAAGAAATGTTCAAAAATAGATTATTTTCAATTGCTGTCTAGTTATTAAGTCAGTGAACTTTTTAGCCTAGCTAGCATGTCTCAGTAGTTGAGCATGGACCTATGAACCAGGAGGTCATGGTTTGATTACTGGTCAGGGAATATGCCCAGGTTGTGGGCTTGCAGGAGGCAGCCAGTCAATGATTCTCTCTCATAACTGATGTTTCTATTTCTCTCTCCCTCTCCCTTCTCTGAAATCAGTGGGGGGAAAATACATGCGCACGCGCGCACGCGCGCGCACGCACACGCACGCACACACACACACACACACACACACACACACACACATATATATATATATATATATATATATATATATATATATAGTCCCAGATTGGATTCCAGTCAAGGGCATGTACCTTGGTTTTGGGCCCATCCCCAGAGGGGAGTGTGCAGAAGGGAGATGATCGATGTTTCTCTCTCATCGATGTTTCTAACTCTCTATCTCTCTTTCTTCCTCTCTGTAAAATATCAATAAAATATATTTTTTAAAAATGAATGTGAACTTTTTAGATCAGCTAAATATGGGTCAATATTTGGTTCTCTCACAAATTAACAGTTAAATTGGGGAAGTTAGGTAATGTCTTTGGACTCCAGTTTTCTTATCTTCAAAATGAAAATAATAATGGGATTGTTGGGAGATTAGATGAAATTAGATTAGATAGAGAATAGCTCCTTTAATGATTTTTCTAAGTATAATACCATAGGCTGCTCACTGTATTGGCAAAGCATTTAAATACTAGTATTATTATTATTCCTATTTCTAATCTTTTATTGTCCTGATTTACTGACTTGAAGCCCACTGAGCAATTCCTTTTCCCTAGTGATAACTGTTTTTCAAAGCCCTGTTATCTTGGAGTGACAGCAATTTTTTCAAGTCTACATTTTAATTGAATGAAATGTTCTGATAATTGTATTTAAATTAAAAGAGGGGAATTTTACTTTTGTAATAAAAAGCATTTCCCATACGAAAATGTGGTTAAATGTTATATGTATGTTTTTATTTCATAGTCTCCATAGCAATGATTTTTATATCTTTTAAAATAATTTTTTTCTAAAATTCTAAAAATAAATAAATGGGCAAAAACCATTATTAAATCCCTCACCCATCAACCAAATAGACTATGAAATATATTTCATAATCATTGTGGAATTGTACATAATTTATCTGCAGAAGTCAACACAAGAAAAACATAGCTCTAAAATAAACTTGAAAGGAGAAAAATTTTATTTTTTATTTAACTCATATTAGTTATTCATTTTGTTCTTCACAGCACTCAAAGTAAGAACATTAATTTATTTTTTATTCATAAAAGGATTTATAAACTCTAAATTTATGTCTAGCTATAATAATGATAAAATGTGTCGATTGACTATATTTGAAAAATGTTAATTGTAATTTTTAATTGGTTGAATGGCCATTAATTTGTAAGTGGCTATTTGCAGAGCAATTGGTGATTGATACATAGTCACAAAGTTTTCATACCAGTGCTACTCTAATAAGGGACTTATCTTGGATCTGTGTTTCTAAAATTAATGATTAATTAGTTTAATTTAGCATAAGACCTCACAGGGGCCCTGTTCTCTGTTCTCATATTGCATTTTTTATAGAGCAGCTTTAGCTCAGGAAGAACTATTTGAGATTCAGGTTCATGCAAAAATTTCCATTAGCAATCATCTCTGATTTCCAATACTTCTGGTATACACATTAGTTACTTTTCTATTCCAGGGACATTTTGACATCTTTGCATTATCCGTTGCTGAACATATTAAATTAACATTATTATATCTTTTGAGGAAATGTTAGCTCTCATCTAAAAATAAGGTATAATGAACATGAGTTGAATGACATCTACCTTATAGATCAAGATGAAAATAATTTGAAGGTCAATTTCTTTCTTTACTAATAACAAAACAACTCATCCAGTTTATGATCAGATTATTAATGGAATCTCAATTATAATCTTTTCAATTGGTTCAAATTGATAACATAGCATTTTCAAGAATCAGTACCTGCAGAGAGATATTAGCTGTCCCCATTCATGCTCATCAGCTGTGCCCTCATCCTAGGACTGCAAGGAAAAGGTCACTCCTGGCAGAGGTGCATAGGAAGTCTGACTCATCCAGATGCTAATTAAAAAATTCAGTTTCTCCAGCCCAACACTGGGGTACTGAATATAAATCTTTAAATGCACAGCAGCAAAATCTGCATTATAGTATTTTAAAGGTAATCATTTTTTTGATGCACAAAGACATAAATGGTAAAGTCAGTGGGTAAGTACTCATATTGAGAAACGTCCTCTGTCAAAGATCTTTAACATGTCACTAAGTGAACACCTATATTGAATCACGTATTTTCACTTCGTGGTCATGAGCTGCACTTGTAGACGACTTAGAAATATCACACAGCAAGGGAAAAGGCTCTACTAGCCATCGGGAAGAGGTGTCCTGCCTAGGTAAAATGATAGTGGCATTGAACTAGCTGAGGAGAAGAATAACACCTATTTGACGACATAGGGATAAAATAAACAAGTATTTATAAAGCAAGCAAGCCATAGCTTCCTAGAGACTGGCATAACCACTTTCTGAAAAGTGAGGGAAAAGGCAAAGTCAAGCATCAGAGTACAAGGAGGCCTTATGACTTAGAGAAGTTGTAAAGTTAAGAAGGAGGAACAGCTTTTCAACCTGAATCATTTGCCTACACATCACCCTCTTCCTTGCTTCCATAAATACACACACAGTTCAAAACATTGGCTTTGCATCTCCATGGAATTAGCTTCCACTAAACCAATTATGGTGCTTTGACCAGCAGCTTAGGCCTCCTGTGGAAGCTCGTTCCCATTGCAGAATCCCAGGTTACACCCTACATCTACTGATTCAAACCTGAAGCTCAACCAGGAGCCCAGGCAACTTACGTTTCCATACAAGTCTGAGAGGCTAGCACTAAAAAGTTGTCAGTTCAATTTCAAAACAGTCACATGTGACTTCTCTCATCCTGGCCTGTTTCCCCAATCCTACCTTCCATTCCGGATTCCATCATATATATGAAGTCTTCCTAGGGAACCAGTAACCCCTCTCTGCTAAGAACATGTACATTTTAATTAGATAATTTTTTACATTAATTTATATTCATGCTTTTTTATTAAGTGGAAAAAATGCCATGTATAAATGCATTTATATCTTCAGTATTCAGTGATGTGTTTGCCTTAGAATTGGTGATTTATAAAATTATAAGAATTGAAAAAATCCAGATGATCTGGAAAGCAAGTGATTTGTTCAAAAATAGCAAATCATGATAATGCAAGACCATGATGACAAATAAAAAAGGTTTATTGAAAATGCTAATTCAATCAACATTCAAAATTTTCAAAATTATATCATAATGATGATGATTAATTTGTTTTCATTTTCATTATATCTCTTAGTGGTTCATGGTCTTTAAACTGGCATACAACTAATAACTGAATTTCAAAGAATTAGACTAATTTTCAATATTTTCATAATCTTTATTTTGTTTATTTAAGGTTAAAAAGGAAATTTAACTTTAAAGTGAACAAGTAAAGCCATATATGTCTAAAATAAAAAATAACCTGTGTTTTTTTTTTTTTTAAATCTTTCCCCTCTTTTCTTAGATCTCCTACAAAACTTTTGCAATTTTATTGTAAATAATATGTGAGCTTATGCACAAAGTAGTATAAAATGTCCAATTTCCTTCCTAGACTTCTTCCTCAGAAAATGTGTATTAAATCATAATAGCAGTTTAAAAGGACTCAGCCATCATAGTAAAAGTAAATTTATTGTTTTTGTTTTGTTTGAGTCTTTGCAATAAACAAGCAATTTTTAATAGCACATTTTAAATGAAACACAACAAAAAGTATCTAAATACCAGAAAATACTCATTAGCCTAAACAATGAACAATAAAAACATAGCTTTGAGCTATAGCTTTGGAGTCTACAAATGTAATTATTTTGTCTCTTTAATGGAAAACTCAGTCAGTTAAATGTCAAATTAATAGGCATTTCGTCTAACCATGTTAAATGCAACCAGTTTAACTGACTCATTTTTACTGTTTTAAATCTATCTGCTTACCGTATTTTCCGGTGTATAAGACGACTTTTGAAACGGAAAAAAAGCCTGCTCAGATTGGCCAGAGTCAGAGAGGTGGTCTATTAAAAAAAGAACTGGTGTTGCCTCGGAAGTGGGGGGTAGTCTTATACAGCGAATATAGGCCTAAACCTATGTTTTAACTGTAAAATTAGGCTGGTCGTCTTATATGTGGGAAAATTCAGTAAATAGAATTTTTCATCTTAGTTTTTAAAATATTTAAATGCACAAGGTAAAAACAAAAACAGTACAAGAGAATTTACAATATTAACACTAGTTCTCTCTTAATACTTGTCCTACCAACCCCAACCCCACCCCATCATTCTGTTTAATTAATCTTCACAATTCTAGAGACCAGAAATGCAAAATCAGTTTCATGGAGTTAACAAAAAGGAGGGAATCCATTTTCTTGCATTTTCTTGCTTCTTAAAAACACCAGTGTTCTTTGGTTTATAGCTCATTTCCTTACATCAACCCAAATTCTAGCTTCCATTGTCTCCTACTTCCTCCTATGATCTTCTTGTGTCTTTCTTGACATAGCGACAGTTCCAAGATACAGTTCCTATGCCAAGATCCTTCATTAATCATAATTTCAAAGTCCTTTTTCACATCTAAGGTAACATCCACATGTTACAGGAATTAAGAAATGGATATCTTTGGGGCCATTATACAGACCACCACAATAAAATTCTCAAAAAGCTATTTCAGAAAACCAAGTCAAATGGAAATAGGAGGTGGGGGAATATTCATGGCAACTTGTCTTTGAAATATGGAGTCCATTCTTTGGTGAATAGATGTAGATGTTGATGGACAGTTACAAAGGAGCGCGAGTGATAACAATTTTATTGACCTGAGCAACTGAGTGATTGTAGGTGCCATTGAATGAGAAGGGTATAATATCTTTTACTGTTAACATAATAAGAAATAGTGAAGGAGATGGTGGTAGGAAAAAAAAGTTGATTTAATTTTTGCCAGATAAGTGACAGGATCTGGAAGGGTTTTAGTTTCTTTGTTTATTTTTTCTTCCTTTGTTTTTTAGGGAGGATAAGAAACAATATTCTATATGAGGCACTGAAGTGTATCTAGGACACACTTCCATCTCCAGTGGTAAAACACTGTGAGGCAAACAGCCACCACTTAAGAAGGATTTATTGAATTAGGATTCATGAATTGCTAAGTTTTAGTTAAAGCAAAACCATGATGCAACAATAAAGATGCAATTGAGCATTTTGTGGGTGCCCCATGAAGGGCAGGATCAACATCCCCCAAACACACACATAACATTGTTTGAGCCCTAGCAGGTTTGGCTCAGTAGATAGAGTGTTGGCCCATAAATTAAAGGGTTCCTGGTTCGATTCTGGTCAAGGGCACATACCTCAGCTGCAGGCTCAACCCCAGGCCCTGGTCAGGGCACTTGCAGGAGGCAAACCAATCGATGTGTTCCTTCACATGGATGTTTCTGTCCCTCCCCTCCCTTTCACTCTCTGAAAAAAAAAATAATGAAGAAATATCCTCAGATGAGGATTATCAACAACAACAAAAATAAAATAAATTTGTTTGAATGCCAAGACTATGCCACGAATGCACCAGGAAGTTTTCAAAACATTTTATTGCTTATGGAATGGAACTTTCTGGAGTGAGCAGATCCTTAGCAACTTAAATGAAGAGAGAGGTGATGGCATTGGTATATACTGTGGTGGAGGAGGGTAAGGAGAATGTGGGGATTGGGACTGGCTGACAGTGCCCACGCTGGGTGGGTTTGAGTGGTCTGCACTTCCATGCTGGCGTCATGGGGAAGGAGCACCTGGGCCCTACTCCATCTTGTCAGTTGAGGTGCAAAGGGAAAGGCAGAGGTGTGGGACCTGAAGGCTAGTGAACATTAACAATGAATTCAGATGCTCATTATACTGATGATGTAGGGCATTTTGGGTTCTATAAGGCTCAGTGGGACATTTACTGCCAGAGGCCGATTGATGGCAGTTTGTATCAATTTTAAAAATATACAGACAGAGTAATAAAGACAAAAGTGAACTGAAATGCCTGAGTTTTGCAGTAATTGTGGTAAATTATGATGAAGAACTTGTTAGGACTAGTTCTAATTATATTCTCCATTTGGCAGTAAGAACAATGATAATACATTGCCATATAGCCAGTATAATTGTTATTATTTTTTAATATATTTTATTGATTTTTTTAACAGAGAGGAAGGGAGAGGAATAGAGAGAGTCAGAAACATTGATGAGAAAGAAACATTGATCAGCTGCCTCCTGCACACCCCCTCCTGAGGATGTGCCTGCAACCAAGGTACATGTCCTTGACTGGAATCAAACCTGGGACCTTTCAGTCCTCAGTCTGACGCTCTATCCACTGAGCCAAACCGGTTTCGGCTAGCCAGTATTAGTGAATGATACTTTTTTTGGGTAAATTTTATTGTTAAGTCTAAATATCCTATTGAGCTATATATTTTATTATTATTATTATTCTCCCCCTTTAGAATTGAAGACATTTCAGTTCAGAGAGATTACTTACCCATGGTTTTGAAGCTGGTGAATGTCAGCTTTGGGAACCCAAACCAGGCTGCTTGCTTTAGGCGAGAGTAGCTAAAATCTACACATGATTTCACCAGTAATTTCTCCTCACTTAGTAGAGAAACATCTAGGGTGAACAATTTGCTAATATTGATTTGAATCACCCAAGAAATTCTAGCCTGAAGAACTCAGTATATTTTCAAAACTTTTCCGTTGCACCCTAACGAACACCAAACACCTGAATTGAAAAACAGTCACAATCCATCATCTCCAGACATTCTCAGGTCATGTAGCTGCTGACTTTGACAACTACCAGATACACCTGCGGATGGGTTCGTCCTGTAATTATACAAAGCCAAGAGCAGATAGTAAATCCTTCATTGCTTTCTATTGAAGGTTCCAGTCTGCAGTGATTTATCACATATCAATATTAATTTTTGTTGAACTAAAACTGTCATGCACAATTTCTATTCTGTGATACACTTTGGTGAAAGAAAAATGATTCCGAACACCTTTTTTAATTTAATTTTTCCTTTTTTTTAAAGTTATAAACACGAGAAGATAGATGTCAGTGATTTGCAGGCTAAGAGTGAAGGCCTATTAAACTCCATATGGAGTCAGTAACATTGTCTGCAATGATGTATGAATTGTTATGGTTTTGAGTTGACATCTTGCTGAATCTGAATGAGCCATAGCAGTCTGTATACTGTAGCTCTTCAAATCAGTTTCATACATCTGAGGCCAAGTTCTGCATAAAGTATCAATAGATTAAAATGATCCTATAAAAGCAGTGTAATAAGAACTTAATTAATTTTGTCACAAAAAGAGATAAGGGGAAAAGGGAGAGGATCATGTAGTGCATTCAACTCAGTTAATTTTCTTCTCTTCAATGTAAAAAATGGCTAGTTATAGTAAATACATTTAGATAGTAATTTAGAGAATGTGAAGAGTCCACAAAATTATTTAGTCAATATTGAGGGCGTAATTTTAAGAATTATGGATAGATTTTAAAAAGTTACCCAAAATGATGGCATAGGACAGATTAGAAAGCTAATTATACTTAAAAAGCAAACAAAGAAACAAACAAACCACAAAATAATTGACAGGTCCTAGCTGGTTTGACTCAGTGTACAGAGCATCAGTCTGGGAACTGAAGTGTCCTGGGTTTTATTCCAGTTAAGAGTAGAGGCTCAGGTTGCAGGCACGATCCCCAGTTGGGGCATGCAGGAGGCAGCTGATCAATGATTCTCTCTCATCATTGATGTTTTTATTCCTCTCAACCTGTCCCTTGCTCTCTGAAATCAATAAAAATATATTTTAAAAAAACAACAACAATTGACAGGAAGATTTACCTCAACTTCTGTTGAGGTAAAATAAGCAGATTCTTCTCCAGTGAGATTATCTTTTTAAAGTCAATGGACACATCCATTTCAATTTTTATTTTCTCTAGAGTTTTTGTTAAATGATTTATTTAAGATAATAATGGATATTTTCATAGTTTTGGACATTGGATAAATAATAGTCATCTCTACTGATTCATATTAGGAAAGAGAGATATGACTTCACCTATTAGCTTAGATAACCAAGGCTCAGAAATTAATATATTTATCCAAAGTCACACAGCAGTCTTAAATAGTAACATAAGTCATTTACTCCAATACTCTTTATTGTTCTTCTATATCATTATGTGAATTCTGGAAGTGAAATGGTTTATTAAATATAGATAAACTGCTGCTAGTACGTAAAGCAGGTACTTCATAAACATTATTGTGTGATTACAGAATATTTTGTGTTTTCATTAACCAAAGATATTACTCTATCCATAAAATACAGGCAACCACTTAAAGAAAAAGGGGAAAAGACATTGCATGTACTGGTATATTTAGTGTATAATTTATAATCATAAAACATATATATTGATCTATGGCTCACATCTATGCATTAAACTTCTAACCTGAATGCCAGATACTAAAGCTTCTCTTTGTTCTCAACTATAACACCAAGAATCACGTCATACATAAAGCAAGTGCTTATTGTTGTTAAAGAGCCTTTAGATTCAGTGTCAACTCAGTAGGAGTTGAATACACTAATGGGTATTAATCTAAAGGAAATTTCATTAGAATATAATGACAGTGCACAATACCAGAAAAATGTCACTTGTTTGCCCCAAGGAGGCTGAGACTAGCTCAGAGACTAGAAAATATAGGTAGAATTTTTGTCATTGTTAGTCTGGCACATGTTTTTTGTTTTGTTTTGTTTTTAAATTGAGTGAATGTTGGGAAATCGTGACATACAACTTAAATATGGAGTTTTAAATTTTCCAGAATATTGAAAAACCTAGTCTCCATTACTAAACATCATCTCCTTACACACATCTTTAAATGTCCTTAAAATTTACTAAAGCACATGCATACTTCATTTCACTGAGCATCACTTTACTGCAATTCACAGATACTGTGAAGGCAAGACCTTTCATTAGCAAAAAGATAAGGCTCACTTTATTCTAGTGGTTCATAAGCAAATTGCAATATCTCCAAGTATGCCTATATTCCTTAAAAAAAAAAAAAAGATGTATGTGGTTAGATTAACCTTCTACTTTCTAACTTTTGTTGCAGACTGGCCAATGGAATTTTATAATTAAAATTAGTGTCATTTTAATAATTTAATACTTTTAAATTTCAAACGTAAAATACTAGATTATTATTAATTCTTAGCAACACAGGCTGAACACTTTTATCAGTAGTTCATATTTTGATATTGTTCAACTCATTTAATATCTCAGATTGTATACAATGCTCTATAGAATCTGGAACTTATTTAACAAATGTTCTTAAAATCATAAACATAAAAAAAATATGTTCTATATTACTCTTGACTTTTTTATAAATGCTAAAACTAAGAGTTGGTTCATGCAAAAGGTTAGCTCTAAAAAGGTATAGCTAAGATTTCATTCCTGTTAATAATTTGCTGTCAACATTATGGCCACATTGACTTACCCACAGTAACTACAGTGTCTGCAAAAGATACGAGCAGTTTCTGAGCACAAGATGTATTATGACAAATGTATTAAAAAATGGGATTGTCACAATATTAAAGAAAAAGTTTATTACAGATAATTGCTTGCTCTGTTTATGCTGCTTCTATTGAGGTAAAATAAGCAATATAAGTTACAGAGATTTATAACAGTTTTCATGAAGATGTATGAAATCCCAAACTTGCAAGCTTTTTAGATCCACCTATAAATCATTTTATACATTTAATTTCTTTCTCTATAAATTTTATGGGACCATATACATGCATAAAGTTTAAATTATTACAGTCTTTCTAAAGAGAAGGAAATATACAGAATTTTTCTTTATAGATGTTTTCTATCTAATACATGTTATAAATTCTAAAATTTTCATTGTAAACAGTTAATGCATACTATTTTATTGTTAAAACATCTGCGGCCCTGTGAGGTACTAGACAAAGTCTGCCTTTGAGATAGACTCAGTTAGGTGTGTTACACTACATGAGAAACTATAATATTATAGATCCCATCAGTCTTAGAATGACAAGATCTAATCCCACATCGGACCAATATATTATTATCCTAAGGGTTTGATCTTGAAATGGAACATAATTGAATTCAAATTATTTTTAGTTTCAGTGCTGTGCATTACTAGTTTAGAAAACAGTGGTTCCAATTTTCTGAAAACTTTTTAGACAGTTTTCCCATCATAATTTACTAAAGGGAAGCCCAGTCATAGTGTTAGCGGATAATCAGATTCCTGCCTCATCCAGGGAGTGGGGTGGCTCTTGGGGTGCTGCTGAAATAAGACTTTTCAGAAGCCCCCGTGGGAGAATGAGATGTGGTAAAAGGCTTTATCTGCATGGAGTTACATTACTTGGGTTTGCAAACCAGGCCTGAAAAAGGAGCAGTTGGGAGTTCAGCAGAGCCAAGAAGAGAGCCAGCGTGTGTCTATTCCATGTTGCAGCCAGTCCAGTTCAGCATTTTAATTATTTGGCATAATTAAAAGTCCATTAGTCCATTATGGGGGTTCAGAAATTTAAATATTCAAGTTTTGCATCATCGCAATAGCCACGCCCAATCTGGCCATTTACTTGCTCCCAAGTGTGATTAACAGGCAGATAGGTGCCTTCCCATGCTACTCAGACCTTAATGGGCATGTGGTTGTCTAGTCCCTTCTCCCTTCAATCAGTGGGGATCAGACTTGAAGAGTGTTAAACTCAAGCTTTCTGGAAAAGCTGTATAAATGGCATGCCTATGTTATCTAGTCTTCCCTTTACTCCTTTCTCTTTAAATAGAAACCAGATTAGGATCCTAGGATATTGTGACAGAGCCTAACTGGGCTCAAGGAGAAACATTCTCAGTCAGATTTACAGCTGCTAACCTAATTAAAAGCAGAGTAGGCCCTACAGAAGTTTGTATTAATTTACTACTGGCAGTTCCAGAGTTATTTCACCTAATTATAGGAAACTATCTGGCTCATTCTATCTGAAGCCTGTATGTGTATGATTTGATATGGAATGGCAAGTTATGCAAAAACACAGTATAGTTTGCTCAAGCTGTTGTTTAGTGAAATTTGTTTTTTTTTGTTTGTTGTTGTTTTTGTTTTTTTGTTTTTGTTTTTTTTTTGTGTGTGTGTGTGTGTGTGTGTGTGTGTGTTTTGGGGGTGTGTGTGAAGAGGTGGCCATAGGTTTAAGTATGACAGTTGGGGGAAAGCCCTCAATGCCTTAAATTTAGGATTGATTCTAAGAGCTGACACATGGCCTTATTCAAAATCTTAGGAGCTTTAATAGGAGAAACCAAGGTACACTGGTAAAGCAGCTGCTCCCAGTGGTGGCATACCCCTCTCAGGGCAGGGTCTCCTTTCTACAAGGGTTAACACTGAAAGCTTATGGTGCGCAGTCACATAGACCACCAGATAGGACAATGCATTTCTAAGTGAACAGATAACATCAGCATTGATCACACTCATTAACCTCCTTTCTGGGAGCATGGCATCTGTGTTTGGGTGGCTTTCCCATTTCTGGGTAGTCAGCCAAACCTGAGGCTGCAGAGAGTTGATTCCAACATTCCCCAGCCACCATTGCTGCTGGAATCATATAGCACCTCAGTGAGTTCCCCTTCAATAACATACATATTTCTGACTATTCTCGAGCAGATATTTAAAGTCCCTCTTTGTCCAAACATATTAATAATCAGAATAAGACTGAAAATCAAACTTGAACTCCTTGGAAAACCCTGTGGATTTCATCTATCTTCCAAAGTAATGAATCCAGTGCTGCGGTTTTGTTCAGATGGGCTCATTGAAATGGGACTTTGATTTATTTAGCCCATGTCTTGTGTTTTCCCCAACAATGAGACCTTTTTTGGAAAATGCAATTTCCTTTTGGCGCAATTTCAACTCTTTATAGGGGATCTGTCTCCATTCATTTCTCCTACCTTTTCTTTAGGAAAACAAAGCTTTTGCACTGTGAACATTTTAATTTCTGAAGAATAGCATGTCTACTCACACAGATACACAAATTAAGAAAGTACTTTTATATATGACTGCACTAGGAAAAAGTTATTATATAAAATAACTATTGCAACTGCACTGAAGCCTTTAAAAAAAGAATCAAAATTTTAATGTTTCTGCTTTAAATAGATAAGTTTAATCAAATATACATGGGTTAGAATGCAAATTTTTGTTTTAAAATATATTTTGAGAATGATTTATGATGAAAGAGACTTGCTGCTGTCTCTGTCTTAACTGTTTCTCCTCATATAAACCACTTAATGAATTTGATTGATATTGACCAAGCTGTTTCTAGATTTATGGCGTATCTATGGCTCAGAATATTAAGCTTTATTAAATCTACCTCTTAAAATATGAAATAATTGGCTATTCCTTATAAAGTAACAAAGTCTAATTCATTTGAGAGGTTAATAAAAAATTTAAAAACTACTCGAAGAAGTAAATGCTAGAATTACTTTATGCATGCAGCCATGAGTGTGTGTGAATGTGTGTTTGTGTGTGCATGCTCCAATTCTAAGAGTACTTCTATGCTTAACTCCTGAGGATTAGAAGCTTGCATAGGACCAGGAGTTTAAAATTTTAATTAGCTATGGTGCTGTCTACAGCTTTTCTCTTTCTTTTCTTTCTTTCTTTTTTTTAATCACCATTTGCATCATCTAGAAAATGAGATAATTCTTAAGTTTCCTTTAGACTCCAAAATTCCATGAACCCATCTACTTGAAGGTAGAGCTGCTTCAATTTTAGTCTGCATCACAATCATCAAAGAGGCTTACTAAAACCCAGATTGCTACCTAAGCTGGTTTGGTTCAGTGGATAGAGAGAGCATCAGCCCTCAGACTAAAGGGTCCTGGATTTGATTCCAGTCAAAAGGCACATAACTCGGTTGCAGGCTCAATCTCCAATCTTGGTTGTGGCTCCTGTGGGAGGCAATCAATACTGAGTCCATCTCACATGGATGTATCTCCCCTTCCTTCCACTCTCTCAAAAAATCAACAGTAAACTATCCTCAGGTGATGATTAACAAAAACAAACAAACAAAGACAACACAGATTGCCGAGCCCCACCCAAAATTTCTGAGTTTGAAGTTCTGGAGGTAAACCCACAAATTTGCATTCCTCTCAAGTTCTAAGGTGATGCTGATGTATTAGTACATGTAGGAACCATGTTTTGGATACAAATACAGAAGAATTCCACTAAAGTGTTAATTTTGTTTTTTTAATCTTCACATAAGGACATGCTTATATATAGGAAAGGAGAGAGAGAAAGACATGGATCAGTTACCTTCTGTATGTTCCCCAATTAGAGATCGAACCTGCAACCCAGGTATGTGCCCTGACTGGGAATTGAAGCGGCAACCCTTTGGTGCACAAAAGGATGCTCAACTTATTAACACACCAGATTCACAATTGTCATGATAATTGCAGGTGAATCTGATTTCAACTAGTAAATAAAGGAAGGCTCTTCATTTAACTGAGTGGGCATCCCCCTCCTTACTGAGCAATATTTGTGAACATATCTTCAAAAATATCTCCTGCTTATGAGACCTTATTGTGTAATTGAAGACTTATTTACATATTCTTAATACCCCAATAGGAAATAGTAATTAATTAAAGATAAAATTAAAGATAGGTGTGTAGGTAAACTAAAAAATGTATCACTGAAAAGTAGCCTGAAATGAATAATAGATTCTTTATGTAGTCACTGCATATTCTAGGGACTCTAATAATTTCTTTAGAGTAAAATTATAATTTTACTTTAGACATTATATAAAACATCAATGAGCTAAGCACCTCTTTATTACTGTAATTCAGGTTACCTTTTGAGACACTCAAACACAAGTAGTTACCTGTGCTAAAATGGTACCATTGTTAGTTATCAACTAGTATTTTAAAGAAGTAAGTTAAATTTGCATTATGTTTATTGTTATCGTCAAACATAACAGTCAATACTAATCTTCTAGAATTTAATTTTACATGAGTTTTAATTCCTTTCCCCATTGCCACAGAGGTTTATAGAGTATTTTTCATAAGTGACTTTATAGAGTTCATGCATGAGAAGATGATATACTACAGTACTAAAGTAATTTCTAGTTGATAGTTTAGCATTATCTTCTTATTTCCAATATTTTACATATAATGAAAGTCATGCACTCCTAATTTTTTACTTAGTTTAGCACAAATATGATGCCTCTAATATTTTCCTAACAAGATAATCAATTCAGTTAGTAACACTACCACCAACAACACAAATACTTCATACTGGGTCGGCAACTAAGTAATTGCGGGTTTCACACATATATGGCTTCAGTTGAATTTTTAGGGTTGCAGACGTAGTACAAATGTAAAACACATTTTGTTATTTGATAGTTGGCTATTCAGCTGTTAATCAGTAAAAAAAGTTTTTTGATCTGTTTTGTAGTTTTCGTTTGGCGTTCGTTGAAAAATGGAAAATCAAAAGGAACATTTTCGTCATATTTTGCTTTTTTATTTCTGCAAAGGGAAAAACGCATCGCAAGCTCATAAAAAGTTATGTGCTGTTTATGGTGACGAAGCCTTAAAAGAACGGCAGTGTCAAAATTGGTTTGCCAAATTTTGTTCTGGTGATTTTTCACTCAAAGATGAAAAACGCTCTGGTCGTCCAGTTGAAGTTGATGACGCCCTAATCAAAGCAATAATCAATTCGGACTGTCACAGTACAACACGTGAGATTGCAGAGAAGCTTCATGTATCACATACATGCATTGAAAATCATTTAAAACAACTTGGCTATGTTCAAAAACTCGATACATGGGTTCCTCACGAACTGAAAGAATCACAGTTAACGCAACACATTAGCAGCTGCGATTTGCTAAAGAAACGTAATGAAAATGATCCATTTTTAAAACGACTGATAACTGGCAATGAAAAATGGGTTGTTTACAACAATATCAAGCGGAAAAGATCGTGGAGCAGGCCAGGTGAACCAACTCAAACAACATCAAAAGCTGATATTCATCAAAAGAAGGTTTTGTTATCAGTTTGGTGGGATTACAAAGGAATTGTCTACTTTGAACTCTTACCACCCAACCGAACGATCAATTCTGATGTCTACATTGAACAACTAATGAAATTAAACAATGCAGTTGAAGAAAAGCTGCCCGAATTGACAAATCGAAAAGGTGTTGTATTCCATCATGACAATGCAAGGCCACACACATCTTTGGTCACTCGGCAAAAATTAATGGAGCTTGGTTGGGATGTTTTGCCACATCCACCATATAGTCCTGACCTTGCACCATCTGATTACTTTTTGTTTCGATCTTTACAAAACTCCTTGAATGGTAAAAATTTCAATAATGATGATGATGCCAAATCGTACCTGATTCAGTTTTTTGCTAATAAAAACCAGAAGTTTTTTGAACGTGGGATTATGATGCTGCCTGAAAGATGGCAAAAGGTCATTGATCAAAATGGGCAATACATTACAGAATAAAGTTATTTAGTTCCATGAAAAAATTGTCTTTGATTTTCTTTAAAAAATCCGCAATTACTTAGTTGCCGACCCAATATATGCCAATATCTTATGACATAAATTGAACACTGATTAATTTTGAGTTTGGTAATACAGTAGATTTGTTGCTTTAAAAAATAAGACTAATTTTAGAAAGAACAGAATTCTAACAGGATGAGAATCAGTTTCAAAACTCTTAACAATTATGTTTTGAGAAGCAGATTAATTTAAATTTGTAAAACATTGTGTATAGATATTGTGGTAGGCCTTAAAAATATGAAGTTAGCTCTAGTACCACGAATGCAAAAGAGATCACAATATGGTAGAGAAGCAAAATACAAAGGTAAGGAAACCACGATAATTCAGTGATAAAATGTAGCAACAAATCTAATTAGAAGGTAGTGTTATCTCAGAAATGACTTATTGTCTGGATATGGGAGTGGCATGCTTCACACACAAAAATTAAAACCTGATCACTCTTTCGGGTTTTTGTTTGGCGTTCGTTGAAAAATGGAAAATCAAAAGGAACATTTTGAAAGAGTTTTGAAAGAGTCACAGCAAGAACTGTTTAGGGAGAGGAAGTAGGTGACATAGTCAATGGTATAAAAACAACATGCACATTCGAGAATTACAATTTTGTCATGATGGTGGGAGGGTACACTAAGACAGGAATGTCAGAAGGAGGCGGGAACCATGACAGGGAGGGCTTCTGCCCTGCTAGAGAGAGTTATGAAAGGAATCTCACTAAAGAGTTTGAAACAGGAGAGTTTGAAAGAAGATGTTTAGAAGGTAACTCAACAATATACCAAATAAAACTGGAGGGCAGATGAGCCAGGGGGTTAAAAGATTAAGAAAGGAAACTCTTTCCAAAAACTTTTTGATGAACAGTAGACACTGGATCTAAAAAAATTGAGACATAAAACAAAATCTTTCAAAAAAATGTTGAACTTGTAGCTGATTCAGATATGGTAGGCAAAAACCTACAGCAGTCTATGATGAGTCCCAGGTATTTCCCTTAGGTGACCAGAAGCATGCTGATGCTAATGTCTGAGGCTTGTGCATACAGGCGGAGAAATGTATTAGAGAGAGTTTATTCTTATATTATTGGTTATATTGAATCCAGGGGCATGTGACATATCCAATTAAAATATTTAATAAACAGAAGGATATTTAGGTAAGATCATAAGAAGGAAATGAGGTCAAAGATGAATACATAATATTGATCAGAGTATAGTAACTAAAGCATAAATGTGAGTATGGAAATTGTTCAACAAGAGAAGGTGGACAAGAACTGAACCCCGGGAAGACCAACATTTAAAGGCAGACTTACAGGTGCCTCAAAGGAAAATGAGGAGCATTCAGAGAGGAATCAGAGAAGCCTGGGGGTGAAGAGGGGGAAGGCAAGATGAATGATTTTTTAAAATATATTTTATTGATTTTTTTTTACAGAGAGGAAGAGAAAGGGATAGTTAGGAACATTGATGAGAGAGAATCATCAATCAGCTGCCTCCTGCACACCTCCTACTGGGGATGTGCCTGTAAACAAGGTATGTGCCCTTGACCGGAATTGAACCTGGGACCTTTCAGTTTGCAGGCTGACACTCTATCCACTGAACCAAATTGGTTTCGGCAAGATGAATGATTTTTTAATTAAAAAAGCAACAATCACAAAACAACTTTTCTTCTATTTATTTATTAATTCAGCCATACATTTAAAAAGCATTTGCTATATCCTGGACATATAGTAGTACACAAAATAAGCATGATCCCAATCTTCATGGAGATTATAGTTTAATGGGAAGGAATAAGTTTTGTTTTGTTTTTTAAGTAATAATAATACAAAAAAAGTATAACATGAGCTTATAAATTGAATCCCTGGCCTACCTTGGGGAAAGATGAAAAAGTAACTTTTAAGTCAAAATTTTGAAAGCTGAACAATGACTAGTTCAGAGATAAGGAGAGAAAGTTCACTTCTGGCATACTGAGCAGCCAGCAGTGTGAAACTCAGAGAAGAAAGAGATCATGGCACTTTTAGGAAACTAACAAATGAATCCCTGAAAAGTAGCTTAGTGGGTTAAAATGGGTTAGAGTTCTCTCCTTACTTGACTTATGAGAAATAATTGATGCCAGTGTCCATTTTCTTCTTGAAACATTGTCTCCTTAGTTTCTTTGGTAGCATAGTCTTTTCATTTTTCTTCTAAGTCTCTGCACTCTTATCATCTTTTTAGTAAATTCTTAATTAATTTTAGAGAGGAAGGGAAAGATAGAAACATCAATAATGAGAGAATCAATGATCGGTTGCCTCCTGCACACCCCCTACTGGAGATCAAGCCTGCAGCCTGATTCATAGGTTGATGCTCAACCACTCATCCACACTGGCCCGACTGCACTCATCATTTTTGTCATGTTACCCTTTTTTACACAGCCTTTAATTCATTCTTCACCATATACCATCTCTCTACATAATCACACCTACTCCCCAAAGCTTCCATTGGCATCTCCATCACTATTATACAAACCTGACATGTATTTATCTCTAGTCCAGACTTCTTTCCAGATCTCCAGACACAATTACAGAGCTACCATCTTGGTATCTCCCTTTAGCTATCTATCATCTCAAATTGAACATATACAAAATTAAATTGATCATTTTTTTCCAAATATGGTTCATAGCTACTCCGCCTTCTCTTAGTAGAAGCCAGCCACTCAACCAGACTCGCAACCCAGATATATGGTAAACACTCTTGAGCCTACCATTTCCCTTAACTTATATCCAACTCCAGGAAGGTAACAATATAAATAGTTTAAAGTATTTGTCCATATGTCTTCCTTTTTTCCTACTTCAAACCAGGCTCTTTATTTCATCCTTAGGAAGGTTTGTTTTAGGGCTGAAAGAAGAATTTGATCTAAGATGGTGCCTCTTTTTGTCTTTTATAGCTACCTGATGGTGGTTCTATACCAAAGAGAAGCCAGCACTTTGAGGAGGAACACTACCAAAGAGGTGAGCCATCTGAGAGTAGATGGTTTATGTGGTCCAGAGGAGGGAGCATCAGGAAGGAGATGAGATTCTGTGTATGGCGTAAAAACAACAGGTGGGCCGCTGGACTTGGAAAATAGTCTTTGAGACTTGAGAGTCAAAGTGTTTCTAAACACCTGTTTTTGATGTGATTCTTAGCCTTCAAATTTAACCGCTTAAGAAGCTTTTCTACATTATCAGAACCCCTCACACATCAACACACAGCTACTTACTAACAGGCTACCTCAAAGTCTAAGAAACTATGTTGTTGCTCCTGTGGTGGGGAAAGGGGCTCTAATCTTGAATCATTTCCCCTCAGTTCTCATATCATCATTGCATTCAACTTTTTCAACTGCTTTTCTTTCAAGTTCCATGGTATAGCAATAGAATACTTGTAGGTACTATAATGTGCCAATAAATGATGTCTTATTCTAGAGACACTCTTGAAAATATCACCCATTAAAGTGATTTATTGTAGCTTTATTTTTATTTTGTGAGATCTTCTGCAATATAAATGGGCCTAGATGTCCTCGATGAATACATTTAGCTATGGACATTTAAGGGGAGTTGTATAATACAAGGGATGCTAGGTTATAAAAATATCTTATCTTCTTATTTAAAGGCCCATATGTAATCAGTTTGAAATATTTATATCCCCTAGTAACTGAGTGACCCAGCCATCTGTCACTAAACATAGTACTGCAATAGTAATAGGCTAAAGCTGATACAGGAGAGCCTGTATGTTTAAAGGTCCTTTCATTGATATATTATTTCTACTTGAAAGTTTTGGAAAAATAAAAATCTGACTGCATGTTATATATATATATATATATTATTCTTTTTTAAAATTTGCATTGGTGTTCTAATAATCCAGATCTAGAATCAAGGAACTATCTTGATTGTTTCTGTCACTGTGTGACCTAGAGTAAGTCACCTAATTATGTGAACTTCATTTTTTCTTTCTCCATTAAGTGGTAGGTAATCTCAGGGACCTCTCTAAGTTTTACCATTTCATGATGCAATGTATTTATGTTTTTTTCTGTGCTTCATTTTGGTTTGGTGTATTAAGGTCCATTTACAGGAAAATCAAAGATGTTTAATACAAGGGTAATGTAAATATTTACTAACTTTTCTCTAATATATATAATATTATTTATGGAGACTTTCTTTAAACATCAGTGCCATCACTGTTCTACTTATGTATTGCTAAATTACAAAATATCCCAAAATTAGAGGCCTAATCAATCACTTAATCAACCACAACAACAATCACTAGTTGTTCTCAGAAGCCCATTGGTTGGGCAGTGCTATCTCTGGTCCATGTGGCCATAACTGGGGCAACTTCTCTGAGGCTGGATGACCCATTTCCAAGACTACTGCTCCCCTCCTGGAAGAAAAATTGGTGCTGCTGTTGATTGGAAATGGCTTCAGACTGTCAGTTGAAGGCTTTGATTCTTCCCCATGTAGGTCTCTCCCCAAAATGCCTAGGCTTCCTCACAACATGATGATTGAGTTTTAAGGGTGAGTATTCCAAAGGGGGCGTCTTGAGAAGCCAGCAATCCAAGAAGGCCATGCAGGAGCTCTAAAAGGTTTGCTGAGGTCTAGCATCAGAAGTCCCAGAAACCACATCCACTGCATTCTGTTAGTGAGTCAAGTCACAAAAATCAGCCACATTCTAAGGGGAAGTCCAGCTCTAAATGGGAGAAGTATTCTGTAAACAAGGGATCTGTGTTCATCTTTAATTCACTGCAAATTGTCTCCCTTCAGATTCTTTACTAAGAGCTTGCCAATGGAAGCCTTATTTTCTAAGGTGGAATTTATGATACTGTAATTAGATTTATAATTTTCTCATTCCACAGTAAAGAGAAAGGTGGTATAATTTGAAACGATGCATTTAGAATTAGAATGGGATATATACAAAGAGCTATAGAAACACAGGAAAGGCATCTGCCAACTCAAGGCTGGAGAAAGCTTCAGAGAGGACATAACAATGAGTTAATTTGTTATATACCCGCGCACAGGTGTACACCGTAAACCACACACAGCTCCCCTGAAAGTCCCTGAATTCCCAGGCATGGAAGGGAAAATGTACCGTAGGCACTGAGGATAGCATTTTCAAAGTCATGGAATTACAAGAAGAATTAGTGGATAGCAGAGAAATGTGAGGATGTTTGTCTGGTTAGACAACACTGTGCAGATTAATTTAGAGTAGGAGATACTAAGATGCTAGCTGAAACACTGAAGCGATTTTTTAAAAATATTAATAAATATTTTATCTTTGCCCTTAGCCCATCCAATTGGGTACTAAGGTTAGTGCTTTAATATTTCCAGGAAGATTCACATCAAGGTAGAAAGTAGAAATACCTGAGTTTGTGAAGAAACAGCTCTTTTCCTTAGGGTAAAGAATGTGCACTAAATAACAGTAAATCTAAAAGAAGGTGCAGAGAAAGAAGCTAATACTGTAAATAATTATGTGTTACTTTTCTACAACAAACTCCAGTGTCACAGCCCGTTTATGTTCACCTGCATTCTTCATTAGTTCTGTTTCTACATAGACTCAAGCCCAGAGAGGAAAAGGAATCCTGTCACTCCTATTGTCTTCATTTTTAATCAGCTTTGGAAACTCAGCCCTTCCATTGTGCACTTCAACTGAAATAGTCCTGCTGAGAAAGGCACTTCCTGGCCGGGGTTTCCATATTTCATGCAGACCCCAGACACACTGTATAAATAATGCATACATAATACCCCTGCCGGATGGGCCGAGCTTTCACCTGTGAGGATGCCTCTCCGGGAGGCCACGCTGCTTCCCTTGTAGTCACGCTCTTTTAATTCTTGAAAAGGTTAGCGTGGCTTTGTCACTAATAGCCACTTGATCATTGCAGAGATTAACAAGTCATGTTGGAGACATTAGTCAGGGGGGCCGTGGGATCCATCATGAGTTCTTCACACTCCCCGGCCTGTGCAGCAGCGCGCTGATGGGCATTTTCCTGTTGAGATCTCTAAATTAAATGTGGGAATTGAAAGGGTATGTTTATTAGACAGGAGCCCATTGGTTTTTAATCAAATTTAGAGATCTGCGAAAAAAGCTGTCCACCGATCTTTAGTGTTCGCTGACAGCAATGGATGCATCGTTCTCCCCATGACATTTCTCAAAAGGAAGTCACATCGTTTTCTCTAAAGCCCCTGGGGTGACCCAGGGGACCAGTGGCTTGCCTTAGTGAAGGCAGGGCTCCTGAATGGACGTCTGATTGTAATTTAAGCAACACTGACTTAGAGTAAGGATACAATACATAATGGGTATTTTAGAAATTCTTTCAGATAGCTGGTATTGTGATAAATAAAGTACAGTGGAAGGAATAATACACAGTGCTATGGAAACGCACACCTTAATGACAATTCTCCAGACTCTTCTCAGTGTCATTGAACTTGCACATTTTGATCCGCAAGGTGTACCAAAGCTTTAGTGACGCTCTCATAAACAGTGTGGGCAAACGCCAGCCTGTGCAACAAATCCAGCCACTTCCTCTGTGGTGAACAAAGTTGTACTGGAACAAAACCATGCTCAACCCATTTATGCGTTTTCTGCAGCAGCTTTCATGCTAGAACCGCAGAATTGATTAGTTGCAACAGAGACCAGATAGCCCACACATCTTACAATATTTTCCTTCCGGCCCTTTCCAGAAAATGTTTCCCAATTCTTGCAAAGATAGTAGTTCTGAAAGAAAAAAAAAAAGTAGTTAGTTCTAGATATGTGAATTTTGAAAGAAATTGAAGTTTAACACGTCACACAGTTCATTTAAGTTTAAAACAGTTGGTATCAACCTTTTTGTAATATGCATTTTCTGCCATCTTTAATGAAGCATATTCAAAGTGATTTTTATTTCAACGGATGATTTTTAAAAATATCACTTGTATGTGCTTTTTACCTCTATAAAATGCAATATTTATACTGTGCTAGAGATATCAGTCAGGCACCGGAGTAAATGAGCACTTACCTTAGGAATAGGCAGGCACTTGTTTTCAAAAATGGAATACAATCTCCTGACAGTAGCTGGGGTTTTGCTCACTTGCTTCTTTACACTAAAGGTAAAGTGAAGGACACTTTAAGGCTGCATTTCTGCAAAAATGGATTTTATAATGAAAGATTGAAGTAGACTTTTCCCAGGTGCTTTTCTTACCCTTCAGGAAAGTATGATCATCATTGCTATTTCTATCCCTATCCTGAGATTTGTCATTGGCGTCCTAACATTGCGTGTGACTTCTACTTCACTGGAACAATGAAGATAAGGTACCTTATTCAGCATGGATCTGTTTGTCAGTTTCACAAAGTGGGGGGCAGACATGTCTATTGTCATTTAAAAAAAGTGGTAGGATATTTTGACAAAGAATAAATTTTAGAAAACTCTTACAATTTGATAAAGTGAAGTTTCATCTATATGAAAAGAGTGCATTTTCTCTTTTTAAGAAAAATATAGGCATATGCAGAGTAAATATTATAATGATATGATGAAGAAAAGTTTCTTGTATATCGTTTGCATATTTTTGACAAACTCATTTGTAATGATATTGTACAGATTGAATTATACTCTGATTTATAGGTTAAATAAATGAAGCAAAATTGGCTAGGAAGAAAATTATAAAATAAAAATTCTCTTAGTCATTAATCTTTCTTTTGCAAAATGAGTTTGATCAGTATTCTAGCAAAAATATTTTAACTTTGCTAAATCATATGGCTACAAGAGTATCTTTCACTGATGGCGGTATGAGTCTAATAAAATTATGCATTAATTGTAGTTTCTTAAAATATAATGGAAAGATGGTAATTTTGCATACTTCACATAATATCTGTGAGTAAAATACTTGTAAATCAAGTAGTAGAATAAGACATAAATAGCCTCAATTAATAGTATACATGATTATTTTTATTTTTGTCGTCATTGTATCAAAGTGCTCATTGGAAAAAATAGACAAAGAGAAGGCATAATTAAACATTTTAGCTAATATTTTCAATTAAAATTAATTATAAATCTTGTTTTATGAATTCCGCAGTAATAGAATATTAATAAAGTAGCATATAAATATTAAGCAACATGTACATGATTTATTAATGTATGCATACATAAAAGTCAAAATAATAATTGAGCTTTACCAGTATTTTAAAACTTCTCAGAAGATCAATTAAACAAATATTTTTATAACATTGATCTATGCAGAATTTATATAATAGCAATAATATTTAATTATTTGTTGATAGATAAAAATGTGACTAGAATTATTCTAAGGACATATCTATGAACACATTTGATCATTTACAGAATAATTTTCCCTAGAGGAACAGAATACACGTTTTTCTTTTAAGTGCACCTGAAACATACTCTAGGAAAGATTGTATATAAGGCCCAAACAAGTTCTAGTAAATGTATAAAAAGCTGAAATAATATAAAATATATTTGCTGATCACAGTGGTTGAAACTGGAAATTGATTACAGAAGAGAAATTAGAAAATTCAATATTATGTGTTAATTAAAGAGCACACTCTTGAACAACCAATGAGTCAAAGAAGAAATTACAAAGAAAATTAGGAAATATCTTGAGACAAATGAAAATAAAAGAACAATCTATCAAAATGTATTGAATGCAGCAAAATTATGCAGGAACATTTATAGCTATAAGACATTAAAAAAGAGGAAAGGTCTCAAAAGAATAACCTAACTTTATATCTTAATGAATAAAACAAAAAACAAAAAAAAGAAGAGAAAACTAAGCATAAAAGTAGTAGAAGAAAATAAATAATAAAGATTATAGTTAATATAAATAAATAGTTAAAAAGAACAGGGAAAATCAATGAAACTAAAAGTTGATACTTTGAAAAGATCAGCAAACTTCAGTTAGATTCATTAAAAAAAAGAGACGACTCAAAAAACTAAAGTCAGAAATTAAAGTGGTGACAATATTAACAATTTTACCAAAAAATTGATTATAAGATAATTCTATAAACATTTTTAAGCCCAAAATTATTTAACCTATATTACATGGACAAATTTTTAGAAACACAATACCTAGTAAGACTGAATTACAAAGAAATAGAAAATCAGAATAGATTTATAACTAGTAAAGTTGAATCAGTAATCAAAAAGTTTCCCAACAACAACAAAAAAAAGTCATGGACTAGATGACATTGTCGGTAAATTTTATTATTCTTAGAAGATTTAGCACCAATTCTTCTCAAATTCTTCCAAATTAAAGAGAAAGGAATACTTTCTAACATATCTCATGAGGTCAGCATTGCCCTAATACCAAAGCCAGACAAGTCAACCTGTGTTTATGGATTGGATGATTTTGTTAGAATTACCATACTACCCCAAGCAGTCTACAAATTCAATACAATCTTTATCAAAATTCCCTTGGCATTTTCTTTTTGCAGAAATATAAAAATCCAAGCTAAAATTCGCATGGACATTCAGAAAACCCTGAATAGACAAAACAATCTTGGAAAAAAGAATAAAGTTTGAGGACTCACACTTTCTGATTTCAAAATTTACTACAATGATATAGTAATAAAACAATGTAGTAGAGGCATAAAAATGTAGCAGAGGTATATACTGAAGGAATAGAATTGAGATCCCAGAAATAAACCTTTACATACATGGTCAAATGATTTTTTACAAGGGTACCAATACAATGCAAAAAGGACAGTCTTTTCCATAAATGTTGTTGAAAACTACAGCTATTCACATGCATAAGTTTGAAAATGGACCATGACCTTACACAAAATACCAAACTTAACTCAAAGGATCAAAGAGGTAAACAAAGAGTTAAACCACTTAAAAGAAAACACAGGAGGCATGCTTCATGACAATGGATGTGACAATAATTTCTTGGATATGATACAAATAATAGGCAACAATAACAACAAAAATAAAAATTATGGACCTCATCTAAATTAAAAATATTTTGTGCATCAAAGAACATTATCAAAAAAGTGAAAAAGTAACCCATTGAATGAGAGAAAATAATTTCAAATAATGTATCTCACCAGATTAACATCCAGAATAATGTAAAGAACTCCTACAATTTAAAAACAACAACCCAATTTAAAAGTATTGCTAAAGGACAGTATAGACATTTCTCTAAAAACTAGGGGCTTGGTGCATGAAATTTGTGCATGGGAGGGGGGTTGTCCCTCAGCCCGGCCTGCACCCTCTCTAATCTGGGACACCTCGAGGGATGTCCGACTTCCAGTTTAAACCCAATCTCACAGGAAATCAGACATCCCCCTCACAATCTGGGACTGCTGGCTTTAAACACTTGCCTGCCTGCCTGATCACCCCCTAACTACTACCCTGAAGGCCTGATTGATACCTAACTGCTCCCCTGCTGGCCTGATCATCCCCAACTA
Source organism: Pipistrellus hanaki (assembly GCF_964339955.1). Taxonomy (NCBI): domain Eukaryota; kingdom Metazoa; phylum Chordata; class Mammalia; order Chiroptera; family Vespertilionidae; genus Pipistrellus; species Pipistrellus hanaki. Next base: position 21,135,882 of record NC_140510.1, read on the forward strand.
CCCTCCCCTGCCAGCTTGATCACCCCCAAGTGTCCTCCCCTGCTGGACTGTTTGCCCCCAACAGCCCTCTCCTGCCAGCCATCTTGTGGTGGCCATCGTGTGGTGGACGTCTTGTGACAACATGAGCGTGGCCATCTTGTGACAGCCATTTTGTGATGGCATCATGCATGATGTCACCTAGGCTTTTATTATATGGGATATGCAAAACATTAAGCACATGAAAGCTCAACATTACAGATCACTTGGGTTATAATAGAAAAACCACAATGAGATATCTTCACAACCATTAGAATGGCTATTATTAAAAAGAAAGAACAAAAAGAGAAAAAAAAAGCGGGGGGTGTGGATGAAAGGGGAGGGAAGTAAAAAAGGAAGAAAGAAAATAAATGACAAGTCTTAGAAAGGATGTGTAAAAATTTGAACCCCATGCACTATTGGTGGTTATGTAAAACTAGAGGCCTGGTGCATGGAATTTATGCATTGGGGGCGGGGAAGGCTGTCCCCTCAGCCCATCCTGCACCCTCTCCAATCTGGGACCCCTCAGGGGATGTCCGACTGCCAATCTAGATTGGCAGTCGGACATCCCTCTCACTGCTGGCTCCTAATTGCTTACCAGCCTGCCTGCCTGGTTGCCCCTCACTGCCTCTGCATGCTGGACTGATTGCCCCTAACTACTCCCTGATACAGGCCTGGTCTCCCCCAACTGCTCCTCCTCCCAGCCTGATCGCCCCTCAAGCCCCCCCCCCCCCCCCCCCCCAATTGGCCTGGTCGCCCCATGCAGCCTGCTTGTTCAGTCATTTGGTCGTCCCTCACTAACCCCCATGCTGGCCTGGTCGCCCCATGCAGCCTGCTTGTTCAGTCATTTGGTCGTCCCTCACTAACCCCCCTGCTGGCCTGGTCGCCCCATGCAGCCTGCTTGTTCAATAGTTTGGTCGTCCCTTGGGTCAGCCCTGGTGGCTGAGAAGCTGGCATCCGAGGCTTGGCTGTGCTCAGGCATCTGCTGGGAGGCTGGAAAGCTGCCATTGAAGGCTTGCCTGTGCCTCAGGCCAGTTCTGGGTGGCTGGGGGCTGAGGGGACTGGGTGCCGCCATCTTTGAGGGCATGGCAATTAGCGTATTCCTTCCTTATTGGCTGTGGGTGCCACCCTTTGTGAGGGTGTGACAGTCAATTAGTGCATTCCCTCTTTATTAGATAGGCTGCTGAAGCTCCTGTGGAAAACAATATGGCAGTTCCCACTTTTAAAGTTTATTACATAATCTTTTGGCTTGTACTTTAATTTCTCCTCAACAGAATTAAATTTTGTCTTTCTGCTAAGAAGGGGCTCTGTAAAATGTGGGTAATGATCCAGACCTTTTTGTTTGGATCAAGCTTCCAACATTGATATTATGTTGATATTTAGCTATCTTTAACTTCTCATGTTTACAGAGTGACTCACAGAGCTGACTGGGTGTACTTGCTGATTCATTAGTGACTTCAAAGAGAAGGAATGCAGTTGCTCAGTGGTTGAGTGTGGACCTATGAACCAGGAAGTCACAGTTCGATTCAAGGTCATGCCTGAGTTGTGGGTTTGATCCCTGGTAGGCGGCATGCAGGAAGCGGCTGATCAATTATTCTCTCCCATCATTGATGTTTCTCTCTCTTGCCCACCCTTTCCTCACTGAAATCAATAAATATATATTAAAAAATATTTTTTTTAATAGAGAAGGAATACATGTGTTAGCAGGAATGTGAAAACATCTACTTTTAATTACTCATAGTAGAATCCTATTTAATAAAAGTGATATGCAAATTAACCACCATTCTGCTATACCCACCAGCCAATCAGAGTGAGTATGCAAATTAACCCCAACCAAGATGGCTGCGGACACAGAGAAAAGGCAGAAGGCTTGGGGTTTCCTAGCAATGGAGGAAGCCAAGCTTTCCACATACGCTGGTGGGCCCAGGTCTCCACTCAAGGGTATAAAGTTTCAATTATAGAAGATAAATAAATTCCAACAGAAATAGTGGCAGCCACGAAACTGTAGAGAGCAGGAGGCTAGGGTTGCCCCTGGCAATGGAGGAAGCCAAGGTTCTGCAGCACTGGCTAGCCCAGGCCTCCACTTAAAGCTACAAAGTTTCAATTATAGAAGATAAATAAATTCCAACAGAAATGGTGATAGGCACAGAGCGAGCAGGAGGCTTGGCTCTGCTCTAGGCTACAAAGTTTCAATTATAGAAGATAAATAAACCCCAGATACCAGGGTCTTTACTTGGATCGCCAGGGAGTGTGGCCAGCCTGCAAACCACCACAGGCCCCTCGCCCAGGCAACCCCACACTCCAAGAAAACCCTTAACTTGATCCGGGACATCCTTCAGGGCAAACCAGCCAGCCCCCACCTGTGCACCAAGCCCCTATCCTATCTAATGAAAGAGTAATATGCAGATTGACCATCACTCCAACACACAAGATGGCTGCCCCATGTGGTCAAAGATCCTGCCCACAGGTGAACACAAGATGACCACCACAAGATGGCCAGCAGGAGAGGGCAGTTTAGAGGGACCAGCCCTTCAAGTGAGTGCAGTTGTGGGTGATCAGGCAAGCAGGAGAGGGCAATTGGGAGGGTCCAGGCCTGCAAGGGAGGGTAGTTGGGGGCAATCAAGCCTGCAGGGGAGGACAGTTAGGGGTGACCAGGCCCACAGAAGAGGGAATTTGGGAGTGACTGAGCCTTCAGGGAAGGGCAGTTGGGGAAGACCCAGGCCTCCAGGAGAGAACAGTTAGGGGGACCTGGCCTGCAGGGGAGTGAATGTAGGGGCAAACAGGCTGGCAGAGGAGCAGTTAGGCATCAATCGGGCTGGCAAGGGAGTGATTAGGGGTGATCAGGCTGGCAGGCAGAAGCGGTTAGGGGCAATCAGGAAGGAAGGAAGATGAGCAGTTGGGAGCCAGCAGTCCTGGATTGTGAGAGGGCAGTCGGACATCCCTGGAGGTGTCCCAGATTGGAGAGGGTGCAGGCTGGGCTGAGGAACACCCCCTCCCCATGCACAAATTCCATGCACCAGGCTTCTAGTTAATTGATAAGATATTTTCAGAGTGCAGCTCAATGGTAGCTATCATTGTTAAACTTTCTATCTGATCTGAAAATTACCCACCTGAGAATCTTTCCAGAAGGTTGTACAAAGATACAAGTCTAGAGATGCTAATAAAATTTTGTTTGTTATAATCCTACATCATATAGTAGTGATGACAATCAAATATGTTAATATTCATAATGTGCTTGCTGAATAAAAGGCAGAATTGTTAATGAATATTGCCGTTTTGAAACAGTAAATATATGATGCTCCTAAAAAGAATGAGGTAGTTATTTCACAAAAATATGTTATTGAGTGAAAAGGTAGTTTAAAAAATCATATATGGTGCAATTCCATTTTAGTAAATATAAAATATTTAATATAATACATAAAAATACATTATGAAGTATCTTGTTGCTTCATCATTTTAACCAAATGGCATACATTTTGGCATTATGTTTGGAAAACTGCTAACTAATCTTGAGTTAAGAATGAGGAATAAAATTTCTAGCATGACTTTCATTTCTCTGAAGGGCTAAGGGAGAAGAGTGTGCACTCTGTGTATGTAGCACACGGGGACGGTGGAACTACCTGATTATCTCTAAGGCTCAGGAGAACCAGAACATTAGAGCTCTAATGTGTGGCATTGCAGTTGAGGAAAGAGTCTATGAGGTTATTGGGAAAGCTGTTCAAGTCAAACCCAATTCCACCACCTCCAAAAGAAGCTAAAGACTTTTCTATTGCCTTAGCAGTAAATTAATTAATTAATCATGTAAAAAAAAATCATAGAATTTACCAATTGACAAAAACTGGATTTTGGATTGACATTGAGAAGGCATTATTGGAAGTGATGGAGATTGAGGAGTGCTGGGAAATCCTTTCTAATTTCCTTACCTATTAAGACTTTTTGTTGAAGACCTTTGTTGCGTTTACAAAGGAAATTTCCTTTATATGATGTCCAGGGTAAAAACCAATTTTCCGATTATGGGCTTTTTTCCCTGAAACCTACTAATTCTGACTGCTAATGTCCCCCATTAGCCTAAAGTAGAGATCTCCTGTGAAGTATTTGGTAAGCTGAAATGATGGAAAGCGAAGCTTGTTTCTTTCTGAAAGTTTGTAACATCCCTTTAGTAGTTGTTTTTACTAACGGAAAACTATCCAAAAATGATTATTGTACTAATGTAGGTCTTTTGTTAACGTGGCTTAATGTGAACTTTCAGAAATCGGAGGACACCTGTATTATTGTTTATTTCACATCTCTCATGTCTGTTATTTCCCAATTGTGTATATAAAATTTTAATTGATTGCCTCATATATTCTTAAATAAACTAAAAACCCCTTAAATTAGTTAACATAAATTATATTTCACACCATCATCATAGTTTCTAAGAATATCAGTTTGCATACTTACAGGTATTCTATAAATCTTAACTAAATGAGTAAACAAAACTCAGCTTCAATTATTAAACAATAGACTAGAGGCCCAATCCTAGAGATGGCTGGCATGATAATTATGACTTTTATTATTTTTTATAATAATAATCACCAAAATTTTAGTGGAATTAGAAGTCTAATTATTTGTTATTGAAATGCTTACTATCTATTAACATAGTCATCTGAATATATTTAAGTCTTCCTCACATATAATTTTTATCTTTACAATTTAGGCCTAGAAACTATTTTATAAGATGTAATTAATCTGTCCCCACATAGGGTGCTAAACTTCTTTTGTACATGAAGTTTGCATGTCTAGAAACTTTAAAGCTTTGCCACCCAATTCTGAACTATTTTGGGGAAAAATAGTGCATGTTGCGATAAACTTTCTTCTATTTATTTCTACTAAAAAGCTATGACTACTACTTACAAATGGCAGAAAGCTATAATTGCCAATAATATTCAGAAAGAGTTATACTGCAATTAAGTAAAATCAAAGTAGATCTCTTTTATTTTATTTTTTAAATTTATTTATTGATTAAGGTATTACATATTTGTCCTTATCCTCCCATTACCCTCCTAGCTCTCTTCTCCCCTCATGCACTCACCACCCTGGTGTCTGTGGCCATTGGCTAGGCTTATATGCAAGCATACAAGTCCTTTGGTTGATCTCGCCCCCTTACTCCAACCCTCCCCTACCTTCCCTCTGAGGTTTGATGGAGTAAATCTCTTTTAAAAGTTAGTAAGACAAACTTATAATTCAGCTTAGCAATGATCAAAGTAATGTTAACTGCTAAGAGTTTATCTCTGCAAACATATATCCTTTAGAACTGAATGAAAACCATAAATGAGAAATAAATACTTTTAACTTTGCTTTATTCACTTTTAATAATGTGACATAATTTGTATTATTGTCTTAAAATAAATTTCTTAAAGGCTGAAACTTGTTACCCTTTTCATTTGCTTCCAGATTCAGTACTTACCTCAAAAATAACTCCTCAGAAGGGTCACAATAAGCCCAAGGTTAATTGTATCTAATGGTTTCACAATGACTGAAATTATATCTCTAAGGCAATTTCACTTTTTGATGCTACCTTTCAATAACATTTGCTTGGCTTCTAACTGCAGCTATTTTTAAGAACTTGCATTTTTCCATAAGATCTGATGACTTTTAAGTCAACTTTGGAAAAAAAAAAATAGATGTTTAACTTAGAAGAATGTGAAAAATTCTTAAGAAAGTAAGACCATTGGGGAAAAATAAAAACCTTGGTGAAGCTTATTGTGAAATTCTGGTTTTCGCTGCTGATGTAATTTTAGTAATATTGGAAATCTTAAATGAGAGATCAGAATATGTTTTTGACCTTCTGGGTCCCCTTTTAGTCCATTCCTACCCCCACCTTTTCTAGTGTCATATTTTTATCTTGTGAGTCCATTTGTGTATATGAACTACTGACCTATCTAATGAATCCCAGAGTTACTATTGTGTCATCTTTGCTATTTTACCCAATAGTTATTATATCAAAGGCAAGTCAATTTTCATCTATTTTTATCTTAAAATGATCACTATTAATTTTCTAACTGAAATAAAATACAGTGTTTTCAATTCCCACATCTTCAGATAGCCTAGTTAGATGTTCCTACTGTAGAATATAAATCATTATTCTGAATTAGAGGGTTTTTTTTGTTTACTAACAAACACATTTTTCTTTATTAAAATATATTTGTTATTTATTTCAGAGAAAGTGGGAGTGGGAGAGAGATAAAACATCAATGATGAGAAAGAATCATATACGGCTGCCTCCTGTTTGCCCCACACTGTGGACTGAGCTCATAGCTTGGACTTGTACCCTGGAATCAAATCATGACCTCCTGGTTGTAGGTTGACACTCAATCACTGAGCCACACTGAGCCAGGTTACAAATATATTTTTATCGCTATGCACATTGCATATTTGTGCATGCATATTTTCTGCACCCTGAAGCTTAAAAAATTATGGGACCTTATTATAGGATAAAAATTAAATACAAATATGACTGTTATTTAGAGAAACAAATAAATATTACAAAGCAAGCTTAAAAAGAATTAATTTACTGAAAGTATGAAACCAAGACAAAATAATATTTATTTGTGTCCACAGATTTTAAAATTTTTCTGCATTTTTTAAATTGCAAATACTTGGTTGCCTTTGGATAAAATAATTATTTTACAATATTTTTTTCTAAAGAGAATATAAATGGAGTTCAGTTTTTTCTCGAGACTCCTCGATTAAATTTTATTATTTTTATTATTATTACTAGAGGCCTGATGCATGAAGATTCGTGTAAGAATGGGCCTTCCTCCCCCTGCTGCAGGCATTGCCTTCACTCCAGCCCAGAGCCGCCTTTGTACCTTCCCACACTGTCCAGAGGCCCAGAGGGGCTGGGGCGGCGCAGAACACCTGGGATGTTACCATGGTGACAATACTAGTATCCTGGCCCCAGTCGCTTGGTGCCAGTGTATGCAAATTAACCCACCATCTTTGTTGAATTAATTTCTATACTCACTCCTGATTTGCTGGTGGATGTCATGAAGGTATGGTCAATTTGCATATTTCTCTTTTATTAGTGTAGATTATTATTATTGACAGTTCAGATTTATCAACTTCCACACAGATATACTTTTTTGTTTATAGTATTACTATGGATTTTGTCTCACAAACTTATGAATTATGATAGTTTTTTAAAAATATATTTATTTATTAATTTCAGAGAGGAAGGTAGAAGGAGAGAGAGAGATAGAAACATCAATGATGAGAGAGAATCATTAATTGACTGCCTCCTGAACATGCCCTACTGGGGATCAAGACCACAACCCAGGCAAAGGCCCCTGGCTGGAATCAAACCTGGGACCCTTCAGTCCGCAGTGACGCTCTATCCACTGAGCCAAGCCAGCTAGGACTGAATTGTAATAGTTTTGCTGAGTGTGATTTTTCTAACAAAAATAAAAACAATGAATCATGAACTTAAAATTACATGTGTTTATATTCCTGATAGAACTTATGTTTTTAGTTAGCAACTTGAAGAATCTTATCCTTTGCTTACAATTTTATATATTTGATAATTAAATGTTTGATATAGTAGTTTATGATTCCATACATTTCATGCCTTCTTCATCTCCACTTCCCATGTATTCCCAGGAGTGTCTACTACTATGGAAAATAATCATATTGCAAATAACTTCCAGCCCTGCACTTTTGATGGTGTCCTCACAGAGAAAGTTAGGCATATTCCTGAAACCCATGCCTACATAAATATGCCTCATTCAAGCCAAGTTAAAGTATTCTCAATTCAACATCTCTTAATTAAATCTTATAATTCCTACAGTCATGTTACACCAGTAAACACAAGTACGAGTACAGCATTGTAGAAGTTATAGTACAAGGAACAGTGAATTTAACTGATTATTTTAATTTTACAAATTTGGCAAATACATATGACCATATGAGCAGAATGCTATGTCCCATTCCAAATTCTAGAAAAGATTGTATACAATAGACTTTCATTTTAAATCTACCATTGAGTATACATGATATTTTAATCACTTTGGAGGGCTTTTTTACATGTATTATTTATATTCTCAATCAATCTCACAAGTTTTGTAAGTATTCATATTTTACCAATAAAATCAAAGATTCAATTAAGCTACAAAATCTCCAAAATTCTGCAAGTAGTAGGGAAGGAACAAACTGGTCTCATGAGACAGATTAGTAGCAGGAAATAACCAAATTTAATATATTCATATGTTTGGGAACTGAGCATGAAAGGTTCAGAGACAGGAAGAGAAGATAAGTATATAAGACATCCTGTGCTAGGGTTAGAAAGGGAACATCTATCTATAATAATAAAAGCATAATATGCTAACTAGACCAGACATCCTTCCGTCCTTCTGGACTAAGCTGGGGCTTCAAGGGAAACCTGGTCCCAGGTGCCTGCCAGAGACTGGAGGGAAGCCCAGGTCCTAGGCGCCAGAGGGAAGCCTGTGCGGGCAGCAGGGGCGGGGGAGTGGGGGGGGAGGAAGGAAGGCCTACTCCTGCAAGAATTTCATGCATCGGGCCTCTAGTATATATAGAAAAGGCTAATATGCAAAGTGTCCCCTTGGAAGTTTGACCAGTAGACCGGGATTCAATTGCTCAAGATGACTTGCCCTGACCAACAGGGGGCGACATGAAATGAAGGAAGGCCCTGACTGTCAGCCAGCATGCCCCGATTGGCCCTAATCACCGGCCATGCCTAAGGACCCTACCCATGCACAATTTTTTTTAATATATATTTTATTGATTTTTTACAGAGAGGAAGGGAGAGAGATAGAGAGCTAGAAACGTCGATGAGAGAGAAACATTGACCAGCTGCCTCTTGCACACCTCCCACCGGGGATGTGACCACAACCAAGGTATATGCCCTTGACTGGAATTGAACACGGGACCCTGCAGTCCGCAGACCGATGCTCTACCACTGAGCCAAACCGGTTTCAGCCCCATGCACAATTTTTATGCACTAGTGGGTATGTAAGACATCCTGAATTAAGGATGAGGTAATGCACCTGGGTGGGGGGGAGGGGCTTTAGAAAGTCTTTGCAGGATGTAAGAACAGAAACTTGGTAAATAGAAGTTTGCCCTATAGATAATTCAATGGAAGTTATCTCTGCTAATAGCTTATTATGGGCAAGGCTCCAAATTATTCTGGGTAGTTGGGGTGGAGGTGACAGAAGTTTACCTTGAGCCTGAAGCTAAAATTGCCTTTAGTTAAAAATAACCTGCACACTACAGAGGTGAGTCTTGAGGTGACTTGTTCTGCACTGCACACCAGTGTTTAATTCAGATCTATATTTCTCTATAGTATTTATTAGGCTTTTTATACAGATTGGTCACAGACATTAGTGGGCAAAATAGCTGATACTTCATAAAAAAGAAAATTTCTAAGCCTCATCCCAAACTGAGGACCTCAAGTTATTCTAATATAGATGGGATAAAGAAATTCACTTGGAAATACTATTGATATATTACATCAAGCTGCTCTGATAAGGTCTAATTTCTTAGTGCTTATTAAAATTAATTAGAACCAAGCAGTCACCTATCTAGTTAGAAACCTTCTGAGGTAAACTTTAACTGAAGTAAAGATCATTGATCAGAAATCAAGTAAACCATTATGGGGGGAGGGAATGATTTCAAGGAAATATAAAGAAGATTCTTGACTCAGGCATTTTTAACATGTGTCTTCTTGTTCCTTAAACAATCTTGCTGTCACTCCTAGATATACATAATTAAGTTCCAGTTAGAATATCCTCCCATGCCAACCCTTTTGGCCCTTATTCACCTTGAACTCTGAGGCAAGTCACCAATTATTTCTAGGTCCAATGACTGACATGGGAAGAGAATCTTACTCTTTTTATTTTTAAATATTTTATTTCTAATTTTTAGAGAAGCTTACTTTTGACAGCAGGCTTCACATCAGTCAGGGTAGTGATTCTGGAAGACAGCAGTAGAAGTACAAGTGCAATAAGATAGGCCATCAAAGGCTTGGGGAGACAATAGATGAGAAAAGCTGAGAGACCAAGTCAGGTGAAATTTATACTAGGGAAGCTGTACTCAGCATAAGCTTTTATCTCTACAGTATGTGGAGGTTCAATCATATGGTGGAAACCTCTATGCTCACTAGTCCCTTTTATTTTTAATTGGGCAGAAGGCAATCAGGACCAACAATAGGCATATTTTCTTTCTTTCTTTTTTAATTAAATGTATTGGTCAACATGAACATATAGATTTCAGGTGAGCAGGCATATTTTCTTGAGAGTGGAAAACTAAAGAAATACTGCTGCCCCACCTGGCCATAGTGTTTTGTGATGTAGATGGAAGTAGTCCATGTGATTTGTCTAAAGAACTGGTGCAAACTTTCCCTTTGGTAAGAAGAAAGCAGACTCATTCACACATAATATTTTCTTAAAGTGTATTTTCATTGCAATATAATTCTCATCACTATCATTAAAAACAGTTATTAAGTATTCTTTCTATTCAAAGTAATATGCTGTCAGATGTATTCCTTTTCCTCTATACAAATTTAGCAACTGATCAAAACTATATGACCACACAAAAATATATGCGAACAGAACAATCTGTCCCTTGGCTTCAATTACACCAATGGCCATTTTGCTAGTCTAATATAAACTCCATTAAGCCAGATCACAAGGCCTATGTATTATCATTCTTTTTTTAAAAAATATATTTTTATTGATTTTTTACAGAGAGGAAGAGAAAGGAATAGAGAGTTAGAAACCAATGAGAGAGAATCATCGATCAGCTGCCTTTTGCACACCCCCTACTAGGGATGTGCCCACAACCAAGGCACATGCCCTTGACTGGAATTGAACCTGGGATACTCCATTCTCCCCCCCAGTCCACAGGCTGATGCTCTGTCCACTGAGTCAAACCTGTTTCGGCTGTATTATCACTCTATATAGGTTTTCCCCCTAGCACACAGTGAGTCAGAAAGTAATGAAGATTTCTCTCATATAGTATACTGTGATTCTCTTCAACTCTCACTGAGGACTACATGTTTGGTTAACCAAAAGCAAGCACACTCCTGGTTTAAAAAAAATAGATAAAATTTACTGGACTATTTGGTCTTCTATAGATTTTTGACAAGATAAGATCTTAGATCTAGAGACTCAGAATAGTTACAAACAAAACTACCTCACGAACACATTCTGTAGTTAATATACTATACTGATGGCTACATGGGGTTGAATTTTCTATACATATGGCCAGATGAAAGAGGTTTTGAAAATTCACTCAGTTGGCTTTTAAACAACCTCTACTATGACAAGATTAATTTACAAGAGTAAGCCCCAAGCATGGACTAGAATGGAACAATATTCTTTTGACACCAACTTAAGCAATAAATGTAAAGACAAACAGCATGTACTTACACATCTACAAAGGACAGAAGCACCTGCTGTCCACCTGCAAAATAGACTACTTGAAACCCAGGTCAAAGACACAAAATGTGATTTACAACTAACTGCATTGATTTAATGAATTTCTTTCCCCCTCAGGAAAGAGGAGAATTTGGTGAGTTGAAATAACAGTTCTTCAAAAATAGACAGAGAAAAAGAAGCATTGAACAGATTGTCAAACTGCAGCGGGAAGATAGGGAGGGGTTGGGGGGCAGGTAAGAGATCAATAGAAGGATGTGTATGCATTCATATAAGCACAACCAACATACACAAGACACTGTGGGGGGGGGGTGGGGAGGGGATGGCGGAGAGAGAAGGGGAGGGCAAATCCTGGGGAGGGGAGGGTAGCCTCGGAGGAGTTAAATGGAAAAAAAAGGACATATGTACTACTGTTTGTAATAGCTTAAACAATAAAATAAAATAAAAATTAATTAATTAATTAATTAATTAATTAATAAAATAGCAGTTCTTTAGCCTGGCTGATGTGACTCAGTGGTTGAGCATTGACCTAGGAACCTAGAGATCATGATTCGATTCCCTGTCAGGGCAAATGCCCAAGTTGCAGGCTCAATACCTAGAAGGGAGCATGCAGAAGGCAGCCAATCATTGATGTTTCTCTCTCATCAATATTTCTCTCTCTCTATCCCTCTCACTTCCTCTCTCACTAAAAATCAATAAAAACATACTTTAAAAATTAATTCTTTAGTGTTCTTAAAACTAAAACTCTACCAGAGTGTTTAGCAATGTCTACCAGAGTGTTTCATAATTAACTAAGCCATTAACAAATATTTAATTAACAAAAAACGTTCTTGTAATGAGGACTTTCAAAATCTACTCTCTTAGCAACTTTCAAATGTATAAAACAGTTTTATTAACTATAGGCCTCAATTAAATCCCCAAATGTTATTTATGTTATAACTAGAAGTTTGTACCTTTGATTTCCTTCACCCATTTGTCCCACTTCCCAACCCTCATATTTTGCAGCCAGTAGTTTGTTTTCTGTATCTATGAACTTGTGTGTGTGTGTGTGTGTGTGTGTTTTAAATAAGAAAGAGGTTATTCATCATTTCTTTGTCTGAGTTAATTTACTTAGCATACTGTCTTCAAAATCAGTCCATGCTGTCACAAATATATCAATTATATTACAAATTTATTAAAACTTCCGAAGCAGAACAGAGATATGCCATATCAAAATATTCCACTTTGGCATAGAAGTATTTTGATCAGAAGGCATTTGAGTCCCTGAAATTCCTTACCTGCATAAAAGCAGAAGCTGCCCCCGAAAAAGAACTCAGTTGTTATAAAATCTGCTTCCCAGAAATTCTTTTCTTTAATATAAGAGCTCAGTACTACACCCAAACAAAGTTGTCAGAATCCTATTTTCCTAAAGGGCCCATTTTTCATTTCAAAAAAGTTCATTTAGCCGAAACTGGTTTGGCTCAGTGGTAGAGCATCAGCCTGCGGACTGAAAGGTCCTGGGTTTAATTCCGGTCAAGGGCATGTACCTTGGCTGCGAGCGCATCCCCAGTGGGGGGTGTGCAAGAGGCAGCTGGTCGATGTTTCTCTCTCATCGATGTTTCTAGCTCTCTATCTCTCTCCCTTCCTCTCTGTAAAAAATAAATTTAAAAAAGTTCATTTATATGTTTATAAATGCCCTTTTTCTGCCCTTTTAGGAAGTAATTTGTTCTCACAGGTGTCCCTTCCCCCTTCCCCCGCCTTTCTCCTAATAAAATGATTGAAGCTCTCAGACCAGGTGGTGTGGCTCAGTGGTTGAGCATCATCCTATGAACCAGGAGATCACAGTTCAATTCCTGATCAGGGCACATGCTTATGGGCTCCATCCCCAGTAGCGGGCATGCAGGAGTCAGCCTATCAATGATTCTCTTTCATCATTGATAGTTCATCTCTCTCCCTCTCCCTTTCCCTCTGAAAACAATAAAAATATATTTAAACAAAAATGACAGAACCTCTCAAATTTTATTACTTCTTTGAATATTCATGTCTTCATGATGACCTCATGCACATAAAATTTTAAAATAAAAATATGTATGCTTTTTTAAAATCTAGCTATTCTCAGTTAATTCACAGGGACACCCCCACCCCCACTAAACTTCAAAGTGTAAAGGAAAAGTTTTTCCACTTTTATAGCTCATGCTATGCTCATTACGGAGTGTTAACTAGAGCTCAAAGTTACATTCTGCTCAACTAAGAAACTTTCAGGAAAAAAAAAATTGCTTAATAATCATTATATGATTCACATTCTCATAACTATTTGGGTGAATAAGAAACAGAAGGAGTTGCTATATAAGTGTATTTAAAAACTAAACATGTTACCAGTCCAAAATCTTTAAAAGGCCAAAACTCAAAGTGTCAGAGTCTAGAGTAAGTAAAGTTTAATCCATCAAAAAGACACCGACCAAGGTTCCTCAAATCCATCTTGAGAAAATCTAGAGGTCAGGCTTCTTTTATGTTAAGGAAAGGGGAAGAGGGAGGGGCAAAGGTGAGTGACCATTGCAGACATTTGAGCAACAGCAGGGTCTGAGGAAGATGTCCTAGTTGATTTGAGTTTGATCAGGAGGATCCGGCAAATCTTTGGTAAACAATACATACATCACATATCTCCTCAGGAGAGAGACTTTCTGGTATTAATGTGGCAATATGCAAGACAAAGCAGAAGCTATTAAACAAAGCAGGCTTGGAGTCAGAGCCCAGCATTTCACTCTGTTACACACACACACACACACACACACACACACACACACGGCACCCCCATATTGTTCTCTTCTATAATTCTCATAATTTCACAAGTGCTCAGTTTCCTCTCCCTAAAAGAAGTTGTTACCCAAGATTAATGCATTTTTCAATATGTTAATAGGTGTTTTGTAAAAATAAATTTATAAGGGAAGTATGGAATTGCAGTTAAATGTAGAAAGCTTTGAAGAAATAATGTTTAATATACTTCCTCATGATAAGATATTTCATCAACTTAAATATGCTAATTTGTGTTTTGACTCTCTTAGAAATGTTAAGTTTCCTCAATTAGTCCAAGAAACAATTCATACTGATGGATTTCTAAGAGTCTTCCAGCTTTTACAATGCATAATCTTATAAAATTCCAGGCTGAAAACTTAGCTCAATGGAAATTTGTTTGGCCTGCCCTCTGAAAATAATCTAATCACGCCCCACATCAAAGTGACTTCCAAGAAAAATTGAGAAAATGCCACATAATTCTGTAGTATCATTCTTCCCTTTAATTAAAATATATATGAGATTAGTTTTTAAATTAACTTGTATTACTGTACAGCATTCTGCCCATGATGAATCATTTCTTAGCTTAATCAAACTCTAACGTGTAAAGAAGACATACAGACCATTTTTTTAAAACTTGGTGTTGTAATTATTTAGATAGCTATGGCAGTAAGACTAATGAATGAACCAACCTAACCTGATTTTTGGATTAGGCAGAGAACAAATTACTCCTACTATATTACTCTAATACTAATGATAACAATTATAATATTTTTATATTGTCAACATATGAAGTATTTAAACCTGTAGAGATTTTTTTAATGAATTTTTTGAGCCAAACTGATAATAATTGTTGGGAAGCAAAATCTCACAGGTTTGAGAACATGCTCCAGAGAATGGCAATATTGCTCCTTATTTTAATGTATAATCAAAGGAGGTGGTGTAAAAGGTTACATGCAATCCATTGGTGATAGATTAGTGAGGAAGAAGAAAACGAAATAGAAAAACCTCTGGGATTGGATAAAAAATAAAATAAATAGACACATACATCTTTTCGTATAGGATAGTTAACAGTTAACTATTAACATGATATTAATAACAGTGAGGGGTTTTGTGTTGTGGTCTCTGCTCAGGTGCATTGAGTCCAAAAAAAAAAAAAAAGACTAAGCATTTCACTCTGTTAGATAATATTTTCATTTTTTTTAGGATACAGCATATTATTGAAATGTCTCAGTAAAACTGACATCATCAATTTCTCATTACTCCAATAAAATGTGAGGGGAAAAAGTCTTGACCTACCTGAGCCCCTGGGCTCAGAAAACAAGTTACAGAGACAAGATAAGGGTTCTTGGTGCTTTGGAGAAAGAAAAAGGTATCCGCCTTTAGGGAAGAAATGGGGAGGAAAAGTGTGGGCATGCCCAAGAGACAGAGAGCTACACTGGGTTCTTCATCTTCAGGGTTTTTATCTGGAGGTTTTAGGGATGATCTCAATAGAATAGTCATCAGCTTGTGAGAGGGCAGGGCGGGGCGAGGGTGAGCTCCCAACTCCGCCCTGCAGGGTGGAGTTATCTCTAGCCCTCACCCAACCAATCAGGGTTAGCCGAGGCAGTGACACCACCACCGACTGGAGTAAAACCCCTGGACTGGGGGAAATTCTCTCTCTCTTCCGCCATGCTGCCGGCGTGGGTGGGAGGAGCCCATGCTAGCATGGTACAGGCTCTTTTGTTTATTGTAGGGGTGTCGAACTCAATCAGAGAAGGGGCCAAAATCTAAAATCCAGCCTAAATCGCGGGCCGAATGGTTTTCTGAACAGTCATAAACTGACAATGTCATAAACTGACAGTGGAGTGCAGTGATGACAGCGCGGTGCGGGCCACATTGCAAGGCCTGGCGGGCTGGATTTGGCCCGCGGGCCTTGTGTTTGACACATGTGGTTTATTGCATCGGACTCGGCTCCCTGGTGGTCCTTGGGGATCACAAAGTCTGGGCGTAACACTCGCCAGGTGTGCCCTTTCAAGGTCATGGTCTCTATTGACTGTCAAGGTCAGGGCATTGCAGCGGGTCCTGTTATCAGCTATGGCATTGCCCCACCTGGTTTTGTTGCTTTTCTGGGCCTAGAGCTGAAACACAACTGAGGCCTGGATAGGAGCTCTAGTTTGGCCAAAACACTGTCTCTGTAGTCAAGGGCTGGAGGCTTTATTCGTAAAATTATTTGATGTGGGTCAGAACCTCACTGTCCTGAGGGCTTAATAGTTGAGGGAGTGGTCATGCACGGAAGTCATAGAAGGCTATTCTCCAGCTCCCTCCTCCTCTAAGGGGTCTACCACATGACTTGTGACATTCCAGGGGAGGAAAGGCCAGTAGAGGGTCCAAACCACATAACCAGCAATATGAAAGGTCAGGGGATCTAAACTGAATGACCAGGGATATGCTGGGGGAAGGAAAGGTCATGCTGGGGCTGAGGTCCCACCCTACTATTGTCTGTTACTAGACACTCCTGGCTTTCCATCCTTGGTGACCATCTGTTCTTGGCCTCTTATTCTTACTCTGCTCATGCCCACCTGACTGCTGCCATATTGGTTGGACTGAACTGTCTCTGTGATCAGCAGACTCAAGACATTGTTTCTAAGATTATTTGATGCTGATCTGACCCTCACTTGTCCTGAGGGCTTAACGACTAAGGGAGTGGTCGTGAAAGGGAGAAAGAAGCAGGTGAGTCAGGTGCCAGATGAGGCCAGTATGAATCAAAAGGAAAGAAAGGAGAAAAGGTCATTTTAAAGAAATGCAGTTTCTATGTGGTTACAAAATTAGTATCTAAGAACAACCGGAGAATCTTGTTAAAATTCTGGTTCTCAGGCCTAAGCATGGGCATGGATGATTGATTAATGGGGGCCTGGTCACAAGCATCCTAAGCAAGCACTCTAGGTAAGACAAGGTAATGCCACAGACAACACCACCAGAAACAAGAGAATGTTCCAGAGTTACAAAAAGAGCGTTCACAGGGCTTCTTCGAATTCCTGTGGATGTTATGTGAAAGCTATTTTTGATCTTGAGCCCTGACTAGATTAAGCAAATGTGTGTGAATCCCAAGAAGGAATTTGTCTGTCAAGATGAACTCCCTGTAGTTTACTGGGCCTAAGTTCAAATGTAGAGTTTAGCAGCCATTTGCTAACAGGAAGCACCAGATTGAACTTTCAACCTCCTGCCCTCTTCCCTGCCTGTTTTCTCTGAGTCAACCGCTGCAGGGAAGTTCCTTATTCCATCATCACCATATGGCCGGTTACCCAATAGACCTGCCAGATCAATAAGAATTGCACAGATTTGTACCCCTCAGCTGCATCTAGATCAACCAATTCAAACTCATCAGATTTAAATTCCTCCTTTGCACGCATGGACCTTATTGAAACTTTTTCTATAAAAGATCGCCTCTATTTTCTCTTGGCAGAACATAGTTTGAGTTGCCACTTGAATCTGCATCCCCCAGTTGGCAACTCTTTTTGCTCAGATAAGTGCTTTTGATCTTTCATTGCAGCCCAAACTTTTTTTTTTTTTTTGATAGGAAGAACACTAATAGCACTAAAACTCCACATGCCAAGGTTCTCCTGGGTAACTAGATGCCTTTTATGTACCTCCTATAATCCTGTTATCATGAGAGAACATTCAAACCTACAGAAAAAGTTGGTAATAGTTTAGCTAAGTCAAAATCTGAGGACATGCCCTGAAGCAAGATCTCTGTGGACTGAGAAAATACTCTGGAGAATGGCATATTTGTGGTTCTTTTTATACATTTAGAATCAAAGAAGAAAATGTAAGCAAGGCCAAATACCTTGGTGGCAGATTAAGGAAGTGGGAGAAAAGAAAGTTGGAAAATCTCTAGGATAGGATAAAAAAGTAAAATAGATTTATGTAGTATTTATTTATTTATAATTTCTGTTTTAATTATCTATTTCTGTTTTAAAATGAGGACACCCTTTGAAACTGTGAAAAAGCTCCATGAGGTAACTGACTGCTGAGAAGACCTTTCGAAGTAGAAAATTGAACAGGATTGGCACAGACAGGACCTTTCTGACTCAGGTTTTGCTAATGTTCTGGTCTAGGAGAAAGGTGGCTATAGAAATAAAAACAGTAACTTAGGATGCTTAAGGAGCTGAAATAAACAAAGAGACCCTAGCTAATACATGCCAGGGAAGAAACATTTCTCTTCTACTTACTCTTCTAGGTTCTTCTGGCTGGCATAAGAAATACATTGACATGAGATAGATTACCAGGAGAAAATTAAATTTAATTTTGTACACTGTTGGGTCCAAATTCCTTTGCCAGGGACTTGACCTCTTTGGATGCTCGGAATTGGGAAAAGACACCAGCAGCCATAGGTAAGTGGGTCATGCTTTATGGCAAACAAAGCAGCCAATAACCAGCTGGTCAGTGACACCTCATATACTCACTCAAATAAAAGAGGCCTCTGCGCTACGTTAGCAGAAGTAGTATTTTCTGGTGTTTAAGACGACCCCCTAATTTTACAGTTAAAACATAGGTTTAGGCCTATATTCGTTGTATAAGACTACCCCCCCCCCCCCCCCCCCCACTTCAAAGAAAAGACTTACTTTGCTGTCAAGATCTGCAGGTAATTTTTGTGCAATTTTGGTCTTTTGCCCCCGATTTTCCGTTGACTTTCGGTTCAGAACTCGTCTTATACGCCGGAAAATACGGTAGGTTATTCAAGGGTGCTCCTGCGTGGTACCTGTGATGCCACTGCTGTCATGCCCTCACACATGCGTATGGGGACTGGGCTTTTTACTCTGGTCAGGGCCCCCACATACATTCAATAATAATGTGATGCCCAAAGGGCAGCCACTAACTGAAGCTGATATGACATCCTGAGCTAAGGAGAAGGGGGTGGAGGAATGGGACTTCAAGGGGAGGAAGGCAATGCACATGGAAATGGGAAAACACATGTTTAATAAACAAACGTTTGTTATGCCCTGCAGAGACAGTGAGGCACAGAGAGGGCCTTGGAATAGCAGGCTTTGCTAACTTCCCCGGCCTCCCACACCCAGCTCATAGTCTTTGTACCACAGTCACCTACTTACAACTCTGTGATAGCTCTCTTCCTGGAACAGCCCTCTATCTAAATTCTTTTAGGCAGTTAAGGGGAAGTAAACAGCTCTTCAAGAGCCTTTTATTTCTTGGAAGTAATCAGCCTAAATTAATCTCCATAACAAAGAGACCCATTTTGGAATGGCACATTTTGCTCCCCTACATACAATACATTTTGAGTATCCAATATCAAAAACAATAATAATAAAATAATTTTTATAGTATTGGATGGAACTCTTAATCATTGGATTAAGGTGAGGAGAAAAAAACAGTAGTGAATGAGAAGTATAAAAATAAGATTAAAATATGAATTTTACTGTATGGATGAAAGAAAAAGAAAGGTGTTCTCTGGAAAGTAACCTCATAGGTGATGTGACCATAAATTTCTAACTGGGCAGGTCCCTGTGGGTAGTCATGCCCCAGGCTTATAAGGTCTTTAGTAAAAGGCTTATCTTTGCCTTAAGCAAGCCCTGTCCATTGTTTCTGTCCATCTAGGTTAACACACCTGTGAAATAAATTGTAATCACCAAGAGAGTTAATCCCTTCCTTGCTTTCTCCATCCACAGGTAATCTTTTCTATGCCCCTTCATACAGGTAATCTTTTATATGCCCCTCCCCCCTTCTTAATCTTAAATACACAAAAGAAGCTTCGAACTGTTATTCTGAGCATTTGAGATCTTGCTCCCTGGTATATGTCACCAGTTTGTCTCAAGTAAACTCAAAAAATTCTCTTCGGAATTGGACATTTTTTTTTCTTTCACTTTAACAACTAATATTTTAGCAAAAAGCATGTATAGAGTGAATATCAAATGGGGGGGGGACTTTTACTCTTTTAATTTTGTCAAATTATTTAATCTCTTTTGTAGCACAGGCAATATAGACTGGCCAGCATTTTAAAATAAATGTCTCTGGAAAAAAAGTTGCCTATAAAATAGACAACATCAAATGGCTATTTCTAAAACCCTGATCTTTTATACCTATCATTGCTCTTCAAAATAAATCTCCACCCGCAATAAACCTGTTATATATGATGAATATCCAGCTAGTACAGTGATTGAGTATTTTACTCAAATGTTTAATATATAGTCAGAACCAAACTGATTATTAATACATAGGACCTAATAATTTTTGTGTAGAGTCTATAGAAACATCACAAAGGAACAGACCATTAGCCCCCCAATTTTTATTTCAAAAAATAAATAGCATGATTATTAAAGTGAATATAAGGAATGCAATACTTGGAACAGATCCTGTGTGCCTTTATTTTTTAATCTATGAAGAGCTCATTGGTTCTATTTTCAAGTCTGAAACATCTTAAATTATTAAGTGAGTCATGTACATTGAGGAATTACTTTCTCATGAATTACTGAAACACTTGATTGCATTAGTAACAAATTAATTTCACTGTCATATTTCAAGCTCAACCTTAACTAAATCTATGGTGCAGAGATAGACCTGCTGCAATTCCAGATTTATTGATAGAGATTTAAGAGGTCTCTGCTGTATTCAAATTACTTTACATCCATTTAGCACATTTTCTCTAATTAAAAAGTAAGACTTCACTTTCTTATAAGACTTTCTGTGTGTACACTGGGGCCATTTAGCTCCACAGAGAAAGATCAAGTGACAGACCAAATGAAAAAGTTAAATATAAATTAAATGCATTAAGTTGCTATCTCTGAATTTAAAAATGCAGTCAGAGAAGAGTTGAAATTTTAGTGAATGGATCCTGATTTTCCGTATATTCATTCCCTATGCCGATTATATCCCTTGCATATAGAAAATGTTTAAGTCACATTAAGAGACAAAAGGGTTATCAATTAGTTCTAATTCAAGGGAAATAGCCTATTGTCAGGATGTTCAACTTATCTGAAGAGTCCATTGACACTGAAGAATGTTAGTCCACTGCTTTATTTAGAATGCATTTACTTCTCAAGTTAAACCTAAAGATTTCCCAGAATAAGAAAAGACAAACTCTTTATTTTATCTTTGAAAGCACAAATGATGGACTCGGATTTTGCCCCTAATCATTTAGACTTAACCCGATTCCCTAAGTAGTAGCTTTCACTTTTATGGTTCTGCCAACTTGGTTCTGATCTACATCAAAAGCCAAGCAACTCACAATTTTCTAAGAAGCTAGTCTGAAGATACTTCTGCTGCCACGCCAAGAGCTAAGGAAGATTAATCACATCTAACTTCTTAAAACTTCAGTTGTTGTAGAGTATTCAGCCATAACTCATTGCCTTTATTCTCTTCCACATACACCGATTTCATTTACTGTAGCCTCCTCTTCTCCAAGGAGGATGTGTCCCAAGAAACCACAGATATTACCAAATTTTATATATATGATGTTTTTTCCTATACAGACATACCTAGAATAAAGTTTAATTTATTAATTAGGCACAATTAAAGATAACAATAACTAAAAATAGAACAAGTATAACAATGTACTATAATAAAAGTTATGTTGTTGTGGCATTAAGTAAAATAAGAGTTACTTGAATATAGGCACTGCAATACCATGACAGTCAATCTAGTAAACTGCACACGACTACGAGTGACAAACAGGTGGGGATTATATAGAGTACGGAGATGCTTGTCAGAGGGATAATTCATTTCCTGGGCCAGGCAGAATGAGATTTCATCAAGCCATTTACAATTGCATGCAAATTAAAACTCATGAATTGCTTATTTCTGGAATTTCTCATTTAATATCTTTGAATCACAGGTAACTGAAATCGAGGAAAGTGAAACTCAAATAAGTGGGGGACTATGATACTTATTCATTCATTTTCTCTCTTACTGATGTTCCATGATGTGCCTTGTGCATTGTGATGGGCACTGTGGCCATTATTATACTTAAAAGAGAATACACCATTTTGGGAGCATTCGGACAAGCTTACTTCATCATGTTGCATATCTATCACTGGTTCTAGTGGCACATCATAATCCAAAGAAGGGTGTCAAGAATTTTAGATATTAAATATAATGATTGTGAAAATAGCCTAAGAAACAAACCCCAAAATCCAGGTAGATAAAGTAAGTAGAAGGGTCAATAGGTATTTTGATGGGCTTGAAGATATGACCGGCCAGGCAGAATCCCTGCCTACTGTTGCCAAATCTGATTTTTAATAGAGACGTTGCAATTCTGATTTTTTATATGACTCTCATAAAGTTTCATTTAATAGTTACTCAACTTAAGCAAAACCTGTGGTGGCCAAACATTATTTGGCTTCCAGATTTGTATCAATATCTATTATTTATCAAATTCTACCACAAGTCACAAATCAGCAAAATTACTGAGATCCTAGGTTGTTGATGTTGTTGCTTTTTTCTCTAAACAATAACAGTTTGCTGAGTGCGCTGAGCAGAAGATATGTTTCTATGTATGTCAACAAATGTATTATGTCTTAATAAATGAATAATTTTGTACTTACCATTTTAAAAAGTTGCTATTTATACTTAGTAGTATGTTTTGGAGAGCATTTTTTCATAAGAGCATGAAGAAATTTGTTTGTTACAATAACTAATGCATTTTATTCCTTCATATGGATTTGCTAAGTTAAAAAAAAAGGATATTTAGATTATTTTCAAATCTCATTGCTAAACATAATGCTGCAATAAAATATCTCTATATACACTTCTTTGTACAGCTGTGTGTATGCTTCTAGGGTATTTACCTACATGTGGAACTGCTGATTATACATCTCTACATTTTTATAAACAATAACAAATTGTCTCCCCAAATCCCAAACCAATTTTCAATCTCACTAAGAATGTGTGAGAGTATCTATTATCTACCTAACACATCTTAGCAAGCTTTCTTCTTATTTTGCTCATCTGATGGGTGAAAATATCATGTCTCATAATTTTTTCATTACTACTACAGAATTTGAGCATTGCATATGTGTATTAATTTTTATGTATGTTATAAATCTGTTTCTCATCTATTAGTTTTTTTTCTTCTCATTTTCTTACTGAGAATGTATTATGCCTATTGGATATTAATCCTCCTTCTGCTACATATACTTCAAATACTTTATCTCAATATGTTATTTTGTCCTTTGTCTAAAAAAATTAGCTGTCAAATCTGCCATAAATTTTGATGATGGCATCTATTTTTAGGTTAAACTCTGGAAGAACTTATCACAAGATTTGCTTTAATGTTTACATACCTTTATTGTGATTGCAATTGGGATTTATTTCCATACATTGCATGAGATAAAATTCAAAATTTAATTTCCGCTTGCAGAGGGATTGCCAGTAATCTCAACACCATCTATTAAATACCATCTTTCCTTCATTAGGTTAAAGTGCCTTGTTTATCATGTGATCTAACACTACACATTCTCTGGTCTGGTGTTTTGTTTGTTTGTTTTTTGTTTTGTGTGTGTGTGTGTGTGTGTGTGTGTTTATCAATAATATATTTTTTGATTTTTTTTACAGAGAAAAAGGGAGAAACATAGAGAGCTAGAAACATGGATCAGCTGCCTTCTACATGCCCCCTACTGGAAATGTGCCACAATCAAGGTACATGCCCTTGACCAGAATCAAACCTGGTACCCTTCAGTTGGCAAGCCAAACCGGTTAGGGCCTCTGGCCTGTTTTTTGTGTTGTGTTGCATTTAACTATTTATCAGTCCCCATGATAACACTAAACTGTCTAAATTACAATAGCTTTGCAATTTTTTTAATAGCTTATAAGGTGAGCATCAATTTTGCCCAAGAGTGTCATGTTTTCCCTGAGTATGCATAGCTTTATTAAACCACTCCCCATTCATACTGAAGCCAGTCTTGTCGCTGCATTTGTCTTACACGAGATGGTTTATTCTAAATGCTCTCCACTCAGCAGTGCCTCTACTCCTGCTGCTACTGCTGTTTACACTTTGTTGGATGTCTACTTTGTGTCAGTTAACTTTCTAGGCATTTTAAATATATTTTTTATTAAGGCTTCACAGATTGTGATGGAAGGAAACTTGACTTGGGGTGATGAACAAGCACCATATAGTGTACAGATGTTGTGGAATTGTGTGCCTGAAACCTTATAATTTTAACAGCATCACTCCAATAAATTCAATAAAAAAAGGGGTGGGGGGAGCTGCACAAAATCCTTCCAAAGTATTGTTATACTTGTCAAGTGCTCAAAGCATATTCCCTCTGGTTTTCTTACCGTTTTCTTACACAGTGGCTTCCCTGCGATTTACTACCCGCGGCTAATACCTGCCTTGCTTTGTGATAGAGCTTCCCTCGTGCTGCTAGACTGCTTTGCCTGTGCATATGAACAGGCGAGGTCTTGGGACAGTCCCCCAAGGTGGCCTTACCCGATGACTGACAGCACAGAGTACAAATTCTCCAGTTGCCTCGTCCCCTGATTGAGTCAACCCAGAGATGAAACCTCCATTTTCAGCAGAGTCCCCTGTGGGACTGAATTGATAACTCATTTGCATCTATTTCCATCCCTTTCCTGAGAATACTTTCTAATACATCAGTTTTTACACAAAAGCTCACCTCGGGATCTGCTCCCAGGGAATCCATGCTAAGACAGCTAGTTACAATGTAAAGTCCATTTCATAAAAGAAAAACAGATTAATGCAATGTCACACAGAAAGTGGTAAAATCTAAGTTTTATCACAGAATTACTCATAATCTTAAAATATTTGGATTCAATTTACTTTTGTCTTATTTATTTGTTTATTATTTATTTATTTATTTATTTATTTATTTATTTATTTATTATTTTAGAGAGAGAAAAGAAGGAAGAGTGATTGGTTGCACCCCCACACACTCCAGCGGTGCCCCTGACCAGGAATTAAAGCAGCAACCTTTGGGTGTGGGCCGATGCTCCAACCTATGGAGCCAAACTAGCCCGGACAATGTACTTTTGTCTCTAAAACCATTCCCAAGCTCCACTTCTCTTTGCCATTCCAGTCAGTCCACAGCACTGCTTGTGGTACAGCCCCTCAGGATCAACTCTCTAGTCAAAAAGCCCTGGGGAGCGGTAGGGAGGAACATACTGGGGGCCCTATTTTAACCAGTCCTAGTGAGGACCCACTTTCCCTTGTGCTTCTAGGTTAAAGTTGGCTAACAGATGAATTTGGGTAAGATTTGGAAGGTGGTAGTGAAGTAGCAATCATTATTCTTTTTTGGCTTTTATTTACTAAAAAACAGGCATTTTTAAATTTTATTTGGCTTTCTGTGTGCTTGTGCCTTTAATACTTTCACAACCATTTTCTGTTCCTCAGTAAGGAAAACACTCTTGATCCTGGCATAGACACATTTAGCACAGATGGGCCTGCCATAGGCCCTGCTGACATGTTTTCATTTTAGACAACCTCACTAGAAACTTGGGTCTCAGCATGAACTCCATGAAGTCAGCCTGGGCACGCATCACATTTTGGTGCTTTCATAGCCTTCTTGGGAACAATTCTATTCCCAGGGGTTCAGGACAGCCTAGTTTTGTCAGGGGATGTGTTATACGACAGCCTCCGACGATATGTTAAATGCTGGGCCATGGTGAATACTGAAGTTTCCATTCACGGAAGAGGAAAAGGAGTCATTGTTCTTGTAGAGTCTTTGTGGTCAGAAGCAATGCAGAAGCACCCATTGGGTCCTTTCCTATCTGTGTCTCTCCCTCCTGCTGGCCAGCAGGGACCCCAGGCTCATATTAGATGTTCGGCTGAGGAGCTTCAGAAGGAGACCATATAGAAGCAACAAGTTCAAAGACCTCAGCATGAGCTCAGCATTTGTCGTTCTGCTTCAGCAGCTGGATAGACATGACTCCTTAGATTTACTGAAAGTTGATTTATTCACCTGCACTGTTTTCCAGGAGACTGGGCTAGTGACCCTTCCTTCCTTCTCCATTCTGCTTCACTTTCCAGCTTCTTCTCCCATCTATGCAATATCTCATTCCTCTTCTGAGCCACTTATTCCCTTCATGCTCAGTAGCCATGCTTCTCTGACTAAACTCTGACAGATGCAAAGTGTTAAATATAAACTAACATTTAATTGAGTCTTCCTCCCAAAACACTTGCAATAGCATCACAAAGAGAAAACCTTTAAAGTGGTTAACTGTCAAGCACAGTTTATTTTCTTCATTCAGGAGCATTTTTAGAAGCAGGCCCTCTGAATATGCAAGATATCTTTCTTAAGCAAGAGAATTGCTGCTTCTATTTCTTTTTCCTGTTTTCTTTTTGTTTGTTTGTTTGTTTTTTGTTTTTTTGAAGCTGAAACAATGCCTAAGGAATTAATTTTGAAGACCATGCTTCATGCCTTTTTTTCTAGATTTCTTAGGAAGATTTTGTTTCTTTGATGTTATTTAAAAACTGACAATACCAGAAAAATAAGAGTTTAAAAAACCAGGTCAAGCAAGTTCATGAGCACAAAGATCAACACTCAAACTATGCAAGCAATAAAAAGAAATTAAGAATTAATTTCTGTATTAATTAATTTCTGTACTAATTTCTGTATTAAGAATTAATCTCACCATTTTTAATGGTTAATATGTGATTAACATATGACATTTAATTTTAAAGCTAAAAAAATAGAAACTTAAGAATCCAAATGAGAGAAAACAAATTTGAGGAATTTAAATGAGATGAAAATAGCCAATAATTAAATTTTTCCATGATGACAAAAATCTTTAAAATGGTCCGGAAAATGTTTGAAAAAGGGCTATTCTCCTTATCCTACCACTTGACCTAAGTAAAGTATTAAATTTTATCCCAGTGGGGGGAAAACTAATGTAAAATTTAGAATATCATGACCCTGGAGGAAATCTCATAGGTAGGCAGCATTTTGGTTTCTGTCCCATGTAAATAATTTTATAAGCACAAATGTCCAATGAGTGTCATTAAATTAATGTCAGGAGAAGAATGAAAAGGGACAGAAAACTGGATTAAACTAGAAATCTAATACAGCGGAGACTTTTGGGGGGAGATTTATTATAACAGAACAAGAGGCCTGGTGCACAAAATTCGTGCGTGGATGGGATTCCTAGGCTTGGCTGGCAATCAGGGCTAATTGGGGTCTTCCAGTTGCTGTCTAGGGGCTTCCCTTCCCCAGCTGTTGGCTGCTCGCTGGGGCCTTCCTTCATTCTATGCTGCCCCCTGGTGGTTAGAGCATGTCATAATGAGCAATTGAACTCCTGGTCTCCTGGTGGAACTCCTGAGAGGACACTTTGCATATTAGCCTTTTATTTATATAGATTGAAGAAGTCATCTAGATGGAGGAAGATATGCAAAGAACTGCTCCCTTTTTCTCCAATTGCTGGGGGAATTACAATTGGCGAATGTTTTTTCTTACCCTTGAAATCTCAAATTCAGCCTTAAAAAATGAGTTAATACAATATAATTTCCACGTTTGTAAGGAACTTCTCTAAAGAAAATGCAGGAATGATTCTAGTAGAAAAAGTTAGAGCTCATGGTGAAAGAAGATGGGGGCAAGAGGTCATGGTAGGAGAAGTTGGTGTTGATAACGCATGATGGAAAAGTCAAGATTGAGGGCTTGTGGAGGGAAAAGTTGATGGTAACAGCTCATGGTAGGAGAAGTTGAGGATGATGGGCCAGGGGACAAAAAGCTAGAACTCATGAATCACAATGGGAGAATGTCAGGGTTAACAGATCACGTTCTCATTTGGAGAATAAGGGATCACTCCTTATTTTGTGAGACACAGTGTAGCTTTTCTTTCTCTTCTCTTGTGATCACAAATGATGAGTAGAAATTTAATAATAGTTTCCATTAAGTGTGAAGCAGCAAAGGCCTGGGCTAGTGTGGGTCCAGAGAAAAGCCAAGGAAACAAAATTTTAGGAGACATTCACTCTCAGGGTCATGCAGGGGTGCACCCCGCACTGGTACAACTCTGACAGTGAGTGAATGCTTCATTGAGTATTGTAGACCAGGCTCCTCTCTTGCTTTACCAGCACTCCTTTCTACTCTTGGGGAAAGCAAGAGTATGTGGAAACTTGTTTGCGAGGCAGAACCAAAGAAATATATTTTAAGCTAGAGAAGGTAGATGTACACCTGGACAAAAAGAGAAAAATTCTGCATAAGTGAGAGATTGAATGATGCCCCTTACTCTCCAACAACAACAACAAAAATGAGTGGTGGCTCACCTGGGCAGTGATGAATTACCTAAGTCTCAACTTACCAATCAGAATGTTGTAGGTACCATAGTGCAAAATTCCTGTGATGGCCTGATGATAGATTCAGGGCACAGTGATAAAGAAGATGTTTGTCAAAGCAGATGGTTGACTTCAGAAAACCTGAGCACATGGCATTAATAGGGTCCTGATAGGTACAAGGGAACCAGATGACTAAGAATCTGGAAACAGTCACAAAAATTGGAGTCCCAAGCACACTTCCTAGAGTAAAGGCAGAACTCTGTCTAGCTCTAGGGAGAGAGCTTTAGGACAAGGTAGTGGTAATCTGAAAGGTATTAAGTACAAACATAGACTGAGAGAAATTAAGTAGGGAAACCATTGCAAGAAATGTGCTACTAGGTGAGGCCTTGGCTAATGAAATGAATCAGATCTCAACTGTGAGATGTTTGAGTGAATTATGTAAGTGCTGGGATTCAGAAGCCCAAATTATCTCCACCTGATGAACAAACGAGTGCCCCAGCTGAGCCTTCACCCAGGTTTCCTAGCTGATTGGGCAGAATGATGGGTTATCAAAAATTCCCATGTCCTAATTCTCAGAACCTGTGAATAGATTAGGTTACATGAAAAAGACATTAAAATTATGGTAGCAGATAATATGGCCAGCTGAATTTATGTTACAGAGACTACCTTGGGACATCCTGTGAGCTCAAAGTAATCACAAATGTCCTAAAACATGAAAGAGAAAGGTAGTCAGTATTGCAGTGATGTGATGTGATGTGAGAAACCAGCCGTTCTTAGGTTTGAAGTTGGAAGGGACCACATGCTGAGGAATATCAGCAGCCCCTAGAAAGGCAAGAAAATTGATATTTTTCCCCCTAGTACCTCCAAAAAGGAACATAGCCCTTTGGACACTTCTATTTTAGCTCAGTGATCTCACTGATGCCTTCCAGGAATTCTAAAATCCAGAACTGTAAGATTAAAACTCCATTGTGTGTTCCGCCTCTAAATTTGTGTTAATTTGTTACAGCAGCAACAGAAAACTAAAAGGAGAACCAGTGAATACATTCTGATTGGTGCAAAGTGAGTCCATTCCTTCCATCTCCCAGCACACATACTTCCGGTGTCACACTAAGGCAAGGTGAGCTGATAAAATACACAAAGTCAAAAGTGAACACAAGCCAAGGTCAAAACACAACAGAGAGACTAGGGGATTATAAGGCTGGCTTCTTTAAGAAGTCTGGTTATTTTGGATGGGGAGAAAGAAAAAAATAAAACTTTTCAATCAAAGGGCTCCTCATAGGTAAGAGCAGAAAGCGGGGAACTGAGTGTGCCGATGATGGTGAGGAAAGCACACAGACCTGGAGGAAGGCACAGGTGAAGAATGATAATACAGACAATGACTGTGTATTGTGTGAGAGGAACTATTCCTTCCGCCATTGTATTATCATTCACTGAATTCCCATTATGTGCCAGGCACCGTTAGATGGTGGCGATAGAGAGGTAAACAAGACGGATAAGGCACTTGATATTCTATGGGTCCATTCTAGCAGGGGATATATTTTTAGGAAGTATTCTTATTGATTATTATTTTATTTCATTACTCTCTGCAACCACCATATAAGATGGTAAAAATGAGGACATTCTCATTTTACAGATGAGAAATAAAATAATCTTACATTTATGGTGTAAGTCAGAGCCTGCCTGCAAACAAGTAAAGTTCGGGTGGATAAGGTGGCCCAGATGGTAGATGACTAATATGTTAAAGATTTTCATTTTATAACATCACAAATAATAATGAAAAGTGTCATTTGTAAAGCAATTCTTTGGTATTGTGTATTGTGCTAAGTGTAGATTTTCTATAACTCTCAAGGCAATTTTGCAAGATGGGTATTATTTTCTATTTTACATATGGAAAGATTAAGCCTCAGAGATCTTAGGTTATTGCCCAAGGCCAGCCAGCAAGTAAGTCTCAGATTTGAAATCAACACCATGTTGTGTGTAAGGAAAACAAGGATACCTTAAAGCAACTCTAAACACTTTCTCAAAATCTCAAAACTGAAGCTGGGTTAATGCAAGATCCTTTGTTCTGTTAAATATATCATTATCAGACACATTTATATTTTATTATAGCATAATGCAATTCCCACAGACATGGGATACACTCATACAGCCCCAGACTGTCCTTTACCTATTTGCATTCTTCCTTAAATCCATGAGAATAAAAATGCTGGAAACAGTTGAAACATAAAATCTGTGAGAAAGTAATAAAAGATGCAGTAGTATAGACGTATGCATACATGGCAGCCAATAGCCAGATCTCCTTGTCATTAGAGCTTCTACCTTATAGACAAAGCCCTGGCTGTCCTCTGCTATCTGATGGCACAACTTGCTCAAGTGTTGGGGAAAAAAAGATCCAAATAAAATTGAATTTCATACTTAGAGTTGCTTAATTTTATAAATTAATGCAGAATTACAAGCAATCATCAAAACAAAAAATTCACTCGCGCGCACACACACACACACACACACACACACACCTTAAACTATAAACATTTATTTCTCACAGTTCTGGATCCTGGGAAATCCAAGATCAAGGGGAAGGATATCTGGTGTTTGTTGAGAGCTGACACAGTCAGCCATCTTTGTGCAGTGTCTCACACAATGGAAGTTTTTCTTCTTTCTACTTAGAAAAAATGAACAATATGTTTGAATAATATGTTGAACAATATTTTTTAGCCTCAGGGGCTAGACAAAGATGGTGCTTCCATAGAACTTATAACAAAAACTTTTTTAATAGTGTATTCTATTAGCATATGATTATTTTAATTCTACATATTTAATGATTAAACTTGATTTAGTCCTTATTCTCTATTTTCCTTCTGATTGTGTATCTGTCATAAATGGATTGTAAAAAAGCTATTGAGAAGACCAGCTTTTTTTTTCTTCTTCTCAATTATAGTTGACCCTCAATATTATTTTGTATTAGTTTCAGGTCTACAGTATAGTGGTTAGACATTTATATAAATTATAAAATCATTTCCCTGATAATCCTAATAGCCACCTAACACCATAAAGTCATTACAATATGATTGACTATATTTCCTATGCTGTATTTTATATCCACGTGAGAGAAGACAAGAATTTTTGAAGCACTAGTTTCTTGTACAAGTCTGTGTTTCATTGAGCCCTGCCATCAGTTTAATTGGGGCATTCCTTTGTGAAAATATTATTTATCTATGTTTTATTCAGGCCTTTTCCCCTCTCTTTCTTCAGTAAAGTAGAATTTGAGAAGGAAAACATTTGTATTACACAGCTCCAGTAATATATTTTCCTTAGGGTGCATATGCCAAACCAAGTATTAAAAATGAGAAAGAAAACCAATAATTTTTACTTTGGAGAATATTAGGATGCAAATTAAATGCATTTGCTGAATAATACATTTATTTAGTATCTGCGATGGATAATAATCTAATGGAAAGTTAATTCTTCAAATGTAGGACTTTAGGGAGAAAAGTACCAATGAGCCTGAAACTTTGTGTTGAAAATACTGGAATTTTATTCCCTGGCACATGTGCACAACCCCTCCTATAAATACATTTATAGCGATCATGATCTCCTTCTCAGGGCCAGCTCTTGTCCTAGAGGTAGTGAATGAACTCATCCTAGAATATTCCACTCTCAGGTCCCTCATTGCACTAGTTTGCTCTATTCATTTATTAAATTATCTTCTCAGTCTCTGCAGCCCAGGGTGTGAGAGATCTTGTTGTGGGGAGCTGGTCTATCTACCCCACACAGAGCTAATTTGATCTTGGAAATTAGAATATCTTTTCTTTTACCAACACAGTATATTTTTTTTTATCAGGACATTAAGTCTTAAGCATTTTTTTCTTCTCCTTCTTCTTTCAGGTAAATACAACATTACAAATGCAAGACTATAGCCTCCACTTTAGTGTTGCTATTAATTTCTAAAACAATTAAATCAATTTTAAAAACTGCAGGACTAACACAGAGTACTCAGCTTTTATTGATGGAGAATTTCAAGGTGTCACAACTGTTAGGAAAGCAACAGTTCCATTAAACAAACTTGATTTCCAAATGGCATTTAAGAAAAAGGGAGATGGAGACAAAAACAAATAAAATTGAATAGGGGAGCTGATTTCATGGATTATAAATGATGTACCTATTAGCAGAGTCATAAAACAAGAAAACAAGGTAATTGGACCGACTGCTGGAAGGAAAAAGTTATGTAAATGCAGAGAGCCTCATTAAAATAATCAAGACAAGTGATTCATTGATTTAGAAGGTAGCAGGTTTTTTTTTTTAATTGCTACTATAATTAATCTTTTTCTTTGGTAAGCTATTTGTTCAAAGGTTCAGTTTCACTTGAAACAAATTAAGGTGGGTTAGACATAATATCAATCTAAAGTTTACATTTCAAAGCAATGCTATAGGTAGCTATAGCTCTACAGAGAAAACTGCCATAAATATATACTTTGGGAATCCTCAGAAATTAACTGGTATAAAGTAATATAACCTTATTTTTTCTTCAAACTACCATGTTTTATTAGTACTTTAAGAGATGATAGAGAATTGGTAGAACCATCTATTCCCAGCTCTAGAAATGCTACTGGCAGGTAAGGCCTCTCATGGCTAGAACTTTATTAATCCACACCAGCCCATTGTTAATACTGCTCTGTGATCATCTGCTAGGTTCAATGAACATCCTACAGGACTCTGCCCAGGAGGGAAAAAAAATGTTCTGATCTCAGGGAGTGCATAACATTTATGAGATTATCTTAATAAAAACATACAAAAAATATATCTAATAAAAGAGTAATATGCAAATTTACTGTCAATCCAACACACAAGATGGCCACCCTCATGTGGTCAAAGGTGGCTGCCGCCACATGGACACAAGATGGCCGCCACAAGAAGGCTGGCAGGGGAGAGCAGTAGTGGGTGACTAGGCCAGCATGGGAGGGCAGATGGGAGGGACCAGGCCTGCAGGGGAAGGCAGTTGGGGGTGACCAGGCCTGCAGGGAGGACAGTTGTTTTTTTTTGGGTGGGGGGTGGGGGGCGTCAGGCCTACAGGGGAAGGCAATTAGGGGTGACCAAGCCTGCAGGGGAGGGCAGTTGGGGGTGAACAGGCTGGCAGGGGAGAGCAGTTAGGTGTCTATCAGGCTGGCAGGGGAGTGGTTAGGGGGTGATCAGGCTGGCAGGCAGAAGCAGGTAGGGGCAATCAGGCAGGCAGGCAGGCAATCAGTTGGAGGCCAGCAGTCCTGGATTGAGAGAGGGGTCCCAGATTGGGGAGGGTGCAGGCTGGGGTGAGGAAAACAAGCACATACCCCGTGCACGAATTTCATGCACCAGGCCTCTAGTAAGAAATAAAAGCCAAAAGTAATTTCTTCCACTTCCATGTACCTGAAAGTATAGAAATCAAACCCAGGACATACCAACATAGTATATATTTCACATATAAAACAAAATAACTTACAAATTTCTAGTAAAGATAGTTTAGGGATCATCTTGGCAAAATGAACTGAATTTATAAATGACAACATGGATGTCCTCTTCCAAAGGACTTGAAACACCAAAACATATGTCTTGGGTTTTTACTATGACCTCAGTTGTAGAAAAT
Source organism: Pipistrellus hanaki (assembly GCF_964339955.1). Lineage (NCBI taxonomy): Eukaryota > Metazoa > Chordata > Mammalia > Chiroptera > Vespertilionidae > Pipistrellus > Pipistrellus hanaki. The sequence continues at coordinate 21,169,927 of NC_140510.1, forward strand.
AAACTCATGTGCATGCACAATTTCTGCAGGGGGAAGGAGATAAAAGCAATAACCCTAAGTAGATTACTGATTTTGAACCCTGTTCTTAGCCACTGAATTATACTATGCATTCAATAATTTTTTTAATTTTTTTGATTTTTTTAATATTCAATGATATAAAATTTTGATTATTTATTAAATTGTAGATACTTTTTACTTATTTATCTTATCCCCAGATGCTCCTCATGGCCATGAAATGTTTGAAGATACAACATGTTTCTTAATACTGAGTCTATCTTGAAGAAGAATACTATTTGGATATTCATGCCAAATTATTGGGTAACTGCCTCCATATTTTATTCTGTAGCTATAGACTTTCTGGATATAGGCATGACCTTAATTATGCTTCTATTTTATTCTATGAAGCCAATTATTGTAATGGAATAAATCACACCTCACCTAGGGAAAGACATAATTCATGATGCATCATTTTCCAAGTATTTCCTGAAGTAAGAAGAGATAAGTGCAGGAAGTTAAAACTAGTAGATTTTAAAATTTGAACATAAATATTATGTAGAGTTCAGTACATTACACAAAAATTATAATCATGTTAAATATATTTATTGTTCTCTATATTTTATTTTATTTTATTTATTTTATTTTGTTGTTGTTGTTGTTGTTAATCTTCACCTGAGAACATTTTTCCATAGATTTTCAGAGAGAGTGGAAAGAAGGGTGAGAGACGGAGAGAAGCATTGATGTGAGAGAGACACATCAATTGGTTGCTTTCTCCACATGCCCTGACCAAGGCCAGGGATCAAGCTGCAACCGAGGCAAGTGCCCTTGATCAGAATCAAACCCAGAACCCTTCTGTAAATAGGCTTACCACTGAGCCAAAATGACTAGGGCTATTGTTCTCTATATTTTAGACCTTTGTTATTAAAATTGGAAGATGATAAGAAAAAAAACCCCAAAATATTTTTTATCCAAGAGTTAGGTTATAAAAATGTGGGAGATAAAAAACTCATAATGTCTAAAATGAATAAACTTTATTACTATAATTCTTTTAAATCTAATTCAAAGTGGCACCTTTAACATATTTCTCAATTCATTTAAAAAATCCTTTGCTTTCATTTTAAAATTACTATTTAAAACAATCATGAATTCCCAATGAGGTAAAACATTAAGTCTTGAATAGATGATTGGGTAAATTAGTATGTAATTCACAGCAGAGAAAACTGAATGATATAATTAAAAATGTGTTCAACCTTACTTGTAAACATACAGATATACAGATGAAACTTTAAAAAAAACCTTTTGTAAAGTTTTCAGACTAGCATAGAAAACACTCACTGCTCTTGAGCATGCATTGAGATCAGAATCCTGAAACTCAGTAGATGTGTTACAAATGCCCACAGCTTCCCAGAAATTAGACGAATTATATATGCTGGGGGCTAATTTCAGCAGGTCATAAATTCAAGAAGTTCATCAAAAGGTTGATGGTCCTTGAGGATTCAGCAGGGCTGAAGATACATATTATTGCCTGCTGGAATAGCTGAAAGCATTTCCCCAAACCTAAACATCTCCATATATTATTGCCTGCTCCTGGAACAGCCAAAGGCAGTTCCCCTAACCTGACAATGCCTACTGTATACCAAACCTTACCTTTGATATGTATATCTGCTTTTCTTTAGGGAAATTTGTGTTAATAAAAAGCTGGGGTCCAGAGATTATGAGAACTTAATTACTGAAGCTAGGTCTCCTCTGGCTCTCCAGAATGCCTTCCAAATTTATATTTCATGTCTAGTCTCTTTATTAATTTAGTTGCAGCCCTCTCCAGATTCCTGAACCCTTCCAGATGCTGAGAAACATCCTGGCAGATATATACAATTGACTTACAAATGTTTTTGATTTTTATTCTATTATATTTATCTTTAGAAAGAAATTATAAGAAACAACAGAGAACATAAAAATGCCGACAAATAATAAAAGTAAAATTTAAACATTTAAAAATGGAAAAAGCTTACGTTGGCCAGTGTAGCTCAGTTGGTTGGGTGCCATCCTGTGCACTGAAAGGTCATTGGTTCGATTCCTGTTCAGGTCACATGCTTGATTTCCTGTGGAGGGTGTACAGAAACAGTTGATAGATGTTATGTTCTCACATCGATGTTTCTCTCTTCTCCTTTCCTCTCTCACTAAAAATCAATAAACTATTGTTAAAAATAAATAAATAAATAAACAAGAAAAAAGTAAGAAATTGGAAGTAGCTTAATTCCACAAAATGAGAATAGTTCAGTGAATTATGTCATAGCCATGGAATAGTATTCCACACAGCCATTAAAATTATGTACATAATATTTACTACAAAAGAAAATCTTTATAAAATTGTTTTAAAAATATCAAAAATATAATCTCAACTCTATGAAACACATATATACATAGGAAAATCAGGATTGTAACAATGCAAGTAAAAATAAATATCTATCTTGGTGAAATCCATAGATTATTCTTCCTTTAAAAAAATTTTTTTATTGGTTTCAGAGAAGAAGGGAGTGGGAGAGAGATATAGAAACATCAATGGTGAGAGAGAATCATTGGTCTGCTGCCTCCTGCACTGTCCCCACTAGAGATCAAGCCCACAACCAAGGTATGTGCCCTGACTGGGAATTGAACCATGACTTCCTGGTTCATACGTAGATGCTCAACCACTGAGCCACACCTGCCGGTCTCTTGTCTTTTTTTTTTTTTTTTAATTCTCTATTTAGGATATTTTTTCCCACTGATTTTTAGAGAGAGTGACAAGGAGCGAGGGGGAGAAAGAAAAACATTAATGTGGGAGAGACACATGCTCCCATCAGGGCTAAGGAGCAAACCCAAACCTAGGTATGTGCCCTTGACCAGAAATTGAACCCAAGACCCTCCAGTGTGCAGGTTGATGCTCTAACTGCTGAGCCACACCAGCCAGGACTCCATTTATTACTCTTATTACCTTATTTACATTTTTAAATTTAGGAATGAATATGTACTACTTTAAAAAGAAAAGGTCTTATGCATATGTCTATGCACATATATGCATGTATATACAATACATACAAATACAAACATATATTTATATTTCATAAACCTTTGCTATCAAGCTGCTTTCTAGTCAACTATTTTTTTCTGTTCTCTTTCACATTGACATTTTTATCTGCAGCTTCAGTTCAAAAGAAAGTTGCATTAACAAATACTTCAAAAGCATACCTTTGTTCTCTCAATTTCTCAGTTCACAGAATAGCTTTTGCTTATAAAATATTAATAAATGATTGGTCTCCGGTCTCCCTTTTAAAAAATTTATAGGTTCTTTTTAATCTATTTCTTTTCCCTCTCAGCATATGACTTTAGTTATGAAAAATGTCACCCCATCAATTTGGACTATGTTTGTTTCAGTTAAAAGCATTGGTTTTGCTAAGAGGACAATAACTTTGTTTACTATAAAACTGATTGACAAAACATATGATTGTTCCGGAATGGTGCTATAACCTTTCTGACCTTATCATATTCAACAACTTTAAACTTTTTGCTCCTTATTTTATATTGAAAATGTGATTTCTGCAAACATTTAGAAATGATGCTTTAAAAGTTAGGCTGTCTAACATTTCTGTAGATCAATGATCATCCAAATATTTTTTACTGGAGTGAAAGCATTTCTTTAATTTTACACGAAACCCACACAGTTCTTGCCTGTATTGCTTCCACTTCAATCAGCCCCATGCCTCATGTCTCTGAAGGAAATCTCTAGGATACTTCAAGGATCTCTAGGGATCTGCAGAACACCATGTGAAAAACAGCACTTTAGATGATTTAACTTATCAAAGTTAAGGGTATAATTCAAATATATCTAGACCAAAATTTCAGGAAATTATACTTGTCATAGTGTAATTTAGAAATTATACTACGTCATGTTCACTGTGAGAAATGACTCTATGAAAATGTCTTATTCTATCTACAATGGGCATGATTCAGGTCAGAGAATCTTCTTTCAGAGAAAAATTTCTCTCCAGTCTAAGTTTCAGGAAAATTTTAGCTTCTCTTGAACAGATAATTTGTTCTAAAGTCACTGTGAATCAGGCAGCAGTGTTTATCATTGTGTTGACTGTAGGGAGGCATAGAGAAATAAAATCTTTACAAGATGTCATGGTATAAATTATTTTGATTTCATATTAACTAACTTTTTTTATATTGCCTCATTTTTCCTTTTCCCTCAGTTATTTCTTTTTGAGAATATTTGTAGTGTTGATGAAAATCAAAAACAAAGCTGATTTTCCCATTTTATTGAGATACTAGAGGCATGATGCACGAAATTTGTGCATGGGGGTGTCCCTCAGCCTAGCCTGTATCCTCTCCAATCTGGGACACCTTGAGGGATGTCTGACCACATGTTTAGGTTGCATCTTGCCTAAACATGTGATCATACATCCCTCCCACATTCCAGGACTGCTGGATCCCAACTGCCCTCCCCTGTAGAATGGGTTCCCCACTCCCCCCAACTTCCCTCCCTACTGGCCTGATCGCCCACAACTGCCCTCCCCTAAAGGCCTGGTACCCCCAACTGCCCTTCCCTGTAGGCCTGGATGCCCCAACTGTCTTCCCCTGTAGACTGGGTCTCCCCCCAATTGCCCTCCCTGCTTGCCTGATCACCCACAACTGCCCTCCCCTAAAGGCCTGGGTTCCTCCCCAACTGTCCTCCACTGCAGGCCTGGTTCCCCCTCAAATTTCCCTCCACTGAAGGCCTGGTCTCCCCCACCCAACTATTCTCCCTGGCAGGCTTGGTCCTTCCCCCAACTGTTCTCCCCTGCTGGCCTGCCCCCATGACCTTCCCTTCATGCCTGGGTTACCCCCCAAATGCCCTCCTCTTCCAGCCTGGTCACCCTTAACTTCCCACAGGCTATCTTGTGGTGGCCATCTTGTGTCCACATGGGGGCAGCCATCTTTGACCACATGGAGACAGCCATCTTGTGTCTTGGTGTGATGGTCAATTTGCATATTACTCTTTTATTAGATAGGATTAATAGCCTTGCACACAAATTTATGTGCCAGTAGGTCGTTACCCTCCTCCTGTAGATCCCCCTGCCCATAGCTTTCTGCCCTACGCCCTCCTGTAGCTCTCCATCACCTGCTTGTAGTTTGCTACCCCACCCTCCTGTAGATCCAGGCCTTAGTCAGTCATTATTCCTCACTGTGTAATGGATAATTAGCATATTCCTCTTTTATTGTATTGTATAGGATAATGATAATGACATTGGACTAAAGTGTACAATATAATCATTTGTTATATGTAATATGCTGTGAAATGGTTGCCACAATAAGTTTAGTTAACATCCATCATCTCAAATAGCTACACAATATACTTCTGATAAGAACTTTTAAGATTTACTTTCTTATCAACTTTCAAATAGTATGCAATGCAATATTGTTAACTATAGTCATTGTGCTGAACATTACATCCCCAGAACTAAATTACCTGATAAATGAAAATTTGTATAATTTGATCACTTTAATCTATTTTTCTCAACCCTCAACTCCCACCTCTGGCAAGATCAATCAAATCTCAGTTTCTCTGAGTTCATTTGCTTGTTTTTGATTCCACATATCTTTCCACTTGTCTTTCTTTGACATTTAAAAAAATATTTTTTATTGATTTTTAGAAAAAGAGGAAGAGAGAAGGAAAGGGAGAAGCATCAATTTGTGTAAGAGTGAAGCACTGATCAGCTGCCTCTTATACGCCCCCTATTGGGAAATAGGGGATGGGGCATGTAACCCCAGGCATGTGCCCTCAGGGATATCCAACCAGCAACCTTTCAGTGCCTGGGACACTGAACCAACTGAGCCACACCAGCCAGGGCCATCCTTAATTATTATTATTATTATTTTGTGTTGGCTTCTGAACATTAGATAAAACCATTACCTCTCCAAGTCTTGATAAAGTAACCTTGTGTAGGAAAAGAACCTTATCATCCCACTCTGCCCTAGCTCTTGTTTTTTTCTCAAATCTTTGCGGTTGTCCAAACAGCCTATTTTATTGTTAATATTCCCAGCTGAAGCTGTGCCAACACCAAACAGTGTTCCAATGGGGAGGATCTCAGTCAGCTCCTGCATGAAGGCTGATCAGAAGCTGGACCCTAAGATAGCAGCCTTTAAAGGATTCATTAGGCCACTTTCAGGTGAAGACTGGGCAATGGGCTTTTCTGACTGTTCCTCTATGCTGTGCTCTGGGGGGATACCTGGTTAAGAGTTGATTTTTTGCATGCTTGTTTTTGTCTTTGTCTTTGTTGTTATAATGTTGTTGGACCTACAAATGCAGTCCAAATTGGACACCAAAGCCTGGTGATCAATGGGTGCATGCCCTGGGCAGCAGCTGCAAAAGCTGGGGCACCAGACTAGTTCCTTCCGGAGAGGCATTGGTGAACGTGGAGATGGCACTATTGCCTTCCTTGGTCCCAGGAAGGATGATGGTTGGCAGCTAAATGTGTGCTAAGTTAGAAGCCTGATGCTCAGGTAGCAGCTTTTAAACTATGCAAATAGGCATCTTCAGGGAGAGACTGAGAGAGGGTGTTTCTGTCTGCTCCCTCTTTGTTGAATGACCCTGAGAGAAGAGCCTCAGCCCCTCACTGTTAAGAACCATTTCTTTGTTTACCGGTCCTGGGGTCTTGTGGATGCAAGCCCTCTTAGGTTCCAGCAGTATGAGTTTTGGGGCTAATCTCTCAGGTAGAGGTCTTAAAGGTTGGGTTGTGAGATGTTGGCTTTAAGCCCTTTGTGCCTCAGGGAGAAGTGGAGAGTTGTGGGTTGTTTCCTCTGCCTCCTGCATGCCTCCTACTGGGGATAAAGCAAAAAACCTGGGCATATGTCCCTACCAGGAATTGAGCTGTGACCTCCTGGTTCATGGGTTGATGCTCAACCACTGAGCCACACCGGCCAGACAATGTGCATGTATTTTCTCATGCATTTAAGTGTAGGTGGCACTCAGCTAGATTCTAAATTTATTTAAGAGGCATTGCTTCATGTGTAGCTATAGATTTGGTGTGTCCATTGGAGGTTCAGGAAACTCCTACCTGACCAACTTTGATTTGGAATCAGAGTTTTCAAAACAGACTCTGAATCTTAAAAATGTGTATGTATTTATAAATATATGTGCATTTTTAGACTGTCCCCAGAAAAGTTAAGGCTACCTTTATTACTGCCAATATTTTTTCTGAATGTATTTGCTGGCATTCATTTATTCATTCTTATAGTTGTTCAAAAACACCTTTATGGTATACCTACACATGCTCAAATCTTTGTGTAAGCACAGTTACAAAAGTGAACTAGACTCAGCTCTTAATTTTACAGATTCAAGGGAGTCCATTTACTACAACTACCAAGTATTACCGTAAGCCATATTTTACCCATAGCCCACAGCATTCCAACAGTTCATTGTAAATATTTCAAGGCACTCAATGAATTGAAGTCAAAATTGAAATCTACTTAGCTCAGATAAGTAAATTACTTTAAAATGAAGCCAATATAATATAAAATCAATAAAGATTATATGCATTCTTGTTGGCCTTTTAAATACATTGTGTGATTTCATTGTCTAATACATTTTGTTAAGAATCATTCAATGAGATATAACTCAACCAAAATTAGTTTTGGTGGAGTACTTTAGCCTTTTCTTCAAACAAAAGAAGAGTTATCTCTCTCCAAGCCACATATTTATACATTGTCTAATTAGATAAAAATACCAATATCAATATTAATAAGCTATACAATGAAATTTGCATGCCCACTAATGCTATTAACATCTTTAGAAATCATTATGAGTTATTCATTTAATCACATTAAACATACCTAATTTTAACTTTAGGTTTAAATTTAAGTTTTCAGTACTGTTCATTTTTTTTTAAGTTTTAAAGAAGAAAATAAAGATATTTTTTATATAACCATGTAGATTTTTAATTAAACACATTCTTCAAAGAAATTTTCCTTTTAAAAGATAATTACTAATCTGATGACACACTATATTTAAAAATTAAAATTAGAATGCATATTATTATTGATCAAAGTCTTTTGTAAAATTAATTTTAACATACAGTAAATTTACATTTACTGTCTCCTAAGAATCTCCACAAGGAAGAAAATTATGTAGAAAAAAATCAATGTGAGAATATTTTTTCCCATTTTAAGACAAAGAATATACATTATGTTTTCTCAACATTTATTTTTCTATTTTTCACCTAAAAGTAGAATTTTGAAAAGCTATTGGAGTCGAGTAAAATTTAGGAATCTCTATTGCTTAATGACATTTATATTATTTATATTAGCCTCATTTGATTTCTTCACTTCAACTGATTGTTTTACATATCTATAAAAGTTGTAATTGCCTCGTCAAGTGCAACTGGAATGTGTTGCTCATCTTATTTACCTGATCCAGAAGCCCATACTTGTCAATAGAGTCATTACTGAATTCTAAGAATTGACATGAATCACATCAAAATCTAATGGTATTGCTTAGCACTATCTGAGAGTAAATTAGCTTGCATATGGAGAGATATTGTATGGATTTTACTAGAGCCCCCAGTTAGCCTTGTCCTTTTCAAAATTGCATCAATCATGTGGTCATAAATGTAATACAACATTCATAAAAGTTATGCCTAACTTATATATATTATTATAAATTCTTATTCTGTCATATATATACATATATATATATATATATATATATATATATATATATGTATATATATGACAGAATAAGAATTTAAAAACCTGGAGTGATGATTAAACTAACAAAATACAGTTTATTAAAATATTAATGATAATTACCATTTATTGATTTATTATTATATCTTAGGCCCTATGTTAACACTTTAAATATATGGTGACAGAAGGATATTTGACTTTGGGTGGTAATTACACAATGTAATATACAGATTATGTATAATAGATTTGTATACTTGAAGCCTATATAATTTTATTAACAAATGTCACCCTGACAAATTTAATAATTAAAAAATATATTATCTCATTTAATCTTTATAAAAACCTTCGAGTAGTTATTAATATCCTAACCTTACAAATGAGAAAGGTGCTAGGAATTTTTTAACAACATGTTCCAGTTCACACAGGTACAGCCTGCATTCAAAATCACATCTGGACACAAAGACAGTATTTTATCCTCTGCGGCACATTGCCTTCCATCTAAATTTCAGAAACTGAATTCAGAAAAGGAGAAAAAAGACAGACATATGCAAAAAAGACAGACATTTTGTCTACAGCAAGGTCAATATAAGTATCACAGGCTTACATCATCATAGGCTTCACTTATAAAAGTAAAGTGCCAAGGACAAGAATCGCAGCAGTACTTAACTGATGTCTCAGCGCACCCACCTGGGACTCTGCATTGAATTCTGGGAGCAACACTCTCAAAGGAACGTTGGCAACGGGGAGAGCTGCTATAAAGCCGGGGTGATGGAATGTAATGGCTGCCATTACAGCCACCTTTCATTTTACACATGCCGTGGACGCGGTGCTGTATTTACACTTTATAGTTTTCTTACTTAACCCTCACAATATCCCTGGAAACCAGGTGTAATTTTCCTTATTTCACAAGAGAGAGAAGTGGAGCTAAGAAGGATTATGTAATTCTCCTGAGAGCTCATAGTTAATATATTTTAGAGCTGGAAAAGGTGCCCGGAGACCACACAGCTAAGTAAATTATATTAGAGCTGGTGTTTTACAACAAAGCCAGGACACTTCCTATTATACTACGTACAGTGTTGAAAGGAACTGAGGAAGTTTAGTACTAAAGAGGACAAATATTCAAAGGACTGGGGTTGTATTATTGTACAGTTTCAAAGAACTAAAGTAGAAACAAGTGGAGGCAGTAAAAAAAGACATTTCCTTAGAGTGAGGATTTTCTATTGACCAGGCCAGTTAGAATATGTTATTTTAAACCAAGCCTTCCCACTTGATGCCACTTTCCCCCACATGATCTCATTATTATTTGCAGTTCTCTCAGCCTGAAGTGCTCTTCCCTTTCGTCTTTGTCCCTGAGGAGGTAGCGTTTGAGCTGAGCCTTCAAGCTAAGGGGAACTCCATCGATTGTTTTTGGAAAACTGACCCCGATCTCATTACTACATTACACTTATTTATTTTTAACTGATTATTTTTCTCCCCCACTAGAATGAATATGCCAAGAAAGAATGAGGCACAGAGCAGACACTCTGAATAAATGTTGAAGCTCTTCTTGCCGTGGGTGAAGTGTCATTAGATTAAGATCTCATTCATTGTAGGAATCCGATTGTCCTTTTAGCCTAATAAATGATGAAGGCAGCAAATGGGAGATGGTCTGTTTAAGAACTATACAGTGTCTTCAAGACAACTTAAGATTTACAATAATCACATTAAAATAATGTTTAAGTATGTTCAAGGAAATATACAGTTATATTGTAGAACTTGTGAAGAATCACTAAGATTTGCACAAGAAAGTTAGGACCTTTTAAATATACTAGTTAGTTAATTGTTAACTGAATTCAACACAGATTTTCAAAATTTAGCCCTGGTTGGCTGGCTCAGTTGTTGAAGCATTGCCCAATATACCAAGAAGTTGCAGTTTTGATTCTCAGTCAGAGCACATATCTAGGTTTCGGGTTTGATTCCTTGTATGGGAAGCAACTAATCGATACTTCTCTCTCACACCAAAGTTTCTCTCCCCCCACCTTGTCTCTCTCTAAAATCAATAAAAACATACCCTTGAGAGAGGGTTTCAAAAAAAAAAAAAAAAGGCCATGCACCATGCTCTTTGACAATATGATATTATTTCGAGTGCATACAAAATAAATGAAAGTGTGCTTTGACACCATAATCAATAGCATTCTCTCAATGATCTTATATGTTCAGGATAACAAAGAGCATTACACATGTATTACATCTTTTAATCCTCAAGATAGACTTATTAGGCAATATTTCTGAGCAATAATTTCCCCATTTTACAAACCAGGAAAGTGGGGCAGAGTGGACCCAAGACACTTGCCCAGAGTTACACAGTTTATCTGATAAAGTCACATTCGGACTTTAGGTCCATCTGGCCCCACAGTACTGCTGAAAGTAATCATTACACATCATCATATCATCTTATTCTACATGTCATCAAACACAAGTGAATGTTTCCAATATCACCCAGAGGAGAAACATAAAACAGAACATTATTTTATTCATTTAAATCTGATTTTTATACATGAAGAATCACTTTATAGAGGTCAATTTGAACTCAGTATTTCACTTTTAGGTTCTAACATGGACTCTGGTGAATTGTTATAAGGAAAAGAAAGCAAACTGCACCTTTTTGTAGTAACCAATAATATATCTCGCTGTAACTCATTTTCTTCTCAGAAGTTGGAGAGGCTGCTCTGTAGAAGGGAAATACCGTATGATGTGAGGTTACAGGGAAAAACTAGGATCAATGGGTAGATGTTACGAGGAAAGCAATTTTGGCTTAATGTGAGGGAGAAACTTCTATCAAACTGGAAAATTAGCTGCCTTGAGAGTTATGACCGCCATTTAATGAAGAAGCACTTGCAGAGACAGGAAAACTATTATCAGAGTTATAGAAAGGGGGTTAGCAAGATTTTCCTAGGAAGGCACAGATAGTAAGTATTTTCATCTAAGCTGGCAGGATGGCTCTGTTATAATTGCTCAGTAATGCCTTCCTGGGCCAAAAACATAGGATATAGAAGTGAGGGTGTGCCTGTGTGTGGATAAAATTTCATTTAAACAAATAAGCTACTAGTACAGACCAGATTAGGACTGAGGATGAAATTTGCAACCAACCTCTGCTCCAGTGCTCACTGCAGTTACAAAACCTCCAAGTTTCAGTGGCTTAATATAGGATTGGCTGACCAAGGCCCACAGGCCTGTCTTTCCCACAGCCTGTTTCTGTATGACTCACAAGCTAAACATCGTTTTTATATTTTTAAAAGTCTCAAAGGAGAAGGAGAACAAGTGACAGAAACAGCTGGGGCCCACAAAGTTCTTACAAAGTATGCCCACCTAACAAAATAATATAAAATGCTCTACAGATTTGGATATTCTTACTTCAATAACCCCAACAGGAATTTCAATGATAAGGCATGATATTTCTATGTATCTACAATCCTAAAAGTTGTAGAAATATAGTATCTATAGGCTAAACAGAGGCTTATTTTTCCTAACATCATATCCTATAGCTTGTTGCTTTTTAAAAAACTAAATCAGAAATGGCATGAGAGTTTCCAGATACATTATCATAATAAGTTTTGTCTCATAAAGGTCTTCATATATTTTAGCTGATAAAAAGAATCTCAGCATTATGCACTCATATGAAAAAATAACAAGTTTGAGTCTCATAAGTTATACATGCCAAATAAATTAGAAATGATGCAAAAAAAAACAAAACAAAAAAAACAACCATTTGGCTTTAGAACACTCTAAGTTAGCCTCTTTTAAAAAAAAAAATAATACATTTATGTGTTTTTTTAAATATATTTTTATTGATTTCATAGAGGAAGGAAGAGGAAGAAAGAGATAGAAACATCAACGATGAAAGAGAATCATTGATTGGCTATCTTCTGCAAGCCCCCCACTGGGGATCGAGCCCACAACCCGGGCTTGTGTCCTTGACAGAATCTAACCTGGGACCTTTCAGTTCGCAGGCCGACGCTTTATCCACTGAGCCAAACCAGCTATGGCTAGCCTCTATTTTATATACTTTTTTTTTTTCACCTCACTCCATCATCCATATTTTTATATATTCACTCAGTTATGTCTTTTGTGGTTGATTTTCAGTTATTTGGTTCAGCAAAGTTACCAATGATAGCAAAAATAAAAATTATCCCACTTTTCCTTTTCTGTTTTATTGGCTGGTCTAAAAATCAAATTGACGGGAAACAGATTGACAAGAGAAAATAACCACCATTTAATTAAGTATATACATACACAGGTTCCATAAGAATAGGGGGCCCAAGAACAAGTCTGGCAATTGATGCTTATATGCCACCTTGAGCTTAAGAGAAATGTGGGGTGACTGAACACAGTGGTTTGAACTTTAAAGGGGAGAAAGGAGTTCACTTAGAGATGGAGAAGCAAATGTTTTGCAGATAAATGTTTGCTGGGCCATCTTTAACAATGAGACAGAAAGAACCTTGATCTAATGTTCCTTGCTAGGTTTCTTCCTGTGTATCGCACACTAAATCATTTTAAATATGGTTATATATGATGGTATTTCCCTTAATGGAACAAGTCTTAATTTTCTTTTAGGTAGGTTGGAGGAAAATCATTGAATTTTTCTAAGTCTTTCCTGTCTTAAAAATATCCAACTTAAAATAATATCAGAAAGAAGTTATATAATATTATGAGATGGAAAAACATTTTCCCTATCAGTAGCAACAAAAGAGATAATTAAAATTTTTATCACATTATTGTTTCAGTTCTCATTCTCACAGATTTTTAGCAGGAGAGAAAGATTGAGAGAGAGAAGCTAAAATTTGAAATAAACCTTACTGCTTGCTATAGTAAACATCATTAAAAGTGTGAGAGACTAATTGACAGCACTTTACAAATGAATTTAAGAGAAAATGGTTCAATCACTCAAATAATTAAGTAAAAAAGAACATAGTGATACGGTTGTAATTAGCTAGTTATTGATAATAGGAAAGGAGCAAAGGGGAGAGACCAGACAATATAGACATGTCATTTGGGAGGCTTAATCAGGAAGATGCAAGTTTGCACTCTCCAGGGAACCACCAGCCTGCAAAACAGGCTGCAAAATATTGGGTGCAGGACTCCAACAAAGGGAAGACAGATGCATGCCTAGTAAAGTTCAGTGAGATGGGGAAGGTACTTGTCTGCCAGTTGTGCCTAGGAACAGAAATCCTTGGTCACAATGGGCATGGCCACTCCAAGCTCGTGAAAACTTGGGGATATATAATCTACTAAACAAAGAAATTCTCCCTCTTGTTGCTCTTAGTACACTGCTGCTTAGCTTGTGATTCTGGGCTCTCCTGTGCTCTGGGCTCACTCTTGGCTCTCTTGTTGTTCCCCGCTCTTGGCACGCTTGGCTCATGATTCTTGTGATGCTTGGCATTCTTGCATTTGCTCCAATGTCCCTCAGCTATGTGGACCCCTCATGCAATGGAGTAATGGACTGCAGCTGGACACACAATTTAAGGTAGCCTCAGCTGGATTGGACCATGCCCTAACATAGATTGGAAACTCTGGACACTGGTTCTGATTTTAGCTCTACCAAAGCCCTAACTACCCTTCTTCTATGACTGGACTAAGGGAAATGGGACTTTGGACACCCAGGGGTATAATTCCATGGAAATAAAGCTTTCCTCATCCTCTAATAGGTGCCTCTGGCAATGTTTCTTTTAGTGGTACCCCAAGAGGCCCACTTCCATGAGTAACTGGACAAGAGGAGTCCCTCTCCCTCCAGTACCAGTGGGGGTAATAGAAACTGCAGAGAAGTAATCAGCAAAATAGCCATTAAATTGGACAAAACTAAAGAGAAAGAACCAAATAGTCTGTTTGAAAGCAAGTGAGAGAACCTTAATCTTCAGGATTTATTAAGACAACAAAAGCAATAACAAGTACACTTGCTGACTGAAGTTACCTTAAAAAAGTGGGATCAACCAACACTTCGTTTCAAGTTACCAACATCGTATCTAAACTATGCAATAGCTAAGTTATTAAATGCTAAAAATATCCTATATACCTGGAAGAGACCCAGAAAAACTGAGCTACTCTTTAAAATGACCCAGCCCACTACTCTAAATGCCATCTTCAGCTAAAGACAGAAGACAGGCCTTGGAGATGGAGGGGAAGTGGGAGAAGGAATAATCATGGCAGGTAATCAGGCAAAGCACAGCAAACAAGATGAAGTTTTTATGCAAATGGAAGTCTTTACCTTCTCCATTGATAAGAGTTTCTAGAGATTTAATCATTTTCTTTCTGGTACAAATTAGGAGACACCTTTAAAAATGGAGAATTTCCTTATATGTGTAAATTTCTCTTATAAAAAGTCAACTGCCACTTGGCTTTCAGAGCTATTTCTGTGTCTGCTTTTTCTTAAAAATAATCAGCTTGAGATAATTCTTATGTCAAAGAGGAATATTTTGAAGTGGCATATTGTGCTCCCCTTTAAAACCAAACATGGATTTCAAATTTTGTGAAGGTGAGCAATTAAATGTTAACCTGTATAATATTTTATATGCATCAGAGTTGAATTAGTACCAACTGTTATTTGTGATTTTAATATCCATTGAGAGTTTTCCAGATCAAATTGTCCAGCCCTAGCAAAAAAGATTTAGTCACTTTCCAAAAAGCAAAAACCAAAAATAAGGGGAGAAGAAATATGTGAATATAGGACATGCAGGCTGAGGGTTGTAGATAGAGATTTTTAAGAAAAAGCTTTTAAAATGAGAGGTAAGAGAGTTATATGTATGGAAAGTCTGTCAAAGATAAAAAAAAAAAGAAAAAGAAAAAGAGAGAGAGAGAGAGATTTAAAAATCACTGCTCTGGACTATTTGTCACCTTTATAATGTTTCAGTAAACTTCTATTTGTTTTTCTTTTGTTAATCTGTCTTTTATTAATGAGGGGCCTCAATTGGGAAACTAGAGGAGTACAGGGAAAATTATTTTTTCTCTGCTAAAATGTCCCCTTAAGATCATAAGTGATTAAAAATGTCCACTATTTTTTTAAATCCTCACCCAAGGATACTTTTCCATTGATTTTTAGAGAGAGTGGAAGGGAGAAGGATGGGGAGAGAGAGAAAAACATTTATGTGAGAGAGACACATCCATTGGGTGCCTTCTGCACATGCCCCACCAGGGACAGGGATAAAGGTATGTGCCTTTGACCTGGAACTGAACTCTGTCAGCAGGGCTAATGTGCTAACTGTGAGCAAAACCAGCTAGGGCAAAAATCTTCACTGTTAATCCACTTTTCAACACTGCCAGAGGTACTAAACAGCAATAAGGCAACAGAAAGATGTAACGTTATTAGCATGTAAAAGAAGAAGTATATATGGTCATTTAATAAAGTTATTATTATATACTGAAAAAATCCAAAAGCATCTAAAGACAAATTATTAGAATTAGACTATGAATTCAATACAAGATCAATATAGAGAAGGCAACTATATTTCTATGTGGTAGGAGCAATTAGAAAGTGAAATTAGAAAAATTATGCAATTCAATATTGCTGTAAGAACTTTGAAATATGTACTTAGGAATAAATGTAATAGAAGATGAGCAAGACCTATACAGAGAAAACTACAAAATAATGTTGAGGGATATTTTAAAATGTATCAATATACTTGGGAAATTTTATTATTTTCAGTTTGGAAGAGTCAGTATTTGAATGACATCAGTTCTTTCAAGGTAAACTAGATTCAATGCAATATCAGTCAAAAATTTTCCAGAGTCCAGCCCAAATAGCTCAGTGGTTGAGCATCAACCTATAACCAGGAGGAGGTCATGGTTCGATTCCTGGTCAGGGCATGTGCTTGGGTTTCATGCTCAGTCTCCACTCTGTGGCATGTAGGGGACAGCCAATCAATGATTCTCTCTCATCTTTGATGTTTCTAACTCACCACCACTCTCCCTTTCTCTCTCTATAAAAATAAATAAAACACATTTTAAACATATTTCCCCTCCAAAATAAATAAATTATAAAAATTAACAATGTGAATCTAATATTTATGTGGAAATGGATAGGCCCAATAATAATGTAACAATCTTAAAGGAGAATAAACACCACTAATTTAAACACACACACACACACACACACACACACACACACACACACACACAATGATACAAGGGTGGTAGGTGGGAAGTAATAAACTAAGAACCTTGTATGCATATATGCATGGCCCATGGCCACAGATAATGAGGTGGTAAGGACCTGAGGTGAGGGGTGGGGCAGGGCAGTCTAGAGGGAATCAATTAGGGTAAAAATATATAATATTTAAGACCTTGGCGTTAGCATTTAGGTGCATACAGAAGACACTGGAACAGAAAAGAAAACACAGAGCCAACACATCTATGCAGTCCCTTGATTGATTTAAGGTGACACTACAATATAATGGGGAAAGGGTGATCTTATTAGTAAACTAGGCCCAATGCATGAAATTCCTGCAAGAGGCTTGGCCCTCGCAGCCTAGACTTCATCCAGATCATTTGGAAGGTCGTACAGCCGTTCAGTCTACTTAGCATATTGTGCCTTTATTATTATAGATGGTGCCAAGTTGATTGGATATTTATATAGAAAAAGAGAATAAGAATTTGAATTTCTGACCTTGGTTGGGTAGCTCAGTTGATTAGAGCATAGTCAGCATATTCCCTGGTTGTAGAATTGATACTTGTTCAGGACACATATAAGAAGCAACCAATAAATGAAGTAAGTGAAACAACAAATTGATGTTTCCCTTTCTCTCTGTCCTTCTCTCTCCCTCATCCTTCCTCTCTCTCTCTCTAAAACAATAAATTAAAGACACACACACACACACACACACACAGAATTTGAATGTCTGGGCCTGTGGTACTGAAGGCATTAACTTAGAGAAGACAACTACCTAAATATTTTTGTTTGTGTTTTTTTTCAATTCCTCTTGGTGGGTGGCTTATTTTAAAGATACATTTGGTGACTGAATACCAAATATTTTACTATCCTGCTACAAGAATAGAAGATATTGCTTCTATTCTGCAATATCTGATTCTTAATATTTAACTCACCAATCCCTCCTGTAATTAGTTCCACATGATAAATTCTAGTCCCTGAGCATAAGTTTTCTAATCATAAAGCTTAACTAAAGCAACAGAACAGCCCTACCTCAAAACAAACAAACAAAAACCAATGACTTAAGTAAATTAGAAATTTTATTTTTCGTCATTATAAGTCATTATTGTACTGGTCAGTTATTTTATTATTTTATTTTATTTTTATTTATTTCAGAGAGGAAGGGAGAATGAAAGAGATAGAAACATCATGGATGAATCATTGATGGGCTGACTTCTACACATCCCCTACTAGAAACTGAGCACACAACACAGGCACGAGTCCTAACTAGGAATTTAAGTGTGACCTCTGGGTTCATAGGTCAATGCTCAGCCACTGAGCCATGCCAGCTGTGTTGTAGTCCATTCTTGAAAGAGGTTGGGATGAAAAATTGAGTCAACCAGTTTAGAGCACCTACCTCGGCTTCCATGATATCCAAAATTCTGTAATTTAAAAAAAATTAACAAAAAAAAACCCTGTCATCTACACTAATAAAAGAGAAATAAGCAAATTGGCCCTACATTTGTGACACTCATCAGCCAATCAGAAGTGAATATGCAAATTAACACAACAAATATGGTGTGTTAATTTGCATGTGCAGGTGCTGAGTAGCTGGGGGCATTCTGCACCACCCCAGATGTTCTGGGCCTCTGGGCAGCATGGGAAGGCGGAAAGGTGGCTCTGGGCTGGAGCCAAGGCAGTACGGGCATCCAGGGGAAGGAAGGCCCATTCTTGCACAAATCTTAGTGCATTGGGCTTCTAGTTTATTAAGAATCTACTCTGTGCCAGATGAAACAATACTTTCTATTTCATCTAATACTTTCAAATATTTTATAGACAGTTTAATATTCTCATTTTATTAAAGATACAAAAACAGACTAACTAAAAAGCAGTTACAATAAAAATATATATTTAAAAAAACTTGCCCAAGTTTAGCAATCTAACTATGCAAAGCCAAAGCATAAAACAACTTCAGTGTGGCTTCAGTAATGAGATTCTTTCTACCATTCTTTGCTTTCTTTAAAACTGAAATTGTATCAGTACAACAAGTTTTTTATTTTCAAATGTTAAGTTTATTTACGGTTGGACTAAAACAAACTCAGGGATGTATGAAAAAAAGTTGTGTTAGTTTTAAAATATGGATATTTTTTTAAATGACTGACAGGATGCCTAGCTCATTCAAAGGGAAAGCACACACAAAAAAAACCCCAAAACCCAAAATGTTAATGTTCATGCATTCAGTGAGTCAGAATGTAAATGTTATACTGCAGAAAACTCTAACTCCATTTAATTGATAGTTTGCTCTTGGCAAAATAACTGACGATTTGGCTGAAGATAATAGCCTAGACATCTGTGTACTAAGACCCCTGAGCAAGTGCTACATGTCATCTGTATTCAGCAACACAAAATTTTGTTATATCCAAGTTTCCCTGTCAGTCATGAGATTTAAAATATGACAGAAGTATCTTTAAACAAATATGGCAATGATGAATAGATCCAGAAATTGAGGGCATAAATGCAATACTGAATATCAATTACTTTTCTTCCTTCATAGACTAAGCAAAAGTAAATCTTCAAAATATTTTTCATTTTAAGAAAAAGAGAAAGAAACATCCATGAAATCCATCTAGACCTAAAGCAGGTACAAAAATGACATAGAGTACCCCATCCAAAAAATGCATAATTCATCAGGTCTTTGCTTTTAATAAGGCTGAAGACAGATGAGAGACTAAGACTTACTGAAGACCTTGAGAGTTGGCTGAAATTTCACCCAAGAACTTGCAAGATTTAATCAAAGCCCCCTTTGTTGAAAAGCAGATTTACATTCCAAATGAAAGTATTCAGAGCACCAAAAATCAGAAGGATGGAAGAATGAAACAGAAGGTCACTTCTTATATTTCTTATAATTGGAGCATTCTCTGCCATCCTTCGTGCTCAGCTAGGTCACAAAGAAAGGTATTTGACTCTTTATTGTAGTTTATTCAGTGAAAGTAGTACAAAGTACAAGTTACTAATGCTATCTCTGGAAAATAAACTTGGAAAAATTAACATAAGTAAAAATGTAGTTGCAGACAATGGAATTATTAAAAATACAAACATAACCATAACTTAGTGGTCTCATTTTGTGGACAAAAACAAACAAACTAACAAACACAGAAAAACAAAAAAGATTCCATAGAAACTAACCTCACAGGGTGATCATAATTTACGAACTAGGTAGGTCATGGTGGATAGTCACAACCCAGGCCTACAGCTTCTTTAAATGGAAGGTTTTCAAGCCAGCTTTACCCATTTTCTTCTGCATCTGGGTTAGCACACCTTGGAAATGGCAGAAGTGATACAAAGGCATGGCCACCTCAAGAGAGCTGATAATACTGTTAACTGTCCTTTAATCCCAGCCTTGCTTTCTCCCTCCTTCATGTAATCTCCCCCACACTCCCTCCTTAATTTCAAATGCATGAAAAACCTACAAAATTGTTCTCTCACAGCATTTTAGATCTTGTTCTCTGGCATAAGTCATCAGTCTAGATCTTCCACCCTGGCATATGTCATCATTTTGGCTCAACTTAATTCATAAAAATTTTCTATAGGTTTGGATGTTTCTTCCATTGACACAGTTTAGCATAATATTCATTTTGTATAGGTATCTGAGATAAGCACAAATACAATTTTATTTAATCATTGCTATTGTAATAGCCTTTATTTACACTGAAACATGCACAAGGGACTCTGCTGGGTAGTTTTCATGCATTACCATCTTTATCTGACTTTGTGTTGAATTTTTTCAGAGCTTGGTGAAATTCCCCTTTATTTACTCACTGAATTTTGACTCATTTGCCTGATAAAAACTCTTCAATTTACATCTTCATGTAAATTTTTCTTATATATGCTATTTTTCCCTAGTCCACAACCTAATTGAAGTCTGTGCTTGAATATATCATAAACATTTCAAATCCATCATGTCCAAAGCTTATCTCTTGGTTTTTCCAACCAAAGCTCATCTAAACTTAGTTCCTCTTTCCCAAGTTAGTTTCAATGTAGCCTTGCTTTTCTCGATCTGCCTGTCCTCGCATATCTAATCTATCAGATCTATCAGTGTTGCTTCTGTTCTAAATATCAAGTCCATCCTATCTCTCCAGCTCAACTGACAATGACTTTGCCAAATCAACTGTAATTACTTCCTTGGACTACTGCCTTGAAGTCCTAACTGATATCTGTGTTCATAGACACTCTCCCCACACCTCATTTTTAGTAGCCAGAGTGATTTTTAAATAAGATCATGCCCATCCTCCTTTCAAAAAAATTTAAAATATAACAAGTATCTGCCTTTTACCTACAGGTCCTTGGATAGTCTGGCCTCTTGCTAAGTCCTAGCTATATTTCAAGCCCATGGGCAGTTTGAGAATAGGGATATTAGGAACTGGGGCTGAAGGAAGAGTGCATATTTTATTTCCCTTCCATCTCAGTGGCCAGCATGGTTTTTGCAAATGAGCCAACACCAATAAATATAATTGAGTAAATGAATAAGAGCCATTGAGAAGCAATCATAACTAGTCATATTGATGGTGCTTTTTCATTTTTAAAAAATTGTTTTTGGTAGTGCTCATTCAGACATCAATGCCGAGGATGATAATACAGCAAATGCAATAATATAATGTTTATTTGTGGAGCATATTAATTCTTCGCTGTACACGATAACACTGAAATCCATATAGTTAATCTTTACATAAAAATAGATTATCATGAAGTTAAATATAAATTACACGACTATTGGCAAAACTGAGATTTGTCTAATGTTTGTTTTATACAAAATCTCATGGCCTTAATCTCTTCTCTTAGCAAAAATTGACTCCACACTTATAAAATCACTAGAGGCCCGTTGCACAATATTCATGCAAGAATAGGCCTTCCTTCCCCTGGCTTCACTCCCAGCCACCAAGGAGCTGGCAAATCCTCACTTCTGTTCGGAGCACCACTCCTGAGCTCCCTCCACTGCCCCTCTTCCCCTCACAACAGGCATCCCGCCCCTCCCAGCCACTCTGTACCTGCATATGCAAATTAACTCGGCATCTTTGTTGGGTTAATTTGCATACTCATTCTGATTGGCTGTGGGCTTAGCAGAGGTACAATCAATGTACATGTTTGTCTATTTTTAGGTAAGATAATGCTGCTAGTAGAAGTGTCGGATGTGTGATCTTAGCCTAAATGAGTCCACTCCTGCTTACATGAGTATTGTTGAGCTTTGGAGTCAGGTGACAGAAGCCTCAGTGTACTACCCACCATTTGCTTTATCTTTTTTGTCAATGCAAAATTTGCTATATTTTGTTCATAATGTTTTACTTTCTTTGAATATGTTCACATAGTAGTAGAGTTAAATTTGTATTTCAACTAGCCAGTTTATCTCAGTGGGTAGAGTGTTGGCCTGCAAACTGAAGAGTCACAAGTTCGATTCTGGCCAAGGGCACATGCATGGATTGTGGGCTCGATCCCCAATAGGGGGTGTGCAGAAGGCAGCTGATCAATGATTCTCTCTCATCATTGATGTTTCTCTCTCTCTCTCCCTTTCCCTTCCTCTCTGAAATCAATAAAGATATATATATATATATAATGTATATTTCTAATGATATACATAAACAAATGGAAAACACAAGTTCCAAACAATTTTTAGGAAGGAATTACAGGGACTGGATTTTTCATGTGACTACAGCTACAGAACATAATGCGTTAAACAGTGACTACCACTGTCAGTGAGTGTGTTTATGACAGACAACATGAAGTAATAGAAAGGACCCAGACTTTACAGAAAGACAGAGCTGGGTCTGATATTGCTCTACTATTGTTTAGAAATGTCAAAGTAGGCAGTTTTAACCTTCTGTTAACCTTAAATATCCACCCCCATGAAACTGATATTAATACATAACATTCAGTATTCTTTTATTTTTTTGTTAATCCTGAGCTGAGAATATTTTTCCTATTGATTTTTAGGAAAAGTAGAAGGAAAGAAGAGAGGGGAAGGAGAGAGAGAGAAACATTGATGTGAGACACATAGATTGTTTGTCTCCCACACCCACCCTGAATGGGGATCAAACCTGCAATCCTTTGGTGTGTGGGCTGACACTCCAACCACTGAGCATGTTCAGTGTCTTTTCAAAGATCTGCAATGGCAGTTTGCTGCTGTTGTTTTTAACATAGCCACGTTTTCTTCTTGTGATGAGAACTTCAAAGATTTACTCTCTTAGCAACTTTCAAATATACAACACAGTATCATTAACTATAATTACCATGCTGTACATTGTTTTATTATTACTGTTATCATTATCATCATCATTAATAGAAACTACAAACACATGTCTCTTATTCTCTCAAAGTGTATTCTGTGTTTTGTTCTTTTTTTAGGTAGTTTGGTGTTTTTTTTTTTTTTTTCTCCTGTTATTATTCTCTCAGGAAAACAACAAAGGTGTTAAGATTGATCACATACTTTGCTTTTCCCTCTGGCCACCATTTATCTCTGTTGCAAGTAAACAGCAAAGTAAAATCTTCTCTTATTAAATGAGATTCCATACAAATTCCACACAGCCTATACCTGTAAGAAAAAAGAAAGGTCTCTCTTTTAGGTGCCCAGATTTGGTCTTCCAGTGTAAATCAATAGTTACCTAATTACACCATTCCTTGGTCTTTAGTCAGCCAGTGTAGGAACTTTACATTGCATATCAGATATGCAAAGCCCTTTTTCAATTAATTTGAAAGAAAACCATCTTATACAGTCCTCTTACTGTTCAGCTAATTCCTATATCCCTATGACATCAGTCTAATTAGGACTTGACAAACACAATTTAGAGCTAGAACTTGAAAAATACAATCAAATGGCTTAAATGCAAAAAAAAAAAAGTGATTTGGAGTATTAAATGTAAATGGCATTTTAATTCTAAAAATTCATCAGTTTGGAACTTAATGAAATTAATGAAGCAAGAAATAAGATGCAAATCCAAAAGTTTATATTCCTCTGCTCAGTTGGTTGCCCTGGGCAAGCCCTAAAGAGGAATCAAAGCCAATTACAGCTGTAAGTAGTAATTTGGAATGTGCTTCCATTAAATAGTTATATATAAGGAGATGGTCTGATAAGGACTTTCTTAACAAGCAGCACATTCAGTTGAATATATGTAAGTATGTATGTTGCATGTACATAAATGGGTGATAGGGAAATAAAGAGTTGGATAAAGTGGATGGATATTATCATTTTTTTAAAAACAGATGCTTAAATGTCCTAAAATTTAAGGGTGAAAATCTAGAACCTAACTATAACTGGAAAGTAGAAAACCCTTGGAAATGCTGAAATCTTGGCACTCTTAGCAAATGATTACAGGTATGTTAATAATATAAGAAATTTCCTACTTGTATGATAGATATAATATATCATTTAGAGAAAAACCCCAATAATCACCTATCTACCTCCCATATTATAAGAAAACTAGTGACTTTGTGCACAGATTCGTGAACATTAAGAGGGAATCAATTAGAAAAAAATATTTGTGTAGTAATTATGTTACTGCAAAAATTTACATGCCAAAATAGTATATATAATATCTACATAATAAAAAAACTAAGCGACTGTTAAGGCGGAATGACCAGAACAATCAGTCGCTATGATGCCCACTGACCACCAAGAGGCAGATGCTCAACACAGGAGCTGCCCCCTGGTGGTCAGTGCGCTCCCACAGGGGGAGCACTGCTCAATCAGAAGCCAGGCTCATGTCTGGCGAGCACCTCTCCTGCCTCTGCAGCAGCACTAAGTAAAAGCAGCAAGCACAGCAGTAAAGAGCAGGCAGGCAGTAAAGAGTGAAGGGTCCTGGGCTGCAAGAGGAATGTCAGACTGCTGGCTATTCTCTGAGGGCTCCTGGACTGCGAGAGGGCACAGGCCAGGCTGAGGGACGCCTCTCCCTGAGTGCACGAATCTCATGCACTGGGCCTCTAGCAGAATTATAAAATTAAAATACAAAATATTTTAATATCACTATTCATCCTTTCTCTATAATAGAAGTATTGGAGATAAAAGAAAATTAGTAAAATGTATATAAAAATAATATATAAATTGATTTAACAAATAAAGAATAACATAATCTAAAAAAAACCCCAGACATATAAAAACAACAAAAATATGATATAAAAGCAATGACTGAAAAATTGATTAAACTTATTCTAATATCTCCCTGTACATCGCATTAAGAGTGAAAACACATTCAGAGTGGTTGACTTACTTCTCTTGTGATGAAGTATTTACAACTGTAACTTTAATGTCACACACTCATCAAACTCGAGAGAAAGCAACATATAATGGATCATGTCCGAAAATGGGTTCAGGTAGGAATATTTCTACTCCGTCTAGTTTGTCCTTGTGATTTACCAATAGTCATTGCAAATGCTGGCACCATGAGAAACTGTCTTTGAATTAATTTAAATGGGAGGCCAATAGCTGGTCTTCAGATACTTTCTGGCATCACCTGCGATTGGCGCCAGCGAGAGCTTTATATGCATCGTGCATGCACAAGTCAATGTTTATTTTTAAATTGCCAGTGTGTGTCATATGTACCGGCCGGTCGGCCAGTTGGACGTTCAGACGAATGTACAGTTGGTCACTTAGCCTTTTATATATGGAGAGTCTGTGTTTATATTTTTTAAAAATACTGTATTAGTGACTATCAAATTGACTGGTATTATTTCCATACAATAAAATGCTGCCCTTTAGAGTGTGATAAATGCTGAAAGATGTTTACTCCTATATAATTAATGTTATAATAAAAAATATAGAACATTTCCTGACTTTCCAAATTTCTCCAAGTCCTCTCAGCCATCCTGCTGGCCCCTGGCCCCAGGTCACTACTGATCTGATTTCTAGCACCATGGATTAATCATGTCTCTTCTAAAATTGTATATAAAAGGATTCATGTGGGATGTACCTTTTTTGCCCTGATTCTGACACTCAGTATTATGATTTGAGATTCATTCATGTTGTTGCATATTTCAGTAATATATTAATATTTCAGAGACATATTAATCCAGTGTTACACCCAAACAGATTCTTCCCTAGTCAAGCTTTTTATGAGACATCAGTTTATACCTGATTTGATGAAGAAGTCTTTTGATAGACTTTAAAACAGATTCTTGCTTAACACAAAGAATTACATTTTTTTAAATGTGTTGTTTATAGCCACTAAGTTTTGGAGGTAATTTATTATCCTATATAATAAAAGCCTAATATGCAAATTGTTCCACCAGGAGTTCAACTGGGAGTTTGACTGCTTGCTATGATGTGCGCTGACCACCAGGGGACATCACAGAACATGGCGGCATTGGTGACGCGATGCTGGCAGCAGTGGAGGTGCTGCCAGCCCCGATGGGTCCCAATGATAACAGGACCACGGTGGGATGGTAGAGCAGACGAGCAGGCAGCACCAGGCCAAGGCAGGTGTGAGCAGGAGCCCAATTGCTCCCCTGGATGCTCCGCAGATGGTGACCAGCAGTGGTGGTCGGAGGGCTAGGCCACTGCCCCAGGTACTGAGGGAGCTGGGCAGGGGGCCTGGCCCTGATAGATTGCCCCACAGATGGCAATGGGAACTGGGGAAGGATGGCAGCCACCAACCTGCGGCACCCAGGCTGGGGGCTGTGACCTCTTGCAGGGTACTTAGGGGTGGGGGTGACAGGGACAGAAGTGCAGAGAGAATGCCACCAGGACCACAGGGGCTGGTTGGGCTCCCCATGGGTTCACTCAAGAGCCAGTCTGTAAGGCCAGCTGGAGAGAGCACACTGCCTGCCCAACTTCTGTGTAGCATCACTGGGCAGCCCAGAGGCCCACACTGTGCCCAGGCCCATGGCATCCAGCCAGACTCACCACATCTCCACATGGGAACTTGGGTACCATGACTCAGGCGGAGGGGGGCATGTGGGGACCCAGGGGCCCAGGTGCTGCCCAGAGCCCAGAGGTCAGCTGCAATCTGCCCTTCCATTCCAGACACTCAAGCTTAGATCGATGGCCAGGCCTAGGGACAGCACCTGTGCATGGATATCATGCACCGGGCCTCTAGTGTAGGAATAAGTAACTAATAAATATTTTAAAGCATTTCACTTAATAAGGTTGATGACCCAGTGCTCAAATGTTAGAGAAATTAGAGACAGGGTACAAATTAAAACAAATCTGTTCATTAGATGATCATGTACCACAGTGTTATTCCTTAAACATGATGTCATCATCAATTATATAAAAACATTTTAAAGGTGACTTTTTTTTTTTTTAAACTGAGTTGCTGCCTTTCTTCTCTGTGTGGGTTCTTGAGAAATATATTAACCCAGCAATCTTAATCTCTGAAAATAAAAACAGAAAGTGCCTTTAGTTCAAACCCCTGTTTTTAAAAAGCTTTTCTAATGTAATGCATTGCTCCACTTTCCTGCCTTTATAAATATAGTGCAGTGAACTCAGCTACCTTCTTTTGATAGCTTTCATGCAATGCCCCAGCTCTACATTGTAAGTGGATTCTCAGTCTGCAGTAATTTGGATGTAAGAAGTGAAGGGTAGGGAAGCACTCAATCTAAAATATTCACTCAAATGGTTTTTGGAATAAAATATGAAAACTTTGATTCCTATCTACTGATTTAAATTTATTAATCTATAATACTGATAGTGTATAAGAGCAATAATAAAAATGCCAAACACTGTGAATTCATATATATATATATATATATATATATATATATATATATATATATATATATATTGTAATTTCTATAATAACTGTTTAAAAATTGCATTACTAATATTCCCTTATTTTTGTCAAAGACTTTAGAGGAAGAACAAACAAACAACAAACAAACAACAAACAACAAAATTATTATGGATTACAACATTTTCCATGTTGTAATCCATAATAATTTTTAGTTAACCAATATATCCCTTAGTTATTACACTATCATATTAAAAACATATGGAAGAATATTAAAATGGAAGATAAAAAACATGACAACTTTTTTTTAACACATACTTTTAAACTCCTGTTCTATATTTAAGATCTTACCCAAATTATAAAAATGACTATGAAATCTGAGTGAAAAATTGTGAAGACTGTTATCTGTGTAAGAGGTGGAAAAATCACAGCTTGAATTTGGTATCCCAGGTGGAGTTTTCTGCTCTGGAAATTAGGAAAACAAAACCTTTGACATCCATGTTAGAAAATATAGATATGGAAATTATTCTAAAAATTACCATGCAACCCCAATCTGTCAATTTAATTTTTATTATGTGGATTATTACCACATCTAATGTATTCTTACATGCTTGATTTCATACCAGACAAGATTTAACAATGAATTTACAACAATATATTGATTACCTAAGTTCTACTTGCCACCATTCCCTTTATCTCTCCCCCATTCTTATTTTTATAACAGGATGAATTAAAAAATAGTTGAGGGCCCTGGCCAGTTTTCTCCAGGGTTAGAGCATCAGCCCTCGGACTGAAGGATCATGGGTTTGATTCCAATCAAGGGCACAGCCTATAGTTGCAGGCTAGATCCCTGCGCTGGTCTGGGCAGGTGTGAAAGGCAACCAATCCTCAGGTGAGGATTAACAAAACAAACAAACAAAAAAAGTTCAGGTTTTCCATTTTTATCATTGAATGGTCAAGGAAACCTTGTGCAATATAAATTTTGAAGAGATCTTATTCTGATGGTTTGTTTTATTTAATACTCCCCTAGAGTAGCTTATTTTCTTTGACTAAGAAGTATTGAAAAGTTCAGACTAACTTTAAGAAGAATTTGCTAATATATCAATGTGCTT
Source organism: Pipistrellus hanaki (assembly GCF_964339955.1). Classification (NCBI taxonomy): domain Eukaryota; kingdom Metazoa; phylum Chordata; class Mammalia; order Chiroptera; family Vespertilionidae; genus Pipistrellus; species Pipistrellus hanaki. Next base: position 21,198,564 of record NC_140510.1, read on the forward strand.
CAGTTGAGGGTCACTACTGTCAGCTGGGGCTCAAATTACTCACCTGTCAACCAGAAAGTCAGACATTAAATCTAGACTTACTATCATGGCTTGCAGCTGGAATTTATCTGTGAGACACCCAGGTCTACAGGTAATGAATTCTACCTTGATTTTCTAATGTTAACCCTAAATGACATTTCCCAAAGAAAGAAATAATGGTAGGTTTAAAAACGTTTATGCTGTTGGGAATTACAATCATGTAAAAAAAAAAATCTCAATTTTATTTTAACATTAGAATTGCTTATCCATCACCTATATAAAGCCATCTCACAACATGTTCCAGGCTGCCATGGGGTTAAATTCAAAGAAACAATCCAGCAGACAAAAATGAATAAAAGTAATATGATTTTAAAGAAGACTTTCTCATCAAGAGCACATCTTAATATACATAAAACTTCTTGAGAATTACTGGAAAAGTATAGAAGTTCAAGAAATAAGTATAGCAAGGACAAATTCTTTCCTATTAACTAGCAGAAGAATAAGAAGAAATTGAAAGCATTTATAATTATGTTTTTTGTCATTAATTTTAGCTATAAGAAATATTTGCAAATTAATGACCAGAGAGTTATTAAATGTTACCATAGTTCCATTAGGCCTTGCAATAAAAGAAAATTCTGATTTTTTTTTTAATTTGAAGCTATTTCTTCATATCGATTAAAAGACTTTCTGCAATAACACAATTCTTATTGGATATAGGTCCTTACAGAAAGAGAAATGAAGTTTTATCAAAAACTATCCTTTATTTTAATTCAAAAAAATATTTTAAGAGTTAAAAAATGTGTTGGAGTTTGATGTGTGTGTAAAAATATTCAAATAGTCATCTTCATAAATTTTTAATACTATTTTAATAGAAAAAAGACGGATTGACTTATGTAGCATTTTAAAAAAATAAGGAATAATATAAGACAGCTACATTATATAAAACAATATCAAATCATCTATAGCAAAACTTAACTTGTGTGTTTTTTTGTTTTGTGTGTGTGTGTGTGTGTGTGTGTTTTAATGAAGTGAAACTGTCTGTCTGTTCCCTTAAGTGTTAAGGCGATACAATTCTAGTCTATGCAGCACCAATTTAGTACTCCAGAAAGACGAACTTGGAATTTTAATATTTTATTATTATTTTAAAAGCTTTCATTTTCTAGTTCAATTCACTTTGAAGTTGTTACTTTTCTATCCCTTCCCAAGAGTAGGCAATTTTATTTCCTAGAGTAGAGCATTAATCTCATACAAATTTTATTTAAATCTGATCATTTTGCTAGCCTTCAAACATCTCATCATGTGTTTATTTCAAAGGCTGCTGCCTTATATTGCAATGTGTATTTTGTTATAATGAATAGCTATTCAACAAATTAAATAAGGAAAAACTAAAGTCCTGTGATGGAACCAGTGATATGAAAGTTAGAAGTGTAACCAGATCAGGGCACGTTTCTGTTTTCCTATTCTTTATCTTTATTGAGCAAAAAAAGACCAGGAAGCAGGTCTAAAAGGATCAGAGTTAATGGCAATGGTTGGATCTCTGTTGAAAGTTCATTCAGCCCTAGCTGGTCTGGCTCATGGATAGAACATCGGCCTGTGGACTGGAGGGTCCTGGGTTCAATTCAGTCAATGGCTGATCCCCAGTAGGGATTGTGCAGGAAGAAGCTGATCAATGATTCTCATCATTGATCTTTCTATCTCTTTCTCTCTTTCTCTCTAAAATTGATTTTAAAAATTTATATATATATATATATATATATATATATATATATATATATATATATATAAAAATTCATTCAAAAGAATACATTTATTATTTTCTTTCAATCAATTCACCACCCCTTTTGGCCTCCCTGCCTCCTCTCTGTAAAAAAGTTCCAAAGGAGAATTGTCCAGAACTCACTCCATGAGGAAGGAAGCCAAACATCTTTCTCTTCCTCCCAAGTAGCTGGGACGCCGACTCCCTGGGTCAGCATCCTTATCATATCAGGCTTTTCTAACACATAGAAAAGCCTGATATGACTGGCCTTGAATTTTGTAAGGAAAGGAGCCTATTAGATTTAAGAACACAGCATTTATAATCCAAACCAAGGGACTTTCGTGAGTCAAAGGAACACTTGATAATTGTGCTGGGACATAAATCAAGAACATATCAGCTAAGCATGCTTTACAGTCCTACAGGCCAGCACAGCTTATCAAAACTTTGTAATTGTTTTGTACTACTTTCTTTCCTTGAAAAAAAAAAAGTGTCTTGCATCTGTCTATGTAATGAACCTCACAGGAAGTTAAAATGGTGACCTTGGCAACATTTTAAATGACTTAAAGCTGGTGAGCTCTGAAATGGGGGCACCATGTTCTTAATACCTCGTCCTCTTAACCACTGACTGACTTATTTGACGTTTCTTTCCCTCAGTTGTTCACCTATAAAATGCAAGTAAAAAAGTACAAATTTTATAGGAAGGGTAGATGAACCACTGAGACTTGTGTAGCCCAGTGTATGGTCTGTCTTAGTAAATGGTTCACGTGCGATAGAAAAAAAAAAAAAAAAAAGTGCATTCAGCTGTTGTTGAGCAGTGTTCTGTCAATGACCATTAGGTAGGATTATAATGTTGTTCAAGTCCTCGAAATGCTTACTGATTTTCTGTCTCCTTGTTCCATCAATTACTGAGAGAGGAGTGTTAAAATTGCCACCTATAATGCAGATTTGTCAATTTCTAATTTTGGTTTAGTCTGTATTTGCTTCATGTGGCTTCAAGATCTTTTATAGGATACATTCACATTCAGGATTGCTATGTTTTCCTGATGAATTGCATCTTTTAGTCATATACTGAAATATTTTATCTCTGGAAACATTCCTTGTTCTACACTCTACTTTGTTATATCGTTCTTTTTCTATCTTTTTTATTTTAACCTGTATACTTATACTTAAAGTGGTTTCTGGTAAGTAGCATATAGTTCAGTCTTACATTTTTATCCAAATTGACAAACTATGTCTCTTAACTGGAGTGTGATTCGACTTAGATAAAAAGTAGTTCCAGATTTGTTTTGGTTAATTATGTCTCTGAACTTCCTATATGTCCCATTTTTTTCATTATCTGTTTTGTTTGTTTTTTTGTTTTGTTTTGTTTTTTGATTTTTTTCGTTTAAGTATTTTTTAAAATGTGTTTGCATTGATTTTAAAGCAAGAAAGAGGAAGGAGAGAGAGAGAGAGAGAGAGAGAGAGAGAGAGAGAGAGAGAGAGAGAGAGAGAGAGAGAGGTGAGACACATTGATTGGCTGCCTCTTGCATGTCCACTACTGGGGAACAAGCCCACAACCAGGGCCTGTGCCCTGACTGGGAATCTCACTGGTGACCTTTGGTTCATGAGACAGTGTTCAATCAACTGAGCCACACTAGCCAGGGCTTAGCTATTCCTTATTATTTCACTTTGTCTGCTCTGTTGCATGTTAACTATAACTCTCCCTATTTTCCAGCAGTTGCCCTGGAGCTTCCAGTATGTATCTTTAAGTTGTCACAGTCTGGCTTCAAATAGCATTACTCCATTGTATGTATCAGCATTTATATCTCTAACATACACGTTACTTTGGCATATTTTATATGCCTTACAATATATTATGTTTCATTTTCCTTTGAACAATTATCTTCTTAAAATACTAATAAATTAGAAACTTTTTATTTATTTATTTATTTTTATTTTATTTTATTTTTTAAATTTTTTTAAATAAAATTTATTGATTTTTTTTTGTCCCCCTCCCTCCCTCCCACACATCCCCTCCCTCCCCAGAGTTTTGTGTCCATTGGTTGTACTTATATGCATGTATAAAAGTCCTTCGGTTGATCTATTATCTCCCCCAGATCTTCCTCCCCTCCCCACTGTAATTTGACAGTCTACTTGTTGATATACTGTCTCTATATCTATCTTTTGGTTCATCAGTTTATTACCTGGATGGAATTGGAGAACATCATGCTGAGTGAAATAAGCCAATCAATGAAAGAGAAACACCACATGACCTCACTCATTTGTGGATAATAGAAACTTTTTAATCCTGCCACATACTATACTATTCTAGCATTATTTAGTCCATTGTGTAGATCCTAGTTTCTAGCAATGACTTTCTTGTATATTTCTTTTTATAAAAGTTATTTATTTTTATTTTATCTTTATTCTAGGACTAATTTAGACTATTAAATTATAGCCCTTCTAAGCTCTAGTGAATGCCTCACCATGTCCAACAAAATTGTATTCCCCTACTGTTTAGAACTCAGTGCCTTCTAGCCTTGTCTACCTCACAGATTTTTAGTAATTATTTGTTTACTGGCCTTGCTGAGTCTCATCCTCTGCATGCACAGATTACTGTTCGAGCACTTCTGTACGTATACTTTTTCTGTACAGTTTCTACCCATGTAGATACTTGCCCTGTGTAGTTTAGTTATTTCTATCTCCTTAAATGCCAATTTCTCTGTCTTCAATTCGTTAAGACTACCATGCTCTGCTGATTTTTCCTAGCTTGTGCTGAATCAGATAGTGCCTAAGGGCAGAAAATGGGTACACTAGTAGAATTTGCCTATGTTCAGCCTTTGCCTGGAGGAATACAGTCCTGTGCTGCCTGTTGTCCAACATTTGAAAACAATGGTTTCATAAATGTTGTCCAGGTTTCTAGTTGTTTAGAAATAAACATGCAGAGGCAGTTCAAATTATTTCAAACTGGGAATACAACTGGGGATATTGAGAGAGTTTACGTGTTAATACATAATAAGTGCTAACAACGGTTCTTAGCACATAGTAGCCAATCAGTACCAGTAAGTGCTAATTTTTAACTCCACTCAGTCCTCCATCTTTTGCTACACATTCTTCTACTTTATGACCTCCAAGAGGGCCAGGCTTTTCTCTGTCTCATCAACATACTGAGCTCCTCTCTGATTCATATTATATTAGAATGTGCCTGACAGTATTTACTTTGTCTGGGAAGGTCTTTCCCAAACTATTACTCCTAAACTATATGTGCTCCAAGTAACTCCACACTTTTCACTTATATCTCACCTTACCTGTAATTTTCTGAGATTTTTTTGACATTCCACCTGCAGTCTGTGTCCCTTATAACTATTTCATGGATCTTAAAAATTTGTTCAAAGGAATCCTTACAGTTTTTAATGACATATATTTTTGTATGATTGCATGATTAATAAGTCTCTCCCCCCCGAAAATGAATATTTAACCTGGCCCTAGATTTAATTAGAAAGAATCCACACATGAATGAGATCAGGGATGCTACCCTCACTTGCGCACAGTTGATTCTAAGTGTCTGCTGAAGTCCTGAGCACAGAGAATGTGCTCAATAAAAACTTAGTTGAAGGAATGAATTTGTGCTCTCACCTTGTGGCTCTTCAAGGAATATTTGTAGTTTTGCCTGAACATAAGCAAAAGAAGCAGTTACTGTTGTTACCTGAAAATAAAATTCAGTGAAATAAAATAAAATGTGGTTTATAGATCATTTATCATCCCCTCGTTCTGTAAGTAGGTCTTACTTCTGCTAATGCAAAATGTTTTTCTCAGAAAACATAATTTCATCAGTTCCATAAATGAAATAGGAAGCAGCATCAACAGAAAGAACAACATCAAAACCCTTCGAAATATTATAGTTTAAACAGACTCCCAGGTAGCCAGGAAATACCAAAGGAAACAAACCAATTCAAACTAACTCAATCCCTTGACACATTTCAGCATTTTTCATATGGGATTTCATTTTAAAGTTAGTCACAAATCTTCCTAAGTTAACCAAGAAGAGTTAATTTCCTCCTTTGAATTGAAATCTCCTGCCTCGGGGTAAAAAGTCTTTATGGGACAAATTTTAGCTCCAACTAAAAAAAAAAAAAACTTCTAAGAGAAAGTGAACACACAAAAAAACTGTAAAGACACAAAATTAATATATCATAAGAATCCCACCCCAAACTTCCGTAGGTGGTTGGCATCTGCTTAGAAGACAGAAAACTAGAAATTATACTACTTTCCTGTATCCTTGTAACATGCTATGGCATCAGACACAACAGCAAACCTCCATCTGCAGAATAACATATCTCTGAAGAACAGAGTCACAGTCAACCCTCTAACTTGAAACCTAAGGAAGTATAAATGCTTCCAAGGAGAGAGAGAATGAAAACACTTGTTTTTCTGTGGAAAATGTCCTATGGGAATGTAAAATTAATTCAGGTACTTCTAATTCTCATGGACTCCCATGAGAGTATGAACAAAAATCAATTTTATTCCAGTTTCATGTTCTTCTCCATGGACTGGAAAGCTTTTACATGAAAGATTAGTGGCAGAGGAAGTATCTGAGAAAGCCTCCTCCTAGTGTACAATGGGAAGAATAAAACAAACAAACAAACAAACACAGCATCCATAAATTGTGAGACAATATCAAATGTCCTAACATGCAGATAATTGGAAGCTTTATAGGAGAAGAGAGAAAGAACAGATAAATATTAGAAGAAATAATGCAAATACAGTGGTGCCTCGCATAACGAACGCCTCGCACAGCGAACTTTGGACAGGTTTTTCATGAAACCATCGGCCAAAAAGCAGAAAATGGATGAAGATGTGCAAGATTCGGTAGACTCTACTTAGTCTGTCTTAAAATTAAAAAAATGTGTGTTTTTTTTTTTTAAAAAAAATTATGTTTTTAGATGTATCTAAATAAAAATATGTCATCTTAGCATATTTTTTTATGTCATCTTAGCATATTTTATGCTACAGAAGGAATTATTCTTTTTAACATGTATTGTTATGGGAAAACGCATTTCACATAACGAACTTTTCGCATAACAAGCTTGCTCCTGGAACGAATTAAGTTCGTTGTGTGAGGCACCACTGTAATTATTCCAAGTTAATGGAAGATATCATATCACAGATGACCTGGCTGGTGTGGCTCAGTTGGCTGAGTGTTGTCTCATGCACCAAAAGGTTGCCAATTTGATTCCTGGTCAGGATACATGCCCATGTGGTAGGCTCACCCCCAGTAGAGGATGTGCAGGAGGCAGCCGATTGATATTTCTCCCTCGCTCACTCCCTCTACTTTCCTTTCTCTGTAAAAGTCATAAAAACATATTTTTTTAAAGAAAATTAAAGGCTATATCAGAGATACAAGAACCTAAGTGAATATCAAGCAGAATTAATAGCAAAATAAATTAATGTGTTAAAAAATAGACAACTAAGTAAATTATTGGTCAATCCTTCAATTAATCAGTCAGTAAATCTAGACATATCATATTCAAATCTGTTCAGTCATAAAAAATACAAATATCCAACAGGAACATGAAAAGGTGCTCAACATCACTAATCATCAGGGGAATAGAATTCAAAACCACAGTGAAATATCACCTCATACTTATTAGAACTTGGTTACCTTCAAAAAGGCAGGGTATAACAAGTTTTGTTCAGAATGTGGAGAAAAGAGAATAACTGTGCACTGTAGGTAGGAATGTAAATTAGTGCAGCTTCTATGGAAATCAGTATGAAACATCCCCAAATAATCAAGAATATATTACCATAGGATCCAGCATCCCACTTCTGAGTACACAGCCAAAGAAATAAAAATGATTTCAAAGAGATATCTGCAATCCCCTATTTGTTGTAACATTATCCACAATAGCCAAGATATGGTAAAAAATCTAAATGTCCTTCAGCAGATGAATGGATATAGAAGGTGTGGGATGCACATTCATTGGAACATTATTTCACCAGGACAAAGAAGAAAACTCTACCCTTTACAGCAACATGGATAGATCTTAAGGGCTTGGTGAAATACGTGAAAAAGAGAAAGACAAATACTGTATAATATTACATACATGGTGCAATCTAAAATAACTGAACTCATAAACACAGAGACCAGAATGGTGGTTACCAAGGTCTGAGGTATGGGGGAAATGGTAGACATTAGCCAAAAAGTTCAAACTTCCAGTTTTAAATTGAATAATTTCTGGTGATTATAATTAACAATACTAAATTGCATACAGGGTCCCCCCAAAAATGTATGCACACTTTAACAGCTAGTAGTTCAAATTTGAAAATGAAATATACTTAATAAATACTGCCTAAATAATTATACATTAATAATTATACATTTTTGGGGGGTCACTATATTTGAAAGCTGCTAAGGGAGTAGATCTTAAATGTTCTCATTTTCACAAAAACTAAATGGTCATTGTGTGATGTGATGATAGTATTACCTAAGACTATGGTGGTATTCACTTTGCAATATATATATGTATCAAGTGAACATATTGTATACCTGAAACTTATACAATATTTATGTTAATTACATCTTAATAAATCTCAAGAAATAGTTAGAAAGAGAAAATTTGAGTAAAGAACCTTCTATGACTATTTTTTTTTGGGGGGGGAGGGTTGTGGTTTGTGGTTTGTTTTTGCTTTTTTAATCCTAACTGTAGGATATCTTTTCCATTGATTTTTAGACATTGTGAAAGGGAGGAAGGAAGGGGGAGGAAGAGAGAGAGAAACATCAATGTAAGAGAGACACATCAATTGGTTGTCTCCCACACTTGCCCCAGCCTGGGGTAGGAATTGAATCCATAACTGAGGTACGTGTCCTTGACCAGAATTGAATCCACAACCCTTTGGTCCACTGAGCCAAAGCGGCCAGGGTGACTGTATGTGTGTTTTATTGGAGGTTTTAATATCCAGACTCTTTTCCACTGAACAGTTAATTTTTTATACTCATATTGCTCAACTCTCTAATGGTCATTGCAGGAGGATAACAGTGGATGTTTAGTAAATAGAAGTTTGTCCTGCCCTATAGACAGATCGGAAAAGATTTAGTGTGATAATCTCTTATGAGAGGCAAGGCCTCTAATTCAGTTTTTTCAGGTAGCTAAGGGAGGACACTTGCATTTCAGTAAGAAAAAAAAATTTCTGAAGAATAAGTCTCAAAATTCCAACAGCAGGGATTATTAAATGTTTCAAATGTACTAAAAGTATAATGCCAGGCTAAATGCCTCTTGAGGACAGTGAATTTATTTTTCACTTGATTTTCCTTTGGCACTAATAAAATATCTGAACCATATAGTAGTAAACAAACATTTAAAAGATGCCCCAGAGGATACTATTCTAATAAAATTCTAAGCAGGAATAAAAACAAGAAACTCTTATAATGAAATAATTATAAATCAATGCCACTTTAAGTATCTTTTCTCTACTTTCTATCACATTGCTCTGCAGTGTACTTTGTAAATTATAACCTTTTTCGGGGTACTTCATCAAACCAAGCTTAGTCTAAGCATTTATTTCCAACCAACTTTCAACTTTCTTTAAAGTGACACTAGACAATCTCTGACTCTCTCCTGAGAAATTTAAAGAAAATAAATTTTAAGAATGCATTTGACAGCAACAATGAATGGCACAACAGTTTAGCTACTGAGTTTGTTCTCTATTAACAACACTATTGGATTTAACACGGGATGGATTGTCTTCAGACCAATAGAGAGACAGATGCTCACAATGTTTATTGCCTATGAGATGAAGGGAGCCAGGATCCTCTGGAAGGGAGGCCAGCCAGCAAAATGAACCCAACTGCATGGCAATACTTGTTAAACAACATGCAAATTGATGGCTCTTGTTTTCCCTCGTCTGCTATTTACTTTACTTCAAATAAAATGCCATAGAGTCTTGTGCAGAATGTACTACATTCATAATATTTTTAGATAGTGCTTTTCGTATTCAACAAATCAAGGTGGAGATATAAAATTATAATTAAACACATCACTTGTGGGGGCAAATATCTAGTTTTAAGGAGATTTTCAATTCACTACAAGCCAGAAATTTAATGCAACACCTACAGTAAAGTCAAAAGCAATAATATAAGTCCAGCAACAAATAGAACAAGATAAAAAGTGATTCCTACTGATATTCTGATCTCTGTTTCTTTGGGTATGTCTGAAATATTGTATTCTGTACTGTAAGCCAGAGGTTTAGAGGAATGGTTAAAAACAAAATAAAAACACAAAACCAAGCAACCAAAATAAATAATAGCCATAGCAATAACAAAATCCGGAAAACTAGAACACATACATCGCAAGAGGACTTATTGATAATGTGTGGACTGACCGATGGCCTAAGCAAGTTGACATAGTGGGAAAGGGCACTTAAATGTGATGACATAGTTCTCTTCAACAGTATAAAAAGTAGATATGGACAAAGAGGGACAGTTTAATCTATAGACTTCCATAGAACAAGTCTTGATATTATAGACAGAAGAATACATAGTTATAAAGCATTACAGAAAATAGAGGGATCCAACATTAAATGAAGCTGCTTTTTGAAATAATGTATTTCAATCACATCATCAAAATGTTTAGAGAGAGGTTCAATAGCAATGCAATAAAAACCAACAACAACAATAAAGACAGTGATTTTGAAAACCTATTATGTGCCTGGTGCTGTTTTATATGTAATGTTTAACTTAGCTTTCAAAACAACTCTTTGAAATAAGTGCTATTAGCACCTTTTGCATCATAAGAAACTATCTTGTGTATATTCAAAAATCAGTAAGAGTCCAGCTGATGTTGCTCAGTGGTTAGCATCGATCTAGGAACCAGGAGGTCATGGTTCAATTCCTGGTCAGGACACATGCCCGGGTTGCTGCCTTGATCACAGTAAGGAGCATGAAGGAGGCAGTCAATTGATGATTGCTTTCATCATTGATGTTTCTATCTCTCTCTACCTCTCCATTTCCCTCTCTGAAATAAATAAAAACATATTTTTTTTAAAAAATCAATGAGACAAAACCAAAATTCATAGCCAAATACTCTAATTTTAGAATCCCATTCCCAGTTTCCAGAGGTGGTGAAAACATGCTACACAAATTGGCTAAAATGCTGAATTTGACAAATCAATGGCGTTTCTATCACTTCTATTGATTTGACCATTCCCTGCCTCAATATTTCTATGGAGATTAGCAAGTTAATTCAATATATTTTGTTAAAATGCTACCAGAGATCATCTTATCTCATAAGCGAAAGGACTGTGTTTTGATATGGAGTGATGACTGGACAGTGGCTCTGATCTTATCCCATCTGAAGAGAAGATGGGACTGTTTTCATGCTGAAATGGAGGGAGATCGGACCTTGGTGGGGAACTCCCTTAATCTTACAGCAAGCATGTCAAATCCGAGGCCCTTGGGCCACATGAGGCCCATAACAAATATTTTTGCAGCCCAGCCAAAATAATGGTATATAAGAAATGTTTTAATTAAAATTTTGTACCTTAATTTTTTCAGTACCCTGTTATACATAATTATTAATAACGAACTACAACATTTGCTGATGACTGATTACGAGGATCATGTTGCATTCATTTCCCTTACGCACCTTACACTCAGGCACATGCTTCTCTCCACTAATATCAGCAGTGAATATCTTAGCAGCCAATTTGCCTTGTCATTAGTCTTGGACTGACTTGTTTGGTGTGTGCAACAGAAAATATTTCGCTTTCAAAGAACAAGAAAAATAGGTTTATTTGTTTTAAGGTTATTAATTTGTGCAGTTATTCAATATCTGGTTAAGTTAATGTTCAATAAAAAATACTATTTTTATTAAAGTGTTCTATTATTTTATGTTAATGATAACTCATTTATTTCAACCCTTTGTATTTAGCATGTCTCTATCGAAATAAACCTACATTTCCATGAAAATTGAAGCTTTTGTTTTTTTTGCGGCCCACGTCAACTTAAACCTTGTTTATCTGGCCCCTGTTAGCCTTTGGGTCTGACATGCTTGTCTTACAGCATCAGTAAAGCTTTCCAAGATTCCCTCATCCTCCCTTGAGGGCCTCAGGAAATTCTTGTTCCTGTGGCATCCCAAGAACTGCACTGCTCCCACAACAGCTGGGGACACCGAGAGCACCCCAGTGAAAGCGCTAATATTACGGTTATTTTGTACAGAGAAGTATGTAAATGTTATACAAAACATGAGGCCCATAACAAATATTTAAAAATAAATCAGGGATATTTTTCTGCATTTTATTAGATAATGTAAGCCAGTACTTGCATTCAGTGGGATTAATGCAGACTTTTAACCTGCTGAAGAGCTTATGATGTTTTCCCATGTTTCGACAGAGAGGTATCATGATCCAATTACTTATCCACTGAACCAGCCTGAGAACAGAATAGGACATTATCATAAGAAGGGAGATAAGAGGTAATTTAAAAAGCCAAGAGTATCACAAATGAGAGTTCTTAAGGAAATGAACTAGGTATGGGAGGGAAAAAAAAAAAAAAACTGTGTGGAAGGCATTATAACAGAAGAAAAAAGAGGTCCTGCCAATAGACTGAGGCAAGTTAAAAAGTTAAACATAACTCTTAATTTTTGGTCACGAAGGACATGAAGTACCATGTTGCCTAACAAACAAATACAGGAGAATGGGGAAAGCTGCTAGAGAGGAATGATGTTATGTTTGGTTTTGAATATACTGTTATAGATTTAAACATATCCAGGGGCGAAACATGGAGACTATTTAAATGGTCTAAAGGGTATTGTGCTTAAGATATATTTAATGGGTTTAAAAAAGAAACAAATATATTTATACAACATAGATAGCTTAAATGGAGAAGTTGTAGCCCCCCTCCTCCCCCCCAGCAATTGAGTAGCCTATTAAAACTATCAGATAAAGAATAAACAGAGAAGCCCGGCTGGTGTGACTCAGTGGTTGAGTGTTGATCAGGAGGTCATGGTTGATTCCGAATAAGTGCACATGCCTGGGTCAAGGGCTTGGTCCCCAGTGTGAGGCGTGCATGAGCCAATGATTCTCTCTCACCATTGACGTTTCTGCCTCTCTCCCTCTCCCTTCTCTGGCTAAAAAAGAGTAAACAGAGTAATTTAATATAATGCTTTCTTTGATGTAATGAATTACAATTCAACTAAATATAACACTAATATTATCTGTCAACTATTCTCAGGATGAGACAGAAATGTAATTTTCTGACAAAAAATGTATTTAGACTATAATAAAATATGAAAAGCATATATTTGAGCAAAAGAGGGATCACAATCCAATGGCACAGATTCAGATAGCAACTTAAGTGGTGCTTGGAAGGGGAAAGGAGAGTCAGGTTTATAAAGGGCAGTGCATAAGAGCTGTTCTCACTCCAGACCTTCAGGTAATGAGCGATATTGGCTAAATCAGTTGGAATTGATTAGGCCTATTAAGTAAATGACGGACGGAGGTTGTTGAAACGGGGTTGGTTCCTTTCAAGGTAAGAAATGCAGATGGTCTAGCCACCATGGTGAGAAGGAAGTAAAGTCTATCTGTGTCCATGTAGCAGTCATTGATCCAGGATGTTCCCGTTTGACCTTGAGCTGAATTCAATAACAGTTCAGCAACTTCACAATAGCTCCAAGAACTGACACATGAGACCTGCGTAGGCCCCATTTCCTCAAAGGCCTCCCAACTTCATTGTTAGTGACTCTCTTAGCAAAGCTTAGTCCATTTTATTTCTCCTTTATGATAGCCCAAAGGAGCAGGTATGCAAACACATCTCTTAGGATTTGGATTGGCTTTTATCATGGAAATGATTGATGGTCTTGGAATGTATTACATGAAACAGAATTCAGAAGTTAAGAGTGAGAACTTCCCATAGGACTAGCTGGTCTATCACATTCCTTTTATCCAAGCTCTTCTCACTGGCTTTGGGTCTTGGGCACAACTGGATCTGAGCTTGCAAAGCATTTCTGTGCACAGGGCATGTGTCAGCAGTGGCCAGCAGGGAGGAAACTCAGGGCACCAAAGCACCTCCAGCTTTAGATGTTTATGATACAGAGATCTTGGCTGAGTCATAAATTTCCTCATGCACTATTGATAGAGAAAGTATGCACGAGTCAACTCATTAGTTAACAAAACAGTAAAAAAATGTTTAAACTTTCTAATGACAAAAACATTTTAAGTAACTTTTTAGTAAATGAACAGAATGCTACTAATTACAAATGAGATTTATTACTTCACTCAAACAGGATTGGGTGACATTTAACATGAAAATATGCCATTTAGATTATTATATGTATTTGAAACTACGATGGGGAGGTGGATGATGGAGGTGGAATAGGGTACATGGGGGATGAATGGTGTTGGAAAATAATAATAAATACAAATAAAAGAAAATAAATTATCATATGTATTTGAAAGTAATAGTGCTTATTATCTTATACTTTTTATAGTATTACTAGTGGTCCAGTGCATGAAATTCATGCAATTGGGGGGGGGGGGCGTTTTCAGTCAGCCCAGCCTACACCCTCTCCAATCTAGGACCCCTCCATGGATGTCTGACTGCTGGCAACTGGATCTCCCTCTCGCAATCTGGAACCGCTGGCTCCTAACTGCTGACCTATCTGCCTGCCTGATCACCTCTAACCACTTTGCCTGCTGGCCTGATCAACCTAAACTGCCCCCCTTTTGGCCTGATCACCCCTAACTGCCCTCCCCTGATTGCCCCCAAATGCCCCACCCCCCACTGGCCTGCTTGCCCCCAACTGACTGCCCTTCCTGCTGTCCTGATAGCCTCCAATTGCCCCTCCTGCTGGCCTGATTGCCCCCAACTGCTCCCCTCCCCCCCGGCCTGATTGTCCCTAACCACCTCTGTCTTGGCCCCGCCATGGTGGCATTGTCCGAAAGGACATCCAGAAGGTCACTGGAAGGTCTCCTGGTCTAATTAACATATTACTCTTTTATTAGTATATACACTTTGTTCTTTAGAAAAAAGATATTAACTAAATTCTTCAATACAGATATTTTAATTTTAAAACATGGATTTTTCAGTGGAAATACTCAGATTTACACAGAATAACATTATATTCGTTAAAGGTAAGTTGCAACTTTTCAATATTCTATCTTTAATTAGTTATTCTCTGCCTTTTTTCTATTTCCTACTCTGCGACTAGGTACCAAATTGCTTTTATGTACAGACACTTACAGACACACACACATCCGTCCTGGCATTCAGGGGATTGGGAGCGTAGGCAGGCTGAAACAATGGCTGACTTTCTTTAAACTGAAATTTAAAAGGAAAGAAAAATTCAACTCAATCTTTCTCTCTCTCTTTCTCTTTTCCCCTCATGCAAGCACCGTTTGCTTTAAAATGAGCCATCCAAGAATTACAATTTAAAAAGAAATTTTTAAGAATCTCATTTAAAAATTTCAGCCCTAGCAAGTGGTTAGAGTGTCAGCCCAAGTACTGAAGGATTGTGGATTCAATTCCCAGTCAAGGGCACATATCTGGGTTGTGGGTTCCATCCCTAACCCTAGTCAGGTGAGTCTCAGAGGCAACCAATTGAAGTGTCTCTCTCACATGAGTGTTTCTCATTCTCCCCCCTCCCTCTCTCCCTTCTGCAGAATATAATTAAAAGTCAATGGAAGAAATCATCAAGTGAGAATTAACAAAAAAAACTCAGAATATAATTAATCAGGCTTTGCTTTATATTTCTTTTTGCATCATTTTTAATTTTTGTTTCTTCTATAAATAAGAGTAAAAATCTTAAAGATTGATGAACTTTGCCAAGGGTGGTACTCCCTCCCTCTTTATTTTAGACTAGAGGCCCAACTCAGAAAATTTGTGCAAGAGTAGACCTTCCTTCTTCCAGCTGCTAACATTGGCTTCCCTCCAGCACCTGAGACCCAGGCATCCCTCCTCCAGATGCCAGCAAGCACCTGGGACCAGGGCTGGATTCCCTCTGGCCCAGGCTTCATCAGGAAGGATGTCCAGTCTAATTAGCATATTACCCTTTTATTCTTATAGATTACAAGTATTTAAAGAAGGAGATTATCTTCTGAGTAAAATATAGAATTCTATATAGGAAATTTGTTTTCTATTTTATTTACTTTTGATGCCATTTTTGTATTAACTGATGCTACATTATGTGTCAGAAAACAAATCTTTTGATTTAGTGTCAGTGGTAGCCTTTTTGATTCATAATTCCTTCAGATTCTCCCACTGCACTCCCACTGGTTCTACACTGCCTGACTGGAGGAGTGAGCTCTCTTTTCAAATTACCGACTATTTTAAGAGCCTAAGTTTCCCCTGGATTTTAACAAGTAAATCTTGAGACTGTACAGAGGCTGCAGGTAGCTAATATGTATTTTTCTCATTTTTATGAATAGCATTTAGACTATATTTTCTTGCCCCTTGCATCTACGTTGTGCTAGATTGTCATTTATCACCAAAAAAATGTGAGTAGAAATGACACGTGTCACTTCCTGGCTGAGGAGGTTGAGAGCAGGCATGCTTTCTCCAGCTCTCACCCTTTGCCCATCTATCAAATGAAGAGAGAAAATTCAGGAAAATAGAAGACAAAGTTACAGGCTGGAAGGAGCCCAGGTCCCTAGATTACGGTGTAAAGCAGAGAGGCTCCTTTTCTGACTGATTAATGACTGATATTATTATAGTAAGAAATAAAACGTTATTATCACAAATTTAGATATAGAGGACTCTTGGTTGTTATTTTTATTTGTTTATTTTTACAATAGGAAAGTCTACATAACACAAGCAAGAACTGACTGACTACATAAAATTAGAAAGATTTAGGAGCAGTCTTCCTGGTGTGGCTCAGTGGTTGAGCATTGACCTATGACCCAGGAGGTCAGGGTTTGATTCTGGGTCAGGGCACATGCCCAGGTTGCAGGCTTGATCCTCAGTAGGGGGTGAACAGAAGGCAAACAATTATCAATGATTCTCTGTCATCATTGATGTTTTTATTTCTCCTTCTCTGACATCAATAATTTTTTAAAGATTCAGATAATATGCTGTATTAAATTGAAAGTACATAGCAAAAGAATTTTAAGTATACATTTTCTGGGATTAAAATACTATCAATGGCTCTTATTTTGATATTTGACTTTCTTCATCATACAGATTAGAGCTTTTTATTTAACAAACTTTCTACATTATTACTTTTATATTACAAAGCCAAAGAACATATTATTAAAAGGACCTGTAACAAAATACAAATCAATAAACAAAGAATTGAGATTTTAAAAAAGAAAAAGAAAAAGGAGATAAAATTTTCAGATCATGGATATGTCAAGAAGAATGAATGGTGCAATTGCTAGAATTAATTTCCCCCAAATCAATTCAGAAACAGTTATTTGTCTACAGTTATGTAACACATAACATGTTTGTTAATTTCAGAGTGCATGTACAATGGTGATCCCATAAGGTTATATTTGAGCTGCGAGGCACCAAATTGTTTCAGCACAGAGGAGCTTGTCCACCCAGTGGTATATACACCGAGTGGCCAGATTATTATGATCTCTGAATGCATAATAATATGGCCACTCAGTGTGTGTGTGTGTGTGTATATATATATATATATATATATATATATATATATATATATATGAAGGCCTGGTGCATGAATTCATGCATGGGTGGGGTCCGGCCAGCCTGGCCAAAAGGAGGGGACATGGGAGATTGGCCTGCTGGTCAAACTCCGGGTCAAGGGGACAATTTGTGCATTAGCCTTTTATTATATATGATAAGATCATTATAATCTGGCTACTCAGTGTATTTAGAAGGTGCTACCACCCTCCCAGATTTGTACATTACTTTTTAAAAAAATATATTTTTATAGATTTCAGAGAGAAAGGGAGAGGAAGAGAGAGACAGAAACATCAATGATGACAGAGAATCATTAATCATCTGCATCCGGCATGTCCCCCACTTCGGACTAAGCCCACAATCCAGGCATGTGCCCTTGACCAGAATCGAACTCAGGACCCTTCAGCCTGCAGGCTGGTGCTTTATCCACTGAGACAAACCAGCTAGGGCTGTACATTGCTTGTTGAGGACCTAAGCTCCTGTGTAAAGACACAGGTACACTGGAGCCACATTAACAGGTATTAAGGGGATGCCACTGTAGCAAAAGCTTTCTGTGGTCATGGGGAGCCACCTGTCCCTGCACCTCAGAAATATTTCTAGGTTGTAATGATGTAAAGCATGTATAAGTTTTTGTTCTTCCATCACTTCAATGCCAGAGAGAGCCTTTGTGCATAGGGTCAATGGAATAAAAATCAAATTCCCAGAGTCAAAATAATTGAGTCTTCAGTTTTACACTCTCTCCATGTTAAACACTTTTTATCTTTATTTTTGAAAGTATTACAGATGTCCCTCCCTCTCGTCCACTCTCCCCACCCCATTGATTCTTCCATCCTGCTCCCTGCCCCCACCCCAGGCCTTCCCTGCACTATTGTCTGTCCCTGGGCTATGAATATATGCATATAAACATCCCTTTTTAAAAAACGAATATCACAAAGTTTCTTAATCTTCTCACTGTGCCAACATACAATAACCAAAACCACATTGCTACAGCCTTCTGCTATTTTCTGTTATCTCTCTATCTTGATTTTTTATTCCTACAGATCCTCAGGCCACCTTTCATTTCCTCCTGAAAGCCACTATTGTGGTGATTTATACCTTATCCATCCTGTTTCTCCTTGATATTTCTAATCGATCCTGACCACATCTCTGTTTATTGACAGCTTTGATATTCTATTTCTGACTCTATGGGAAGTAAGCAGGGGAAAGGCTAGTGGGAGAGTGTTTATAAAGTCTACAGTAGTGACAGCAATGTCCCTCCTTTTCACATTCATGCCCCACTCACTAACACCCAGAGCAACTTGTCCTGCAAGCTCCATTCATGGAAAGTGCTTATACAGATGTTCCATTTTATATATTATAGAAGGGGTAGTCTATATCATGTTGCCTGGGGGTACTAGACTAGCAATGCATTTCTCAGAACATGTCCCATTGTTAAGCAATGCATGGCTATTTATTAAACGACAATTCATATCTTGACTTTTTTTTTTCTTTTTTAAAGAGAAAAGGAGATGGAGAAAGAGAAACATTAATGATGAGAGAAGTCATTGGTTGGCTCCTTTCCACACACCTCACATTGGGGATTGAGCCCATAACTGACTGGGAATCAAAGCATGACCTCCTGGTTCATAGATTGATGCTCAACCATTGAACCATACTGGTGGGGCAAAAAAACAACAACTATCTTTAATACAAAATTTTACAGCATATAAAGCCTTAAAATTAAAGATAATTTTAAGGTGCTACCTTAAAATTTTTGTTGATTTTACTGAGAGGAAGGGAGATGGATAAAGGGATAGAAAGATCAATGAGAGAGAAACACATTGATAGGTTGCCTCTTGCAGGAGCTCCTACCGGAGCCAGAGCCTGAGAATCCTGCAACCTAGGTACATGCCCCTGACCAGAATCGAACCTGGGACCCTTTAGTCCGCAGGCCGATGCTCTATCCACTGAGCCAAACCAGCTAGGGCAAAGATCATTTTTAAAATAAAAATTTACATGGAATCTTTTCTCGTTATTATAGGCACTGATTATATAACAACCAATCTTCTCTGGATATTCCATCCTGCTTTGACTTTTCTAATAAATTTTTTTAATATTCTATACACTCAAGTATACTGGCATACATTTTGTATGTGATTCACATATTTCACTTCTTTTTTTTTTTGTTTTTATCCTTTGAAGTATTACAAATAGTAGAACATGTCTCCTTCCTCCCCCCACTTGATCTCCCCCCAGCCTCTTTTTCCTCCCCTTTCACATATGTGTTCACCTGCCCCCCCCCATGTCTCGTATCCATTGGTTATATTTTTATTCATGCATACAAATCCTTTGGTTGATATTTTACAGCCGCCCCCAACCCCCACCCCCAACCTCCCTTGCCTTCCCGCTATAGTTTGACAGTCTGTTCAATGGTTCTTTATAATTATTTTGCCCCATTTCTTTTCTTTGAAAAATCTTGCAATTGCAGACTAGAAATAAACATATAATAACATAAAACATTTGAGTCCAATTGCAGTGTCCAACATTCTGAGGCCCAGTTTCAATGTCAAATAGTTCCTTATGTGTACATGTCAGCAATGATATCTGGATGATGGACAGATGGTCGCAATGCAGGTTTGACCCTCTCTGGTTTGGTCCTGGGCAACCTGCAGCAATGCACAGCTGCTGACTGCTAGCATGGCCAGGCATCGTCAGCGTCTTCCATCTCTGGGCTGTTTCTCCTCTTGTCTTCGTGGTTGGAGCAGATCTGACAACTCCTCTCTGTTGCAGGAATCCCCATGGTCTTGGAATAGTTTTCTGAAAATATACAAACTCATTGTCAACCAAAAGTTAATAAAGGAATCTTTTCTATAAATTCTTGGGATCCTTTTTATCATTGCCCAAACGATTTTCCTTTTTCAAGTAGGCTTTTAGCTACCATGGGAAGAATCTGCAAGGTCATGTGTCTCTGTGTAATTAGCTTCATCTGGGTTTCTCAAAGGACCTCCCGAGTGAAATAGATTCATGGGATGCCCTTCCAAGCCCGCTATCAGTGCGGACAGCCGCCTGTTGCTTTTCTGTCCCCGTGGCCTTATGGCAGCGCAGCGCTCTCCCCTCGCACATAGGCGTTCATTCAGTCTGCAGTGGAATGCGCTGACACCCCTTTACTGAGGGGCCTGAGGAGCCGCTGGAAATTTGTGTTCCATGAGCTGAACTGCTCATTGGAAATATTACAGCCTTCCATGGAAGCAAAGTTAGGTTATTTTAAGTTTGGTACACATTTCACTAATAATTTTAAGTTTCCTTATCATAATAATATTGCATAAGGTTTTTCCACTATGCCACATCCTAAATAGATATACACAAAACCCTTCTACTTTGCCCCAGGGTGTCATATACATTTAATATTCTATGTATGACATGATGTGGAAAATATTGCAAAGTTTATAACCATTTTAATGTAACAAATACTAATACAAATATTAATTTTATTGAAATGAAATAAATTAATTGTATTGAAAATGATGCATCATCTAAGTTAGGTTTGGTGCCTCAATAAATCAAGAAATTAAACTGAGTGAATGTCCATTATTACTAGTGAACAAATTTATATGAAAAAATGAAAAACTTACTCTTTGTCAAAATGCTTTAAATTTGAACCATAACTGATGTGTTGAGGATGTCTACAAATGTTTACAGAAAAGGGTTCTTATCACCAGTTTGGCTTCATCACTTCCAATATTATGTATTTCTGAAAGATTTTCTTGATAAGTTATAACTATATATGACCCAGGATTTCTCATTCCTCTCTCCTGTAGGTTTTAATAATCATTTTTTTATTCTCACTGGACCATATATAAAGTAAATCTCAATTATGAAATTGTCCAATAGATATCTACAATATGTTCCCTGAGATCCAGAAGATAAATTAGAAAGAAATGCAGATCACCATTATCTTCAGAGGAGACCCTTATTGCACAAAGTCACAGTGTAAGTTAGTGGCAGACTTGTTAAATGTCACCTTTCTTAATACTCTATCATTGTTCTTGCTGTCACTAGAACAGAGTAACTTCACTTACCTCTGAGCTGGACAGCATGCCTTCCTGAGCACTTAATGGGAGAGAGCATTAAACTAACATTCTTTCTTCTTTCATAACAAGGTTTGTAAAATAGAGCCTCCTCTACTGAACCCTCCTTGATTGAACAGAAATGAATACAAATTGCCTTGCCCTACTTCTAATTCCAGAGGGCAACATGTATTTCTAAGTGTGAGAAGTCACAGGGAGCTCTACTAAGGCTGGAATAACCATAGCACATCACACTGACAATACTGACTTCTCTGAATACAGCTTCTTAAAAGAATTCACATTTTTAGAGCAAAAGTTTCTTCACTAGCCCCTTTCTACTATTATTTGCAAATACATGTTTATTATCTGATTTTTTGAGGCAAATCTCCACATTTATGGGAGACTAAGAAACATTGTGCTGTATTCTCCGGTGGAATAACCTGAACTAGGTTGGCTATGAGAAACAATTCTACCATTATGTATAATATAGACTCATGTAAATATCAGAAATCACTAACCTAAGACTAATTTTACAAATGGAGGAAGCCATTACTCAGAGAGAACAATGATTTTTGCAAATGGCCTCAGTTATGAGCAGAACTATGAATATGATTTTAAGTTCTTTAGTTGATCTCTTCCCACTCCCTTCACCCCCCTTCCGCATCACCTACCCTCTGAGATTCCACAGTCTGTACTCTGCTCCTATGTCTCTAGATCTATTTTGTTCATCAGTTTATTTTATTTTTTCATTAAATTCCACACGTGAGTGAGATCATGTGATACTTGTCTTTCTCTGACTGGCTTATTTTGCTTAGCATAATATTCTACAGGTTCCCCAGTGCTGTCTCAAAGGGTAGGAGATCCTTCTTTTTCACAGCTGCATAGTATTCCATAGTATACCAGAACTTTTTTTATACACTTATCACTGATGGGCACTGGGGCTATTTCCAGATCTTAGCTATTGTAAATTATGTTGCTATAAACATAGGGGTGCAAACATTCTTTCTGATCAGTGTTAGGGGTTTCTTAGGATATATTCCTAGAAGTGGGATACTGGATCAAATGGCAGTTCCAAATTTAATTTTTTAAGGAAACTCCATACTGTTTTTCATAATGACTGCACCAGACAGGGATATGTTTTTTTAACACCCAGCAGGTGCACTTTTTACTGCAACACATGTTTCTTAATAGTTATATTGGTGTTCTATATGTAACAAATGCAATAAAATGTATATTAAAATGCAAATAACTTTACATTTCTATTGACTTTGATGATTCATCTAGTAAATGTTAATTGTTTCAACATTACAGTTCATTTGGAACATAACCTTCAGAGTTGAAACTTCTGGGTTTTGATCTGTCTTCCACAATATTAATATGTAGGAAGGCTAAAAAAAATACATAATTAGAGACAAACATTTCTACTGGGAATTATACAAATCAGATAAATACTATTCCTACATATAGTATACATAGAGATCTAAGTTATAAAAATGTATTCATTTAATTGCATGCAAAGCACTATTTATTCTAAGATACATCATTATTTTATATGATAAATAATACTAATAGAGCTATGCCACAATGCTAAGATTCACTTGGAGATAGATATGGTGATATTTCAATGATAAGATACAAAGTAATTTGTTTTAAAATTTATAAAATATGCTATATTTTTCTTAGTTATAAATAAAGTCAGGTATATAGAGGAGAGGCTGCAATGATTTTATTGGTATAATTTCATTCAATAATCACAACTGTCTTTTGAATTAGGTGCTATTTTCATTTCATTTTCTAGATGAAGGAGCTGAATCCTGCAAGGTGACTTCTGGTAAATCAAGTACTGCCCTCAGTTATATTAGATCTAATTAAGGTATCAAAGTCATGCAATAATCTCATGTCTTAAACATAGTCTAGTTCAAGATCATCCAGTTCATGATTGTATATTGACTTTTGGCTTAATGCTTTAACATATATCCCCCACCTCACACACACTGGGCCTATTCCCTGGGGGAATAAAACTGTGACCTTCTAGTTCATAAGTTGATGCTCAACCATTGAGCCACCCAGCTGATTAAAGACATGCTTAATGCCTTTTTATGAGCAAAAGCAATGTGCTCATAATTGTGTAAACCAATCAAACAAACAAAAAGACTAAAACCAAAGATTTGTTCAAAGGACTGAAAATCCAACTGAGTCCAATTTTCACGCTTTTACAAAAATAAAGTAAAAAAGAAAAATTGAGCACGGACTCATATATTTTTAGTGCATTATTTTTTTCATTTTTCCCCCCCCTCCCTTTTACTTTTGCCTTCCAGAAACACAACAAAGTCAGATAAGACTTGAAGAATGAGTAATCTCATTTGGGTGATAGGCAATAGGAAAGTTTCTGTTTTGCTGTTGTTGTTTTTTCCTTACCACAGTGGACAGTTTTTAGCAAGTTCAAGTTTTTTGGGTTTGTGCACTACCTACCATGCCTGTAGTATTTGTCAAAAAGAAATGAAAGAAGGAAAGAAAATAAAGAAAATGCACACACACACTCACACACACACATATCAAACTAGTATGTATGCCAGAACATCACAGAGAATTCGAACAGAATTGGGAGCTTTGCACTAGGGAGCATATTTACTGAAGCAAAAAGTATTCTCTGTGTGAACAAGCTTCTCGAAAGTATCTTTGCATAAATGTGCTTAAACTCACTTAGAATACCACACTCTCTCTGACATTTATGCTTGTCAGCTTCCTCAGACTACACTGCAAGCTACCTCCTCATGCTGGGACTACTTTGCCCTTGTTTGTGAAACACATTTAAAATTTTAAAACCTTATCAATATTTTAAAATTTAATAATCATCATGTAAAATTATCATTTGCTAATGTCATTAGGTGTTTTAATAGTTTTAAAATCAGAATATCGATAAATATTCATTCATTTTATATAAATACAGTTCAAATTAATTCATTTGACTTAGTTTAGGGATGTAAATTATTCTGATTTCAATTAGCCTTACCACATAGGGATATTAAAGAAGTGAGAATTCAAAAATATTTGTCCTTTTTTTTTCTTCTTTTTTCAATCCTCACTCAATGATATTTTTCCACTGATTTTTTTTTAATAGAGAGTGAAAGAGAGAGGGAAGGACAGAAAGAAACATCAATGTGAGAGAAACACATCAGTTGGTTGCCTCCAGCAAGCACCCTTACCAGGGCCTGTGCTGGGGAGGAGCCTGCAACTGAGAATTGAACCCAGAACCCTTTTGTCTGCAAGCTGACACTCTGTCTGGCTAGGGCTGTCTTTTTTTTCTTGGAATAGGAGCAAACATGGGTTATAGGAAGCTGAAAATTTGGAAACTCAATTAATTTATCCCAGAAAGGGATAGACATTCTTCAGGTAATTCTAGTGTGCTCTGAGGTTTAAGGACCACTGACTTATACAACCTAAGGGTAATATCATGAAAGTACATCTTAATTAATACAGATATACTTTCTGGAATCTAAGGCAGCATTATGACTAGGTCTTGGAAAACATTGAAACCAGAACACAAGAAAAGATTGAGAGACCCAAGGAAGTCTTTCCTCTGTCCTCTTTGCTTGCTACTGCTGCTCTTTTCCACTTGCTATTGTTGCTCTATTTTCCTCAGGTTTTTTTTTTTGCTACTTAATCTGCATGATTGGAATAGGGCTACCAATACCTTTGAAGTTCACAGTTCAGTCAAAATTACTCTGGCCCTGGCTGGTTTGGCTCAGTGGAGCGTCAACCTGTGGACTGAAGAGTCCCAGGTTTGATTCCAGTCAAGGGCACATGCCTGGCTTGCAGGCTTGGTCCCTGGTGGGTGGCATACAGGAATAAGCCAGTCAATGATTCCCTCTCATCATTGATGTTTTTTTTTCTCTCTCTCTCTTCCTCTCTGAAATTAATAAAAAATAAATTTTAAAAAAAGATTACTCTGAAGTTTCTCATTTCCAATTATAAATTGTTGGGAGTAAGATTGGCCATTATTGGATCATGTACACACCCTTAAACCGCTCAGCTGTGGCCTGCACCTGGGGTCATATTTTGTGCACTGGTTGCACTCTCATGAGTATGGGTAGAAAAAGATAGAGGTGAAAAAAGGAATATAGGCAGATAACCCAAAGAGTTGTCAAAAACAACAACAACAACAACAACAACAACAACAACAAAAACTTGTTAATTTAACTTTAATGCTCTAGTCCTATACTTTGTACACAGTGGTAGAGTAGGACCTGAGGTATAAAAGGTTTGGGAAAAACACAGCATCCTGCAAGGAGATTGCCAGGGTTCCTTCTTGCGATTTGGAAGGGTCTGTATGAGTGAAGGGCTACAAAGGTTAGAACTCTTTAGCTTCCTTGTATATCTGTTCTAGAATGAGCTTGTTTTAATATTTTGTTTCTCCCAGAATAACAGACATATTTGTGAGAAGTGAATAAAGAAATATTATATTGTTCTGGTTA
The DNA here is from genome assembly GCF_964339955.1 of Pipistrellus hanaki. Classification (NCBI taxonomy): domain Eukaryota; kingdom Metazoa; phylum Chordata; class Mammalia; order Chiroptera; family Vespertilionidae; genus Pipistrellus; species Pipistrellus hanaki. The sequence goes on from NC_140510.1 coordinate 21,224,472, forward strand.
GCTTAAGATGTTCTGTAGTAGAAATTGCTAAATGAGGAGTGGGATTAAGAAGATGGGGCCTACTGGTTTCTCCTCAATGTTAAAATTAAGTAGAAAATTAAAAATGAAGTGAAACCAATATGACAACTATAATAATCTCTTTCACTGTGGGGGCGACTTCAAAACTGGTTGGTAGAGATTAGTTTTGTTGGTGGAGCAATGTAGAAGTGGCATAAGAATGGAAAAGCAAAAATCAAAACCTAGTAGTGTGTGATTGAAATGTAGAACCACAAAGGTCTAATTTTAGATTCCTGATTTCTTAAAGCAGAAGCCAAGATCAGACATTGCCATAGCAATAAGAAAGAGCAGAATAAATAAGTAAAAAAAGACACAAAAGGCAGAGACTTTGTGTAGTAATTTCTTAAAAAATGACCAATAAGATGAGAAATAGCAAAAGGAGAAAGCTTCTCTTAAACCTGATTATTCAGTTGTGTTAATAAAATAAGTTTTATGAAAATAATCTTACTTGCTAATTTATTATCAGTTACTTGTCAAGTTTCTACTATTTGGTAAGCACTAAACTGGTGCGATGGAGTTACAATTTATGCCACTATCATCTTGACAGCACAGGTTGCCATATTTGGTCTTCCAAAATGACAAAGAGGAATAGGACACCCAGAAATGTCCCAGAGCCAATATTATAAATTAAACTCTAGATCCCCTAGCAAGAATTACCAAGTAATTAATATATTGTCTTAACTTGAAGTCTTTTTAAAAAACAAAGAACATGACCTTATTAAAAGGCTTTCAATCATTTTAGAATGATAGGGTTTTTCCTTTTTCTTGGGTGTAGAAAGAGAAATTCTGGATTTATTTATTTTAAATTGTATTTATTGTTTATTTTATGAATAGTTTGTATACAATATTGTATTAGTTACATTTATTTTAGTTGTATAATAGATACACATATGTATGTATTTATGTATATTTATATTTGTGTGTATATATGTGTGTATATATATATATACATACATACATACACATATATATGTTGTATATGGAAAGATTTCACTCTTTTTTATTGCTGTGTAATATTTATTGTGTGGGTTTATATGTTATATACACATATACACATATGCATGTATATTTGTATATATATGTATACAAATATATACAAATATACATATATGCTATAAATTATATATATATATATATATATATATATATATATATATATATATTTTCCATTCACCTATTGATGGACACTTAGGTTGCTCCCATATCTTGGCTATAGCTATTGAAAACAGTGCTGCAATGAACATAGTAATGCATGCATTTTTTTTAATTGGTATTTTGCATTCTTCAGATAAATACCCAGAAGTGAAATTGCTGGGTTTATATTAGACCTATTTATACTTTTTTTTTCAGAATCTCTATAATGTTTTACACAGTGTCTGCACCATTTTGCATTTCTACCTACAATGCCTAAGGCTTCCCTTTTCTCCATATCCTTGCCAACACAGGTTATTTTTTGACTATTTATTAATGGTACTTCTGGTGTGAGGTCATATTGCACTGTAGTTTTGATCTGCATTCCCTTGATGATTAGTGATTTATTTTTTTAATTTATTTATTTTTTTTAAATATATTTTATTGATTTTATACAGAGAGGAAGGGAGAGAGATAGAGAGTTAGAAACATCGATGAGAGAGAGTCACCGATCAGTTGCCTCTTGCACACCCCCTACTGGGGATATGCCCGCAACCAAGGTACATGCCCTTGACCGGAATCGAACCCGGGACCCTTCAGTCCCCAAGCCGACGCTCTATCCATTGAGCCAAACCGGTCCCGGCATAGTGATTTATTTTTAATTTGCTAAAAATAATATTCACAACAATATGAGCTACTCTTAGGAGTGGGCAAATTAGCTTGAAAAAGTTGCAAATGTACACATAATAATGCTAAGTTGATAATTTACTTAGTAATTTTTTTTAAAAATTCTCATACTTCTAAAATTATTTGTAAATTCCATTAACACTTTAATTAAAAAAAACAACTAGGGCGTTTAAGACAGGCAAGAAAAAATTCTAATTATCTTTTGTTGTAAAGCACCATATGTTGCTGCTTTAGCATCTGAAAAGATAATGAAGAATATTCAGATATTATACAAAAGTTTAATAGATCAAGCCAGGGTAAAAAAGTTAAGCTGGTCAACATATTGCAAAGGAAATCTACTTATGACATATTTAATCATCCCAAAATATTTACCACTCAGAATAAGCACCCATGAATGAAAGGAAAAATGTAGTTTATCATTTTAATACTCAGCATAATTTTATATCCAGCTGTGGCCCTCCAGAAATTTGAAAACTTTTTGTGTGGGATTGAGGCTTCAAAAGGAGAAGGATGAAGGGGAGGGTGATTTGTGAGTCCTTTTAAAAAGCAACCAGATGTTTATTCTGGCACTTTGCATAAAAGTTAACTGAACATTAAAAATATTGACAGTGTGTGCACTTTGGATAAAACAGGTTTTGTTCGTGTATTTTTAAAAAATATATTTTATTGATTTTTTTTTTTTTTTTTTACAGAGAGGAAGAGAGAAGGATAGAGAGTTAGAAACATCAATGAGAGAGAATCACTGATCAGCTGCCTCTTGCACACCCCCTACTGGGGATGTGCCCACAACCATGGTACATGCCCTTGACCAGATTCAAATTCAAGACCCTTCAGTCCACAGGCTGATGCTTTATCCACTGAGCCAAACCGTTTTTGGTGATAAAACAGGTTTTAACATGGCTTTATTATATATTTGATCTCTTGCAGAGAAGAACATGGAATAGTTTCTTAAAGATTTTAAAAATAAATATGCATCTAATTTTGTTTTGGGAAATGATGTATTACCATATGTGTATTTTTAGTTGGAAAGAAAAATAATAAAGGAATTTTCATCAACTATTATATACAACAAGTGGGTTCCAGTCACCATCCTTATGTTGTAGTTAGCTGGACCTCTCTTCCTCAGGAAGAAATGACTGAGCATCAAGTAGGTATCAGTCAGCAGTTAAGTTCTAACAAATCGACAAAATAGCATTTGTCCAAAGATAGGAAGGCTTTTTTTTCCCCCTGCAACTTCCTGTTATGGTAAAGTTTAAAAGCATATTTGTTCTCAACTGTTCTCTCAAGTCTTTGCGAGACCCATAATCAAAATAGTGAGAAAATATTACTTCAAGATTTAATTTAAATGAAGAATCTTGAACAACGTATCCCAATGTATTTTAACTGATCTAAACATTGACTTCTGAGGACTTTTGATCAAAAGCTACATTAGATAGAAGAGAAAAAGTTATTTCTGAGTATTTTAAGAATTACATGTAACTGAAAAAATATTGATTTGTGGATAGAACTTATCAGGTTTTATTAGGTACTTTGATACTGTGTAGACTTGTAGTCATGAAAAGCACTTTGCTTTTCTAAATAATTCATTTGATTTGATTTCTACCACAAAATCTAATTTTTGATATTTAAAAAAAATTTTAGTTTCTCTCCAATTCACTTCTCTCTGCCTCATACATTTTTCAAGTTGAGAAGACCACAATTTAAATGGTTTTCTTTCTACAGACAGACATATTCTATTGTGTGAGAAATATCTCATGGCATGGTCAGCCCCAGGGTAAGGGTTAAATGAGTGAATTATAACTTAATTGTTTTCCATATTCCATACTTTGTGCTTTCTTTACTGTCTGAAGTTCTCTCTTCTCTACCCCAAACCCCAAATATTCACATCTGACTCTTCAGCTACAGAAAGCTCATTCAGGCCCCACTCTGGCAAAAGGATGCTCTTCTCCACAACTCTCAATGCTCCTAAGCATCAGAATTGCCCTTGCAATTCACCCTCATCTCTACGTTCACTAAATATCACATCCTCTTGATGGAATGTGAGCTTATTCACCTGAATAAATGAGTCACATTAAATAGTTAACTCACTCACTTTAAAGAATGAAAGATTAATAACCAAGCCTGGTTGAATTCTTATCTGAACTGAGTTTATTTCCAAATTAATTTCTAACTAAGCTCAGTATAAAATGTGTTTTTAATGGAAAATATTTGCTCAGATGTTGTTAAAATTAAAATTATAAAATAGATTAATAGTTTTTAAAAAGTAACATTTTTTATTTCATAGAGAAAAAAGGAACATTTGTAAATTTTTTATATGTGATATATCTCTAACTTATATTTTGATTTTTCACTAGCTATTCTTATTTCTCTTTTATGCTTGGTTAAGATTTTAGAAGGTTTTTATTTATTACTTTTTTACTTTGAAATTTTATTAATGTATGAATTTTATAAGCTTTTTGATTCATTCAATTTTGTTCATAGACCTCAGGTTTTTTTTTTAAGATAAGACCATATATTAGCATTACACGTAACTGAAAAAATATTGATTTGTGGGTAGAACTTATCAAGTTTTATTAACATATTGACTATGTATTAAAAATTAGGTTGGATCAGGAAAATAAAGACCCCACCCTTCCAGCCCCCCGCCAGCCACATAAGCCTAGCAACTACCGTAGTAACCAGCAAGTGCTGGAGATGGGCAAGTGTGTGGAAAGAAGCCTCATCTGAAGCACAGGCCTGCAGCATCTCCTGGGAACTAAGAAAGGTGAGCTCTGATGTTGAGAAAGGCCTTCTGGTACTAAGGACAAGGTAACCACATCTAACCAAGGAGGACTTTGAGTCTACTGAGAAGGCTGAAATTCGCATTATTGGCATCCATGATAATAATGAGAAACAGAAAACAAAACAGATCATCTACTTAATTTGATAAAGTGAACAATTAGGTTCTAAATTATTTGACTTAACAATTGAAACAAAATAATGTTTTAAGGAAAATAGCTATGAGCAAGTATAATATTAAAATCTTAGCAATGTCAAGCTTCTGATAAAATTTTTAAATGGTCTATTTAAAAAAAAAATCTTAAAATGTCTCCAGATGAAGACAATGATGCTATTTAATAAATTGATCACATTTCTTGAATTACTGGGTCATTGCTTTCTGTTAGGACAACAACAAGAAGAAAAGTGTTTTCAGCCTTTGGTGCCTATCACCACACCATACTACTAGATGCTGACATTTCTTCAATTTCTCCCATAAGTGGTGTCAGAATTCTGCCTCTATCAGTCAATCAATCTGCCAACTAACAGTGTCCTCGCTTACCCTCACATTCTCTAAGTTATTTCATAGTTCAAAGGCTACTAAGTGAGAGCCAAGCAATAAGGAACAAGACAGAAAGACCACCGTTCCCATAGTTTTACTAGCAATAATCCATGGCAGCTATACTTCAGAGATGTCTGTTTTAATTTACTATCATTGCCGTTATTAATAGGCATCCAATGTCAAGGCATATTCAGTGTGAGATATAAAGATATCCCTTGACTTATTGGCTTACATTTCTAAGCATAAGAGAAGAAATTCAATTAGTGCAGGAAGTAGTATATAGAAAATAAAATTTAAAAAATAGAAAAAATATCACTGAGGACTAGTATATATCAATTAAAATTTATTAAATTGACTTAATAAATATTTGATTAATATCCTATTATTCTTTAAAAACTATTGTAATATTTAAAGATTTAGGTTCAAGAAATGCTTGAGAAATTAACCATTACATTTATGAAAACTTCTTACATTTTTGCCCACACATTATATAAGGGAAGAAACCACTTGACTTTTTTCTTTATTTTAATATATTTTTATTGACTATAAAGAGGAAGGGAGAGGGAGAGAGATAGAAACATCAATGATGAAAGAGAATCATTGGTTGGGCTGCCTCCTGCACACCCCCTACTAATTGAGCATGTAACTTGGGCATGTAGTCTAACTGGGAATGGAACCATGACCTCTTGGTTCATAGGTTGATACTCAACCACTGAGCCACACTGACTGGACAGAAACCACTTAATTTTTGAGAGAGAGAATCTTTGTAGAAACTATCCCTAACCTTAGTTACCACCTCTCTTCATTGAAAAACAAGTTGGCTTGTTTCTGGGCTGAACATTCTATTTGACAATGGTTTTAATAACACTCTTAAATTTCTTAATATTTATGGAGGGATGGGGTGATTATTGATTATTTTCTTATTGGTTGGTTGGTTGGTTTAGTTTCATCAAAAACTTTGTTTCCATGTGAAAGATAGCAATTGCATTTTCATTATTGCTTCTTAAAATGCAATTACTTATGCTCCTCATTTATTTTCAATCTCAAGGGGAAAACTTGTATACATGAAAAAACAGTAAGTTACCATTATGCATTTGGTTATGGAAATGATTCCATTGTGTATTTTGTGAAGAATCAGGCTGGGGGATATAACCCAATACTGAAAGAATCCCACTTAATTAAGGAGACTGACTTAGTATGTACACCTATTTCATCAAACACTGTCAACTTGTTTTTTGGGATTTTTTTTCTTGTAGGAGAGAATAAGGCCCATTTTAATTATATTACTGAAGCAGTGTTGAGATTTGCTTCTAATTACTTTCCTTATATGCCATTCTGTAACACAACTTTGCAGTGTTGACATAAGAAACATCAAAACCTAGAGAATTTTTATGAGATTATTTGAGTCACACTGATGATAATTGCTGGTGTTACAGCAAAATTTCCAGGAGGCAGGAAGACAAAACAGCCAGGCACTGGAAAGATCAGGGAATGCGCTTTATTGCAGGAGCTCTGTTACTGAATGGCTCAGGGGAATTGGTTCCCAAATCTGAGCACCGAATATGGCAGGCCTTTCCCTTTTATCACCCCAGTTTCTTTGTCCCCCAAATATGAACTAGGCTTCCAACTTTTCACAGACTTTTGCAGGCCCCGTGATGGTTATAAGGGGGGAAGTGAGATTTTGACCAGAACCCCACCTGGAACCAGGAGTCTGAGCTTTTGCGGGTGGGTGTGTGTGTGTGTGTGTGTGTGTGTGTGTATAGATTTATGGAACCTGTAAGGTTTTTCAAGTCTAGGCCACAAGCAGGGGTTAATTATAGGCTTGTATGTGTACACTGGAATGCAGGTTTGACTGGGCACAGACCTAGGTTGCCACCAAGAATTGCCTTCACACTGGGAGGCAAAATTTAAATGGATTGAGAAAATGTGCCACAGAATGACAGTTTTGCAGCTTATTTTATACATTAGAATAAAAACAAGAGATATAAGGAGGTTTACATAAAGTAGATTAAGGGGGCAAGAAAAGGCAAAGGGGAAATCTCTGGGATTAGATCAATAGGCAAAATAGAGAATCACATATTTCTTTTATATTGGTGGGTACAGGACAGTTAATGTCAACATTTGTAACACATAGAGATTGCACATGTGGAACAAAAGAACTGTAAGGGCACTGTGGTCTCATGTCTGGTGTGGTGATTATGCCCCAAAGGGTCTGGCATAGGAGATTAATTACTCTGACTTTTCAAAGACATGTTATCTTAGATGCAAAAAGACAACAGACAGGCTCACTTAAAGTGAAGCTTCACCTTTGTCAAGGAAGCTACAGGCTCACTTTTAGTTAGAAATTTTTATGTTCAAACCATCCTGAGTTTGGAAGGTTTGCCACACAGGCCTCTCCTCAGCTTGCCAGGGTTAGCATGTGGCTGTTTTCATTCACAGCAGGATAACTAGTCCTATAGCAGCCAATGAAGCTGTTCCTTGGGAGTTCATTGATAAATCCTTCATTTTTCACTGTGTACTTCATGTCTGTAGAAAGGTGTGATTTAAAAAAAATTATTTATTTCAGAGGGAAATGGAGAAGAGAGATAGAAATATCAATGATGAGAGAGAATCATTTGACTGTCTGTCACCTGCATGCCCCCTTCTGGGGATTGAGCCTGAAACCCAAGCATGTACCCTGACCTATAATCAAACTGTGACCTCCTGGTTCATAGGTCGATGCTTAACCACTGAGCCATGCTGGCTGGGCAAAACATGTGGTTTTTGATAGATCAGGTGACACTGAGTATCAACAGCACATGAGTAGAGAAGCTCCTAGCTCTGTTCTCTACTATCTTTCTGTGCCTCGGTCCATGCCTAGAACTGAGTCTGCTCCATCGTAAGTCCTAAATATATATATATATATATATATATATATATATATATATATATATATATATATATATATATATATTTTAAATAAAGGATTGAGTGTGTAATTAAAGGAGGATTTCAAAAATACTTATGTCTCCTTATTTCACCTCTCAGGTTTACCCTAAGCTACTGTGTATTACATACTTGGAGGATGATCGTGCATCTCCAACTGCTCAAGCAGCATGTATTCTTGTGAGAAGGGCCTGTGAGAGTTTGATGATAGGAGTTCGTGAACGTGAAGAAAATGTTTTAACCTTTGGCAGCAGATTTGCATGTTGATACAATAAACATCCCCTCCCACCGCCTCCTGTATATCTAACAATATTTTAATTCTAATGTGAAAGGAACATGTGATGCCCTTATTTTAATTTTAAAGAAAAGTGTCATGCACAGGTGACAAGAATGCTGAAGTTCTGATAAGTATAAAGTGTTGATATGTGGAAAATTATGGATGTTATACAGAAGCTGAATGACACTTCTCAAGTTATGGATGTGTAAAATGAGATTTTCTACTATAGCTTCTTTTCATCTGTGAAAATGTTCATCATGCTTTAGGCTGAAGTGGGTGCCACATAGTGTGTAATGTGCAATTAAAACAAGATGATGGTTATGAATTATCCAACATTTTTTAGATTCTGTACTTATGATTTATTTTTCACTTATTTTTCTTAAAGGAATGACATGTTGTAGAGACAGCATTTTCTACTTCATTAAAAAATAAGCAATGATTAAGTATCATAGTATGAAAAATACCATGTTAAAAATTACTAGGTTAATTAATAAGTAAATAATGGAATTATGGAGGAGGAGATTTTAAAAACAAATTTGATTTATAATGCATTTAGAAAACATGTGCTTATGCCCCAATAGAGAAGAATTATAGTAAGATAGTAGCGGCAGCAAAATAATATTTCAATCTCTATAAATCCCATGCCTTAGGAAGACCAAGCAATGTAGCAAACAATCAAGTTTATAAATTGATCAAGTCTGCTGAATACAGATCAAAATGTAAAGCTTACTGTGTTTTGATAGACTAGCAATAAACTACCAGAAATTGAATTTTTAAAAGTATAACTTATAATAACACAAAAATCAAAAATTAATAAATAATCTCACAAAAATATGTAAGACTTCTATTCTGAAACCTATAAAATATTGGTGGAAAATTTTTAAAAGTCATAAATAGAGTTATACCTTATTCATGGATTGAGATAATCAATATTGATAATATGTAAATTTTCTTCAAATGGAAACTAGAGCAATAAAATTTCCTGGAGAAAACTTGTGATAATACTTTTGTGATTTTCAATAGGCAAAAATTTCTAAAACAGTGCAGAAAAACACTTAAAAAATCCAAAACTATTTATAAAGTGGACATCATACTAACTAAAAACTCCTATTCATCAAAAGATCCCATTAAGAGTTAATAAAAAAAAAGGACATAAAAATTTATAGTACAAATATCTGAAAAATACTTTCAGAAAAGTATAGGCTGGGACGAATTAGGTTGATAGTTGTTCATTTGAAAAAAAACACAATACTGTTTTGTATACTCACAATTGTAAACCTAGTTTTGCCTCATGCCCTGACAAGATGGCTGCCTACAACCAGGCTAGCAGGGACCACCAAATAACTGAAAAAGCAGGCTGCATGGAGTTACCAGGCCAGCAAGGGTGATGCGGATAGTAAGGGGCAACCAGGTTGATAGGGGGGGGCAGTGGGGGCAATCAGGCCAGTGGGTGGGGACAGTGAGGGGTGACCAGGCAGGCAAACAGATGAACAATTAGGAGCCAATGGTTCAGGATTGTGAGGGGGATGTCTGACTACCGGTTTGAGAGAATCAATATTGATAATATGTAAACTGTCAGTTGGACATCCCCCAAGAGGTCCCAGATTGGAGTGGGTACAGGCTGGGCTGAGGGAACCCTTCCCCCTCTCCCCCCACACAAATTTTGGGAAATTATATAATACTAGAGACCCGTGCACAAAATTCTGGAAAGAGTAGGCCTTCCTTTCCCCAGCTAAAACAAAGGGACATATGTAATACTTTCAACAATAAAGAAACATTTTAAATAAAGAAAAATATCTTCGTTGAAGAGTTTTATGTGAAATAACATAAGTAATTGCTCTACACTGTACTTCATATTCTCAACTCCTCTCAAAGGGATATTAATTGACCCTATGTTCACTTAATGTTAATTGACCCTATGTTCATTGACTGCAGGACTGACTTCCACCATGCGGGCCCAGCCCTGGCTGCTACAGGGGCTGTGATCAGACCCTGCTTTTCTCTCCTGGCCTCTGTCTGGGCCTAATGGAAGCCCCCACTGCAGTCAGTGCTGGGTCACCACGGTAACACAGGGCTGACTGCAGGACTGACTTCTGGTTGGTCAGGCCTCCAGTTGTTGCGGATGTGACACACCCAGGGGTTTTATATATTAGGATATACTGGAGGCCCAGTGTACAACATTCGTGCAAGGGCTTTGGGCCCCGCCTCTACCTCAGCTCCCGCCTGACATGGCTTTGTCCAGAGGGAAGGATGTCCGATCTAATTAGCATATCATGCTTTCATTAATATATATATATATATATATATATATATATATATATATATATAATATATATTTGAGTTCATATTGATGTGTTTAATTCAAATTCAGGACTATAGGATTATTATTTGTTCTTCATGATGATATTGATTACCTAAGATGAAGTAGGTGGGTAGTTTTCTAAGGTATTGCTTGATACAAATATTAATAAATTTCCTGTGACTGGAAGCAGAAACTTGACACTAGTTTTCACAGTGGGAATCCATGCCCTCCCACCAGGTTGCCACATCTAAGCCAGTTATTAGAACTAGAATCTATTGATTGGGGGAGAGGCTGGGTCAGCCTCAGAAATGCAGCTACAGTTTCTGCTCTAAATTGTCCCCAGAAGGTTGTCTATCTTTTCAGCAGAGAGACTATAACTTGAAAACATATAAATACTCCAGAAAAAAACATGACTTTAAGATAATTATTAATTGTTGTTATTATCTGAAAAACCAAAATGGCAAGAGTGATTATGGAGATCAGATCACATTGTAAACTTGAGAAAGACATACTAATGAATTCCCACATTAGTGAGAGATATTTTTGTGGGAAAAGCCATCACAGCCTCAGGAATTGTTCCTTGCATCTCCATTTCACATCCTTACATCACCCAATTCTTGAAATATTCAAGTGTTTTTATTCTTTTTTTAAAAAAATATATTTTATTGATTTTGTACAGAGAGGAAGGGAGAGAGATAGAGAGTTAGAAACATCGATGAGAGAGAGTCATCGATCAGCTGCCTCTTGCACACCACCTACTGGGGATATGCCCGCAACCAAGGTACATGCCCTTGACCGGAATCAAACCCGGGACCTTTCAGTCCTCAAGCCGACGCTCTATCCATTGAGCCAAACCGGTTTCGGCTCAAGTGTTTTTATTCTTATTTACACTTCAATTTATCTTTTCTTGCATTATGCAAAATGTCAGATGCATTTTGAAGCAAAAACCTGTATTACAGAAAACATAATCAGATGGCAAGGGTAATGTGAAATGCCATTTTCCTGATCAATTCACCCATCATCAGTTGACCTGGAAGGTCTTTTGTCGGATGCAGTTAGCCTTGTAAAATGGGAAAATTCACATTTAATATCCTATCTCTGTACTGCTATGTCAACTTCTCTGCTCCCTGTACTTCTGTTTTCCAGATAAACTTTAAGGCCTTGATAGCCCTTAGAATACCAAGTTTATCATCATCTGACCCACCATATTATACAGATTGGACTTGGGAGTAGTCAGTTCCCTTCATTACACAATTGTACCTCTCCCGAGATCTCTTCCTCAGATGACTCTACCAAGGTGCTCTTAGAGAATGGTCCCATAGTCTGCCCTTTGTATTGTTTGAAATACCTTATTCTCCTAGACTTAACATGACATATCAGATCAGAACCCACCTTGATCCCTTTGTCAGTTCTAAAAGCACACATGATCTGAAACTGGCATCTATGTCTGCTGTGCCCCTAATGCTGACCAGTTCCTGAAAAATAAAAGTCCAACTGAAAGTTTTTGTTTTGTTTTTCAGCCTCTCTGAGATGGAGAGTGTCTGCTACCTAATTGAGCCTGTAGCCAGAATCCTCATACACTTTGTACCACAGGACTGCATGTCTGTATGGACTAGACTTTAGACTGTTCTATGGCTGCTCATGAGAGGGACAGCCCTACTTTTTTTTTTCTTTTTAAATATATTTTATTGATTTTTTCAGAGAGGAAGAGAGAGGGATAGAGAGTCAGAAACATTGATGAGAGAGAAACATCATCGCACAAATCACATGGTACACGTTACTCTAGCATGTCATAAATTGAGGTAGAAAAAATAAAAGCTAGGAATTGGTAGAAAAAGTAGGGCTGTGCTGAAACTGGTTTGGCTCAGTGGATAAAGTGTGGACTGAAGGGTTCCAAGTTTGATTCTGGTCAAGAGCATGTGCCTTGGTTGCGGGCACATCCCCAATGGGGGGTGTGCAGGAGGCAGCTAATCGATGTTTCTCTCTCATCAGTGTTTCTGACTCTCTATCCCTCTCTCTTCCTCTCTGTAAAAAATCAATAAAATGTGCTTCACTACTTTCAAGGAAGACTGCCATCCAGGCAAATTGTACCCCCCAACCCAGCAAGAGACAGAAGATTTTGCCCTAGAGAAACTGAATGGTGCAGAGAAACAAACTTTATACAAAAACATATATTTCATTCATTTTAATTGTTACCCAGAAGAAATATTTTCTAAACATCTCTAATCAACCCTAACCAGTTTGGCTCAATGGATAGAGCAATGGCCTGTGGAATAAAGGGTCCCAAGTTCCATGCAGGTCAAAGGCATGTACCTTGGTTGTGAGCACATCCCTGGTAGGAGGTGTGCAGGAGGCGATGATCAATGTTTCTCTCTCATTGATGTTTCTAACTCTCCATCTCCCTTCCTCTCTGTAAAAAAAATCAATACAAATATTTTTTAAAATAAATAAATAAACAAACATCTCTGATTAGTGATACCAAACACTTACATGATTTCCAGAAGGGCACTCTGGCAATGAAGTGCCCTGTACACTGTGTATGCCTGCGGTGCAGCACCAGCAAACTCTTGCTCTAAATAAGTACGACAAATGTTTTCTGTGTCTATTAATGAATTCAGCCACACACTTGTCAAATCTCAGTGATCAAAAATCATTAAGTGCTGAAAGAAACTTTTGTAGGTCAACTAGTATGTTTGCTGGGCACAATAACTCCTAAATAGAGTTTTCTATCATATTTCTGTACAATGTCAGGATAGAAGTGAACAAACCCACATGGAACTTTAGAGCTCTTACAGTTTTGCTTCAGTGAAGCCAAGCCAAATTATTTAATAGCTTAAAGTCAATCTCCTATCTTATCAAAATTTCAGCATCAGCATTCATGAAAGATTTCAGGGGAGTTTCAGAATAGCAACTGAAAAAGACACTGGTAGTCTACTGTGTATCCTTGGAAATGGGAAATGAGGAGACTTTTTGATGAGATTATGCTATCGTTGGGATAATGACACTGGTGAAAGGAAACGCAGGACAGAAAAGGGCCTGAAGCAAGCCCGTCCTCATTAATTTTATCTCAACTCCATTGCTTTCGTTTGTCATTGGCACTGTATTTTTCAGCCCGCCAGCACTGTGAGAACATGTCTAGTTGTTCCTAAAATTCACTGAGAGTTCTGACTTTCATGGAATATTTTTGATAACTCACTTCCTATTTACTATTTAATGAGGATTTTGGGGGAACCTTATTGAATTAATTTCTTGGTTACCATTAATGTTCTAACTTTTAGAGTAAATCATTATGCTTGTACTCACTGATCTCCTTAGTAAAGGAGCTATCCTTTGAAACTATCTCAGTTTTATATCCTGTCTCATTGGTTCCTATAATGCCCCATAGGAATCAATGTGCGTAGAGTGCTTAGCACACTACCTAGCATGAGTCAGTGTATGATAACTTGTAGTTGTTTGAATGGTCACATCATCATTATTAGTAGCAGGCAATTTCATGCACTCTTTGTTAGTACCTTTTTTAAAAGTATTTTTTTTCTATATCTGGCTAATGGTTCAATCATGTAGAATCATAATAAATGTTATTTCTTCTTTTGATGATTTCTTTTCTTTTGAAAGCAAATGTAAAGTCATAAAGACTCAAGATTGCATAATTATAGTTTTGAGAATCCTCATTTTCCTTAATCACATTTAAAGCAATGCCAGGTGAAATGTTAATTCAAGTTCTGCTTTGTCCTCTTTGAAATACCGCTATCAAGAAGCATTTCTGTTTCCATTTATTCCTTAGGGCTTAAAATACAAAGTGTATACTCAGTATTATTCAATTGAATTCATTTTTCACTTAAATATCTGCTCAGTAAATTACATATATATATATATGTATATATATATATATATAGTTATATAGTTATATAGTTATATAGTTATATAGTTATATAGTTATATAGCTATATAGTTATATATTAACTTTACTGCTAGAATATTTATTTGCCTTCTGATTGAATTTTATTTTATTTTTTTTTTTTGTAAAATTAGAGTTACAAACATTCAGGTTACCATGGACACATTGCTTTATGCCTGTTTTCTTGGCATCCTTTCTAGTTTGCATTTGTGCTTGATTTCCCATATTTTAACAAATATAATGAATGGTTGCATTAATTTATACCAAAATGGCTCTGGCAGACTCCATATTGACTTTCAGTTCTACCCTGTTCTGGCCTGGTTAGTATTCTATTTTTCTTTTTAATCCTCACCCACGGACATGCTTTTGTTGATTTTGGAGACAGCGAGGGAGAGAAAGAGAAAGATACATCAATGTGAGAGTGAAACATCTATCCATTGCCTCCTGCACACATCCTGACTGGGAGTCAACCCACCACCTTTCTGTGTACCAGACATCACTCCTGTCAACAAAGCCACCCTGGACAGGGCAAGTATTCTTTTATTTTGATTTTTATTGACCTCTAATACAATACTCTATTAGCTTCAAGTGTACATCAGAGTGATTCCATATTTATATACATTACAAAAGAATTCTCATGATGAGTCTATTTACCATCTGTCACCAAAGTTGTTATAATACTAGAGGCCCAATGCACAAAATTTGTGCAAGGGCCTTGGCCCCAATCACGGCAACCGGGGGCCTCTGCCACCTCTGCCTTGGACCCCACCTGCTGTGGTTTGTTCGGAAGGAAGGACATCCAGTCTGATTAGCATATTGCAATCTTATTATTATACTACAGGCCCGTTGCATGAAGAGATTCATGCAATAGGCTTTCCTTCCCTTGGCTTTCAGCACTGGTTTTCCTCTGGCTCCCGGGACCCAAGCCTTCACTTTGACCAGAGTCTGCCTCCTTGGTCTTTGCTGCAGACTCTGGCCAGAGTCTGCAATCTTCCTCTTCACTACAGACTCTGACTAGAGTCTGCTGTCTTCCCTGCAGACTCTGGGTGGAATACGCCATCTTCCTCTTCACTGCAGACTCGTCTGCAGTCCTCAGCTTTGCTGTATCACTCTGCTCCTGTAGATTCCTTCACCCACCGCTGCCCTCCACCTCTGCCCTTCCTTCTAATTTGCATATTCCTCCTGATTGGCTGGTGGGTGTAATGGAGTGATGGTTAATTTGCATGTTTCTCTTTTATTAGTGTAGATATTATTAACTATTATTTATGCTGTACATTATATCTCCCACAACTTATTTATATTGTAATTGGAAGTTTGTACCATTTAGTCTACTCTTCTTGAGATGCATGTTCAATGAACAACATTCTTAATTTGAAATTTATTTAAATCTGAAAAACAACCAGTGATAGCCATTCTCTCCTTTCCTAGACTTTCTCAGACTCAGTGTAACAATGTATGTATCTGTCACACACACACACACCCACACACAGAC
Organism: Pipistrellus hanaki; assembly: GCF_964339955.1. NCBI lineage: Eukaryota > Metazoa > Chordata > Mammalia > Chiroptera > Vespertilionidae > Pipistrellus > Pipistrellus hanaki. Next base: position 21,240,560 of record NC_140510.1, read on the forward strand.
ACACACACATGCACATACACACACACACACACACAGGAGGTAAGAGAGATGGAATCTGTTTATTCATACCATTTACCAATTTATATTGGTGACCAATCAAATTTGAAATATTGAATAAAACATATATATACTATTGTATTAAAATATTAGAAGAAAATTTAGATGCAGACTTTTTCATAACTTTGAAGTGAAGAATGAGTTCCTAAGCTTGACATCCAAGCCAACAGGATATTTAGCAATTATGAAAATGAAGATTTTATTGAAAGTATAAAGTAAAGAAATAATTAACAATCCAGAATAATATCAAAATCTTTTTGTTATTAGATATATCTGGAAAATTTGGTGAACTCAAATTCAAAGTTGTTTTGTACCTTCTGATTTAAAAACATCTTAAGTATTTACTCCGGGAATAAATTAATTATAAAAGCATTTCCAATGTAAAATTCTGTTCTAGTAAAAAAACTAGCAATATAATATTTCTTTAAAATTTCTATACACCAACATGTAAACCTGTGAATGTACGTAGATGGGAAGTAAGGGAGGGAGTCAGTGTTATTTTCTAATTAAAAGCAAAAAAATTGCTAGTAACATGAATTATGATTATATTAATTTATTACAGTGCTTATTTCATTTTCAAAACATATTAAATGGCTTTTTTTTTTTCCACAAAGAAGGACTGGCAGTAAATTTTACAGATAAAAGGCCTGGACTTCTTTTAGGGCTTTCTTTCTTTCTGGGCTTTCTTTATGAAGGACCACAAGGGTTGTAGAAATGTTGGCCAAATGCTCAGGATTCCTCAGAAAATGATATATATTAAAAGTATCCATGCCCAGCTGGCATGGCGCAGTGGTTGAGTGTCAACCTATGAACCAGGAGGTCAGGGTTCGATTCCTAGTCAAGGCACACACTGGGGAGGTGGACTTGATCCCCAGTAGGAGGCGTGCAGGAGACAGCCAATCAATGATTCTCATCAATAATGTTCCTATCTCTCCCTCTCTCTTCCTCTCTGAAATCAATAAAAATCTATTTAAAAAAACACACAGTGTCAATAATCATATTGGTAAGGAGAGTGTAACACAGAATCAACACACACACAAAATAAACTTTTAAAATATTTTTAAGGCAGTGAAAATACTCAGCATGATACTTTAGTGATAGATATATGTCATTATAAATTTGTCCAAAACAATAAAATATACATCAAGAGTAAATTCTAATGTAAAATATGGACTTTGGGTGATTATAACGTGTTAGTGTAGGTTCATCAATTCTAATAAATGTACCACTCTGGTAGGGGATACTGATAATGGAGGAGGCTATATATGCACGTATGGCAGCAGAAAGTATATGGCAACTGTATTATTTTTTGTTTTACTGTGAGCCTAAAAAAACCTTGTTACCTAATTTATCAATGTTTATTCAATTATAATTATTAAAACTATACTTGCAAATAATCCAGTTTAGCATTAATGTGAAACTACATAAAGAAATACTTTCAAAATCCAGTAATTCAAACAACATTTCAAGTGGAATTCTCTTTTAGATTTAGGTTGCACCCAGTTTCTATATTTTTCTCTGGTCTAAAGTAATCGAATCTGAAGTAATTGATCCTGCTTTATGCCTCCTCATTTAGCAAACATGTATTGAGAGATTCTTAGGTTTCAAGTGCAGTATTAGATGTCTTAAGCTTGTTATTTACATTAAATACTGACAAAAGCTATATAATGCTGTGTTCTAATCCTAGAACTCCACATTATCAAATTGTCCAAGTAACTTATTGAAAACTGAAATGTACATATTATGGGAACTACACTTATTTTTGCCCTTCCTGAGGACCAATAATGAATGCAATGTCTAAAGTTGCTCTCATTGAAAATAAATATTCACATTGTACACACACAAAAAATAAATAAATAAATAAATAAATAAATAAATAAATAAATAGCAAACACACAATAAATACATTTAACATTTTTCTTATTTTGAATCCATTCCCAGTTTGAAGGGATCATAACATTATCAGGGAGATGACCTTAGGGCCATAATCCTATTAATCACATTGAGTGTCTTGAGAATTTATCAATATGAACTGTATGCACTGAGCACTTGTCAGTCACAAACACATAAAAACAATTGTAAATGTAACTCAAGCTGGAGGTATAGAGGAAAAGAGTAAGTATCTCCTTGAAAACTTTCATTTTTCTCTGTCTGTAAACAAATAAATCTCTTCTCTACCTTATAGCATTCATTATGTTTCATATATTAGTTATTTTTAAATACTCTAATAAGACATTTTAAAGTTATTTCCTGAAAATAAAATATTTTGAGATGGACTTGGTGTTCCTGAGCCTCTAGCCTCTTCTTTTCTGTTTCCCTGCTATACAAGACTATAATGTTTTAGAGAAGGAATTCAGTCTCAACTAACAGCGAACCAAATATTAGAATCTCCTTCCCTTCACTATGTCTATTGGGTCTTAAAAGAAACTAAAGGGTTGGTTTTGGTGGAAGTGGAAGTGAAAGTATGTCTCTCTCAAAACTAAGCAAACTGTTCTCTGTTTCATTTGCTTTCCCCCAGAGTTAATGAGGACCAATCAAATCTCCACAAAATATCTTTGAAGTTCACCATCCTGTCTTGCCCGATTTCCTTAATTTTTAGATGTTCCTGCCCCTCCAAAGACAACGGCTGGTCCAAAATACTGGTCACCGACTCTCTTATTACTAAAGTCACTCCAACACTGTTTGACTATCACTCTTCCTTCCCATTTAGGAAAACCCCCACAGGGTATCTAGATTTTCTTTCTCTCAAGAAAGAGGAGAAAGAGCAATGCCATTTGGATGGAGACCAGCAGTGTCCCAGCCCATTCTCTGTTCTCCAGGTGCCTTTTACCTTGTGGGGATGAAGAGCAAGAAGCAGAAGGCCTCCTCCGTATGGTTGCTGAATCCTATGGTAATACCTGCATTACTATGTTTCTTATTTTCAGGATTCTTAAGAGATGGGTCTTTGGTTACCTGACTCACATTCCTGATGCCTTGACCTTTACTTACTCCTATGTATGACAGTGAGTACCTGCCTACAAGCTTCAAGTCTACAGAAATTTTGGTTGGCACAAGGCAAGTGTCATACCTCAAAACTTCAGATCCTCTCCTTAACTTTCCCAGCCTCTTCCCACTGATATAGGCACAGACTGTTTCACAAACTCACATCCCACATGTGAGAATAAAATAAAGCCCAAACCTCCTTTTTTTTTTTTTTTAGAACAGTCATGAATTTAGACATTCAGATTCTATGATACTCATCAGCAAGTAAAAACAAATGTTTCAAGTTAGCAATATATGAGGTCTTCATTTATTTCTTGTGCAGATCTAAATTGCTAGATTAATTTAGGAAGCAGACACTGAGGAAGATTCCAAAAAGGCAGTAATTATAAAGAGATACTTTAATATAAAACACAGTTACTTGAAGAAAAGGCAGAGTAGTTGTGTGGAGTGTACCTTTCGGGCCAGCAGGTTTTAATGAACTCAGACATTTCACTAAAGTCTCTAACCAATGTTTTCTTGTATTCCTATGTTTTGACAAGTCTGGGAAAATTACTTCTGTGGTTTTTAAATTAAAATTCTTTTTGTATGCTATGAATACTATTATAAATAATGTACCTAGCTTTATAGGGCAATTTTTTTAAATGTATTTAACCTTTGTGAGCCTGTTTCCTCATTTGTGTAGACTACCTCGATCATTATTTTCAACCAGTGAACTTCAGTTAGTCCAGCAAATTCACACCATTGAAAATTGTGATGTCAGATTTTATTCCATTTTCTAATACATAAATAAATTCACTACTTTTAAGATTTCAGTTTTGAACACAATTCTCTCAGACATCTTGAGTGCTTATACCATGAGTATGTGTACAGTTATTGGTGAGCATGTGAGCACACTCATAATTCCATCGCTCAATCAGATGACCACTCTGTAGCAGTTTTAAGAATTAACACATTTTAAATCACATTTTGACTCAGTCATTTTGATTCTCAAAGTGCACTGATGGAAAGAATGTATAAAGAACATTGATGTTGAAATAAAATATGGACCATGTATTATGAACCATGCAAAAACGGCAAATTATTATTTTTTTAATGTTGAAAAAGAATATATGACATTCTGAAAGGTGTTAGTAAAAGCTTATTAACCCAATTTATGCGAAGCTATTCTCAGTGTGGGGTAAAAGATCTCAGATCTCAACCTGAGTGAGCCTCTTCCTACTTCAGTGGCTTTTGCTTGAGGCTTCTTGAAAACCAACTTAACACTTTCCTTTTCTAATGATTCCAGATGTAAAAGGTAATTTTTGTTAGAAAGAGTTACAATTGAGTAGTTATAGAATTTTTTATTTGGATGCTCCCATACTGTCTACTCAGCCAACATTAGTAAGTTTTTAATAAAAATCCCTTTCTAAATTATTAAGTTTTAACCAGTTACCAAAATAAACTAAAGCCCTTGTGTTTCAGTTTCCATAGTATCAGATGGTGGCAGCAGAATGGGCCTACCTTCTATTTCAAATTGAGTTTAATGAGGAACATTAGCTTGTAAAAGGAAATATATCTGAGTCTTCTTAAGAAAAAAATACATATTTGATATCTATTAACATATTTGATATCTATTAAAAATGGATGTGTCTTCACATACAATAAAGATATTTTCTGACTTAAGACATATTTGGGACCATCTGTTTTCTAATACTTTCTTACTAAGAAAAGTATTAACAAATTGGATGTGAAGTAAAAAATATAATTACATTTCAAATGCCAGCAAAGAAAACAGGAAGAATAAAACAATAGTTAAAAATAAATAAAATCTTGAATCAGGCTGTGTATATTATTCCAGCTTCTCATTTTACTAGTTTCTGTTGACAGAAAAATCATTTACTATTATGTTATATATTCTCATTTACAAAATGGTAAATATAAGATAATGTACTTTATTTAGCTGTGAAATTAAAACAAGAATTCATGTAAATATCACAAAGCAAATTCTCAATATATATTTGGCTTTTGTTATTAAGATCAGTGGGTTTCATGATTTACATTGAAATCTTTTATCCATTTTGAGTTTATTCTTGTGTATGGTGTAAGTTGGTGGTCTAGTTTCATTTTTTTGTATGCACTGTCCAAGTTTCCTAACACCATTTATTGAAGAGTCCATCTTTATTCCATTGTATGCTCTTGTCCCATTTGTCGAATATTAATTGAACATAATGGCTTGGGTCAATTTCTGGGGTCTCTGTTTTATTGATCTATAGGCATATAAGCATATAACATCTATATGCCTGTTCTTGTGACAGTACCAGGTTGTTTTGCTTGCAATGGCTTTGTAATATAATTTGATATCTCTATTATAATCCCTCCTACTTTGTTCTTCTTTCTCAAGATTTCTGTGGCTATTTGGAGTCTTTTTTGGTTATGTATACACTTTTGCAGTGTTTGTTCTAGATCTGTGAAATATTCCATTGGTATTTTAATAGGTATTGTGTTGTATCTATAGATTGCTTTGAGAAGAATGGACATTTTGATGATGTTAATTCTATGGATCAATGAATACTGTGTATTCTTCCATTTGTTTGTATCTCCCTTATTTCTTTTTTCAATATCCTGTAGTTTTCTGAGTACAGGTCTTTTACCTCCTTGGTTAAGTTTATTCCTAGGTGTCTTTTTTTTATTTTTGTTGCTGTTGTTGAAATGGTCAACAGTATTGTTTTTTAGTTTCTCTTTCTGAGAGTTCATGATTGGTGTATAAAAATGCCATCAATTTGTGGGTATTAATTTTATATTCTGCTACTTTGCTGAATTCATTTATTAAATCTAGTCATTTTTGGTGAAATATTTAGGATTTTCTATGTATAATACTATGTCATCTGCAAATGATAGTTTCACTTCTTTTCAATTTGGATGCCTTCATCTTTTCTTCTTGTCTGAGAGCTGTGGCTAGCATTTCCAGTACTATATTGAATAAGAATATTGAAAGCGGACAACCTGTCTTGTTCCTATTGCTAAAGGAAACACTTTTAGTTTTTGTCCATTGAATATGATGTTGGCTATAGGTTTGTCATATATGGCCTTTTTAATGCTGAAGTATGTTCTTTCTATTCCCATTTTGCTAAGAGTTTTTATCAAAAACAAAATGGGTGCTGGATTTTGTTGAATGCTTTTTTTTTTTTAATCTATTGATAAGATCATATGATTTTACATCAGCCTTGCAACCCTGGGATAAATGCCACTTAGTCAAGGTGTATGATATTTTTAATATATTTCTGGATCTATTTGCTAATATTTTGTTGAGGATTTTAGTATCTATGTTCATCTGGGATATTGGCCTGTAATTCTCTTTCTTTGTCATGTCTTTATCTGGTTTTGGAGTTAAGGCAATGCTAGCCTCATATAAAGAGTTTGGAAGTGCTCCTTCCTCTTGAATTTTTTGGAATAGTTTGAGGAGGACAGGTGTTAGTTCTTCTTTGAATATTTGATAAAGCTCCACTGTGAGCTGGTCTGGACCAAGGATTTTGTTTGCTGGGAGGTTTTCTTTTTTTAAATTATTATTATTGCTTCAATTTCATCAGAAGTTATCGGCCTACTCAGGTTTTCTTATTCTTCCTAATTGAGTTTTGGAAAGTTGCATTTTTTTTCTAGGAATTTGTCCATTTCACCCAGGTTGTCCAATTTGTTGGCATATAGTTGATGTAATATTTTGTTACAATTCTTTGTATTTCTGTGATGTTAGTTGTCACATAACCTCTTTCGTTTCTGATTTTATTTATTTGGGTCCTCTCTCTTTGTATCTTGGTGAGTTTGTATTTTGTTTATCTTTTCAAAGAAACAGCTCTTAATTTCATCCTGTAAAAATCCTAGAATAAACCATTGGCAACAAAATCTCAGACATTTCTTATAGCAATGTGTGAGCTGATATATCTCTTAGGGCAAAAAATACAAAAGAGAAAATAAACAAATGAGACTACATCAAACTAAAAAGCTTATGCATAGCAAAAGAAATAATCAACAAAAATGAAAATGGAGCCCACTGTATGGGAGAACATATTTGCCAATGATACATCAGGTAAGAAGTTACTTTCCAAAATATATAAAGAACTCACACAACTTAACAAAAGAAAAACAAACACTCCAATTTAAAAATGGGCAAAGGACCTAAATAGACACTTTTCCAAAGAGAACATATAGATAGACAAAAGACATGAGTAAAATGCTCAAAGTCACTGATCATCAGAGAGATGAAAATTAAAATGACAATGAGGTATCACCTCACATCTGCAGGAATGGCTACCATCAATATATCAACAAAGGGAAAAAAGCTGGAGAAAAGAGAACCCAGTACATGCTTCTGACTGGCACAGCCACTGTGGAAAACAGTACAGAGTTTCCTAAAAAGTAAGATAAAAAAATGGAACTCCCATTTGACCTAGTAATCCCACTTCTAGGAAGATATCCTAAGAAATCAGAAACAACAATCAAAAAAATATATATATGCACCCTTATGTTCATAGCAAAGGTATTTATAATAGCTAAGTCTGGAAATAGCTTAAGTGTCCATCAGTAGATGATTGGATAAAAAAATATGTGGTTTTTATATATTAGGATTTGCATTTCCCATGGACACAGACAATAGTGTGATGAGGCCTGAGGGTAGGGAGTAAGGTGGAGAGGTCAATGGGGGGAAAAATGGGATATCTGAAATACTTTCAACAATAAAGATAAAATAATATAAATGAGGAGTGGGTGGCAAACAAGCTACATGCTTGAAATAGAATCATTAAATTAGTATGCTTTAAAAATTTATCTCAAAGCATAAAATTTAAAAATATATATATTTTTATTGATTTTTTTACAGAGAGGAAGAGAGAGGGATAGAGAGCTAGAAACATCGATGAGAGAGAAATATTGATCAGCTGCCTCTTGTACACCCCCTGCTGGGGATGTGCCCCCAACCAAGGTACATGCCCTTGACCAGAATCAAACCTAGTACCCCTCAGTCCACAGGCCGACGCTCCACCCAGTGAGCCAAACCGGTTTCAGCATCAATGCATAAATTTTTACGTCAAAAAAGTTCACTAGTGTTTTTATCAATAAGCCTGTTATATAAAAAAGAGATATCCATAATTTATAGAGAAAGCAAAATATCATAATTTAAAAAACCAATTCACATTTTAAAAGCAATGAATCTCTTTTGCAGTACTATAATGAAATCCTTGTACAAATATCATCAGGAGAAATAATAAATTTATAAAACTAATTGGATTCATACAAAATGAGGAAATGAGTGTCATTTGGGTCAAATCCTCAAATTACAAATAAGTGTCATCATATGTCAACTGAGCACTTTTCTCAATAAGTCTTCACACTGCTTTTCTTACTTCTCAGACACGTCGTCTGAGGTTGCCTTCTGATTTAGTGAACCATGTTGACCTGGGTTGGATCTCTCACCTAGTGGCAACTTTTACCTTCAAACAGCAGTTAATTCAAATATTATATAATGCAGAATATAATTTGGAGGGAGACCACACTTTAATTTTACTAACTAAATCACTTTTCCTCTTCCCCCTAAAATCTACCCCAGGAAAGGTGTGTGATTCTATGAAGAAACTTCCAGTGCACCTCGTGTTCACGAGAAGACCACCCTCAGTGGGGAAAGAAGTTTTCTTCTCTATTTGATTTATGCGGTGCTTGTGTGGATAATTTTATTGAAACCCTGCTTGATTTATGACAATCTTCTCTGCTCTATTGAGCCATTAAATCCAAAGTATTATCATATTTGGAATACAAAAATAAGAATACAGCAAAAATGATTTCTATGATGAAATTTTTAGAGTGAGGTAACATACTGTGTTTCCCCGAAAATAAGACATCCTCTGAAAAAATAAGACCTACTTACAGGTTTCCTTCTGAGTGAAATATAAGGCATCCCCCTGAAAATAAGCACCCCCTTCCCCAGGCTAAACATGAGAGATTTGGTCCACTGATTCTGAAAGAAATGGAGTCACAGGAAATTCACCAGGAAATTCAGGAATTGGATTGTTATGATGATGTTCCAGAAGATGATGACATGACTGTCATTGAATAAATGAGTAAATTCTTGATACTGTAGGATTCACAGTTTGTCTGGTTTGTGTTGACAACTACGGTACTACCGTACCGTATACAGATAATAAATTTCCTTTTATTTTCATTTAACAATAAATGTGTACCGTATTCTTCTTCGTGGAAAAATAAGACATCCCCTGAAAATAAGACCTAGCACATATTGGGAGCAAAAATTAATATAAGACACTGTCTTATTTTCGGGGAAACAGGGTAGCTACAGAGGTCAGCACTATAAGATTTCCCAAATGGAGATGAAATGATGGCATCTCCGTGATTTTAAGAATAAACTTTGCTCTGGAATATGCATTTTGCACTATAGGACAGAAGTGAGGATCTATAGTTCAGTGGGCTTCATTTTACTTTTACCTATAGTTCAGTGGGCTTCATTTAAGTTTTACCAAACTTCCTTTAGTCCAAATTGTGTCACCCATTTCATATTTTATTTAAATTTGTATTTCATATGTTATTGTAAACATACTTGGAAACAAACCAAGGACTACATGAAAATGTGAATGATAACTAATGATAAAAATTAAGAAGTAGTGTTGAACAAAGGCAGAGTGAATGAAAAGAAAATGTATTAGTTTATGAATGGATTTCCTGGTAGATAGCTTAAAGGCGAGAGGATTTTGGATTTCAGTAAGAAAAATGGTGCAAAATAGGGCAGAAGCAAATGGCTAAAACAAACAATCGTTTCACAATTTTTTCAAGCAATTGTCATGCATTTTATTTTTTTCCCTTTTCTTTTACCATTCTTTGTCTCTTTTCTACATTTCACTTCTCTCTATTTGAAGACTTCCATGTTATTTGACATGGGATATTCAGAATCACTGTGATGAAAAGCATCTTGGTTATATGACGAAATTAGATGTTCAGAACCCTGATATTAAGGGGAAGAAAGAAATTGGTACGGTATTAAAAAGAAAGAGAAGGAGAAGGGATGGAAGAAGAAGAAGAAGAAGAAGAAGAAGAAGAAGAAGAAGAAGAAGAAGAAGAAGAAGGAGAAGGAGAAGGAGAAGGAGAAGGAGAAGGAGAAGGAGAAGGAGAAGGAGAAGGAGAAGGAGAAGGAGAAGGAGAAGGAGAAGGAGAAGGAGAAGGAGAAGGAGAAGAAGAAGAAGAAGAAGAAGAAGAAAGAAGAAAAGGGAGAAGAAGAAAAGCAGAAAAAGAGAGAAATTACTTGTAAAGCTGACATGGAGGAGAGGTTGGGAAGAAAATCAATTACTCATGAAGGTGACACAGGAGAATTAATGACATGAATTCATAGCTTCTCGCCATAAAGCTGAATAATGACACAGACACTTAGACTTGGGAATTAGAAGAAAAAAGGTGCATATAAGGTTCTTCTATTTATACCTGATTGAGATATGAAAAGAAAATGAGAAATGGGATTACTAAAGAAAAATTTCAGACAGTTAAGCAATTTTAGAAATGATTCATTTTAAGATATGGCCATCAATTATTTATGTGGGTTAATAAATAGATTTATAAGCAGAGGTACATGAATTCTAGAAATACATAAATGCCCTACAAATTATTTACAACCTCAACAACTCATAACACATGTAGTACTGCTGAAAACACCACTTACTTGACTTTAAAATTTGCACCATAAACTATAAAAGAACTGGTTACAGAGCATCAGCCATTTGTAATGAGCTGTGCAATATTTAACATCACCAAAGTGTGTTTTCACTAGCGCTGAGCAGTTGGACTAATTTTATAAGAATTCCTAGTGCCTAACGATTTGTTTAAAGGTTAATTAATCATAACTATTTAATTATTATAATTCTGAAATAGGATATAAGTTGGATTTAGTACATGCAGTTTAATATCAAGCATCCAAAATATAAAAAAAAAACTGCCAGAAATAACTTATACCACCTATTATTTTTATCCCCATTGGTACCCAGATCCTCATATTTATTCTTTCCTTTAATTATTACATTTAGGGAATCTCTCAGCATGCCTTTCCCTGGTGCATACTTTCCCATTCTTTGTACCTATTGTGTTCTACTTCTCTAATTATTTCCCCAAAAGCTTTTGGTTTCCAAAGGGAGATGTTTTTTCTATTATTTTCTAGTATTTCTAATATTTTCTAATATTCCTTAGTTACCCTGGTTTCTGGAATGAATGCTGCCAATCAGAGTCCCTGTCATCACCTCAGAGACTCTGGCTGCCATGATTCTCAGTCCGGTTGGTGCCTTATTATGTCTTCACTCATCCACAATTCACATCTCAGAATCATAATGTCTAGAAATATATGTAAGTTTATGATAATAATTTTAGATTGATATCCAAATTGATTGTGTCTCATAAACTAGTAGCAGAGAGAATAAAGGTTTGGAGGTTAATAATAATCTGTCTTTAAAATGCCATGACATCACATTCTTTTCAGATTTTGTTTCATTCCTCAGTGTAGGCTAAATTATGCTGCAGGAACAAAACAAAATCATGTATTTGCTGAACCAGCTGGTTTCCTTCTCATTCATTCTACAGGCCGAATGTAAACTGTCAGAGGGCTCTGCTCTTCAGATTGGCTCAAGCACCAGGGTCCCCAGACGCTGGTAAGAACAGAGCCTGGAACCAGAGCCGAGGCAAGTAGGTTCTTCAGTTTATATACATTTTTAAGGCCTTTTCCTAATCCTTGTAAACTTTACAATTTTTAACATGTAAAATGTTAACATGGTTGAAAAGTTAAGTCTATATTAAATAATATATGCCAAAAAAAAAAAGCCCCACACATTGTTGTTCACCATTTTTATTGATTTTTGTTTTACCCTTGCATTCCTTCTTTCTAAAATAAAAAGAATCCCTTCTCTCTTTCAGGAAATGTACCATAATTTACTCTATCTTTTCCTTTTCATGTACCCAGGACATCACCATGCTGACTCTCAGAGGTCTCCTGATTCTGTTTCTGCAGCTGCACAGTTCTCTGCCCTGAGAATGCCCTGTCTTTTCACCGGAGCCCTCTGTGGGGTGACACAGGCTGTTTCTCATGTGTCACTGGTGTAATGATGCTGCAAGGAATATCTTCTGCACATTTGTTCTCACGTTGTCTGAGGTGCATCTTTAGAGCAAACTCCTAGGAGTGGGGTTAGAGAGTCAAATGGTATATATGTAGCTCTGTTAGGATATTGCCCAATTCTCCCTGCCAGGGCTCACACCACTTTGTATTCTCCCAACAATGAATAAAGTTTCTGCTTTAATGTAGTTTTGCCAAAGTATATAGTCAAGCATTTTAGTGTGTGAGTGTGTGAGTGTGTGTGTGTGTGTGTGTGTGTGTGTGGTCAATTTGATGATTGAGAAAGGTTTTTATTATCATCCCTTATCGTTCCCTTCATCCTGAATGTATTGGAACATCATTTCATATGTTTAAAGAAAACTTGATTATTTTTTTGTGAACTCTGTTCTTGTCTTTTGCCCATTTTTCAAAAATGTTTGGTTATATTCCCTCATGTATCAGAATCCTTTATATATTAGGGTATATATATATATATATATATATATATATATATATATATATATATATATATTTTTTTTTTTTTTTTTCCCCAAAATGTTTTCTTTTGGTGTGTTGTTTGCTTTTAGCCTTCACTTATGTTGTGGTTTTATTCCACAAACCACACATTTTTCTTCATTTTTATGTTGTCAAATGTATTTCTTAATCATATTAGGTGATGGCTCTTGGTCATCGCAGTTCGTTTCTGCTAGGCTGCAGGTATTTTTTTAAAAAATATGTTTTTATTAAATTTTAGAGAGAGAGAAAGGGAGAGGGATAGAGAGCTAGGAGAATCAATGAGAGAGAAACATCATTGATTGGCTGCCTCCTCCACACCTGCTACTGGGGAATGCAGCCTGCAAACCCGGTCATGTGTCCTGACCATAAATCAAACTGTGACCTCTTGGTTCTTTGCTGATGCTCAACCACTGAGCAACAAGGGCCGGGTGGTAAACTCAGTTTCTGCTCTTCCCTCTTATTCCATTGTCCGGACAGAAAGAGCAGCACATTCCTGGGCACACCTTTATTTCATACAGAAAATAGGAACTAGAGACCACTAATTAAATCACACAGTTGCATTTATCTACCATACAAATGCAAAAACACACTAAAACATGTCCCTCTTACAAACCAAAAGTCAATGAAACAAATCTTGTAACAATAGGCAGGAAAGTAGAATCTTATAAGAGGAAAAGTAAAAATAGTTGAAAAATTATTCTATGTAATGCCTTTTAATAATAAAATAGAAATAGTAGCAAATGTATTAGCTTACTAATGTCTCAATTACAAATAAGCAATGATTTTAGGAAGCCTGGAGAATATAAAAGAGAGTAAGGAAGGAAGGGAATATATATAAACTTGATAACTAGTTATAAAGGCTATCAATGTTTTATATATCTTCATGAGTTAATATTACATAATGTTGTTCAAAATATTATCAAATGCTATTATTAGTAGATAAAATAAAAATTTTATAGTAAAAAAGACTATGTGTGATTTATTAAAAATATACATACTTTAGCGCTGGCCAGTATGCCTCAATTGTTGGAGTGTTGTCTCCTTCACCAAAGGGTCACAGGTTCAATTCCCAGTCAGGGCACAATGTCTCTCTCTCTCCCTGCTCTCTTCCTTTCTTCCTATCTCTGTAGAATCAATAAAAGCATATTCTTGGGTGAGGATTTAAAAAAAAAACAAAAAAACATATCTTTATCTTTGCAAAAATATGCCACAGTTTATTGATTTTCATTTTATCTTGAGCCTTTTAAACTCCTATTTCTGTTTTTAAATCTGGCTATGGGAGAAGACTTTTGCATGACAGCTCATTTATTTCCTACAAAAGTCACCCAATTAAAGGACCTTTACAAACATTCGTATGCTATCAAATTTACATAATTTGACAGTTAGATCAGTTGAGAGCCTTACTTTAAGAATGTCATCTTTGCTAGTTGTTTATTTTATTGTTTTACAATTATGCTTATACTGCTGAAAGCTGTAAAAAAAAATGACTCCAAAGTCAGTCTGAATATGAAGCAATAAGACAAATAGATGCTGAATTCATTAGTCTGCAACTTTCCTGAGGGCAGGCTCTTTGTATTCCTGAAACTCCTGACAGAGAATAGACACTGAATAAATTTTGAAAGACTGCTTTAATAAATAGTATTTCTCTCTTCATTGCTCAAATTGACCAAAGAAAAATCCAGTTTCATGCAAGTCACAGGCATGTTCTGAGGAATTTCTGAGCTTTTCAACAAATATGATTTGAGAGTCTTTTATGAGACAGACACTGCTATGTATCAGGCTGAATTGGCAGCAAGAACATTTTAGCTGACTATGGACAAATGCCTCAAATGAACAAATATTAGCAATATACTAGAGGCCCAGTGGACAAATTCATGCACCAGTGGGGTCCCTTGGCCTGTCCTGTGGGATAGGGCTAAAACTGGCTCTCCAATATCCTCTGAGGGGTCCTGGATTGCAAGAGAGTGCAGGCCAGGCCGAGGAACCCCGCTGGTGCAAGATTGGGGCTAGGGAGGACCACAGGAGGTTGGCCAGCTGGGGAGGGACCATGGAAGGGATCCAGGGTGTATCTGGCCCATCTCTCTCAGTCCCGATGGTTGTACCTCAGCAGCAAGCTAACCTACCAGTTGGAGAGTCTGCCCCCTGGTGATCAGTGCACATCATAGAGAGCAGTTGAGTGGCCTTAGCATATCATTAGCATATTATGCTTTGATTGGTTGAACAGACTAGCAGACACTTAGCATATTAGGCTTTATTATAGAGGATTTTCAGATGCAATATTTAGACAGGTTAGGCTAACCCAGATATTCCCATTCTTGAATGCACATTAGACTAAGCCTACACAGTATTTTTTTATGTCAATACTAGGCCCCACCCCCAGAAATGCTAATTTAGTTAGTCTGAAAGGATGATTATACATAGATGCTATCAAAAGCTCCCCAGATGATTCTAATATAGCACCTTCATTCAGAATCATTAGTCTAGTTACTCCAGTACCTTGCTACTATAATGTGGTTCTTAGAATAGCATCATTTCTCACATAAGAGGTTGTTAGAAAGGCAGAATCTCAAGGCTCATCTCAAACTTGCTGTATTAAAATCAACATTTTGACAAGATCTTCCAGGAGATTTATATGCACATTAGAATTTAAAAAGTGCTGTGCTCAGTGTATAAGGTATTGTGACAAAATGATGTCTTGGGGATGGGTGAGAGAAAGGAGTGGTGTGACACTGTAGGAGGTAGTTAGATAGGAGTGAGCTGAACAGAACCATAGGCCAGATGCAGAGGATCACTAGAGCAGAGAACCGCAGGTGCCTAGCAACAGGCAAAATTACAGCCCTCGCCTAACCACTCCATTAAGCATTAACCCCTGGAGATGACATGTGGGCCTTTGCTGTGTTTCAGCCCCAGGCCCGGAGAAGCAGCAAAGTGAGATGGAGCCACACCATGGCTGACAGCAGGACCAGCTGTGATGATTAATGAACCCTGTGCCTTGGCTCCAACCAGTCAGTCCCTGGAGACCCAGGCCCTGAGGGGGCATACCTGGAAAGCTGAAAAATATTCTATTGAGGTCCTCCCCTAACACCTCCATAGAAAAGCTCTTAAGGCAGGGACCCCTCACATCCTCTCTTGCTTTCTCTTTGCTCTTTCAGGCATCTCCCCCCCCCCCCCCCCCCCCCCCCCCCCCCCGCTAAGCTCCCAAAGCCCTTCTTTCCTCTTTGTAACTTGTATCCTGAGCCCATTTCTTCCATGGCTCACTTCCACCTCATGGATAGGCCCATAAAACACCTAGCTCTGCAAGCAGGCAGGGTTTGTGCCCATGAGACCTATGAGACTAAAGCAAATAAAGTGAGCAGCAATGGTTGTATTTACATAAGATAAGGGATCTGGAAGTAGAGTTTTGTTTTTTTTTCTCTAAATGCAGAAATTTATTAAAACTGTTAAGACAGTTAACAATTTATTAAAGTCATGTTAACAACAACAACAAAAAAAAAACACATTGAAACCTGTAAAGAATTTTTTGTGTGAGTTTATTTGAGCCTTACTGTGGAAGTGTGCCGGGAAGCAGAACCTCAACGGACTGAGATAATGCTCCGGAGAATGGCGGGTTACATTTCTATATTTATACATTGCAATCAAAGTTAAGGAACTTAGGTTAGTTACATGAAATTCATTGGTGATAGATTAGGGAGGTGGGACAAAGCAAAACGGGGAAACCTCTGGGATAGGGTAAAAGGTTAAATGATGGACGTGAGCTTCTTTTACAGAGATGGATACAAGATACTCTAATGTAATTAACAGTTGACAGTTAACTTAATAACAATAACAATGAGGGAATGGCTGGAGGCCATTTGTTGTGCCCTGAGGGGTCCAGGGTAAAAAGGAAGTTACAAGTTACCCAGACATCTCACAGATATGTTATCTCAGATGCAGGAAGGCAGAGGGGCTCAGTAAAAGATCAAAGTTGATCTTTGTCAGGTGAAATCTCTGGGACATGACTACCTACTATAACCTGTTAGATATTTAATTTTCAAACCATCTTTTGTGGTTATCTTAGGTCTCTGGGTTTGCAAGACTGCCCCGCAGGCCTTCCCTGAGCTTGTCAGGTTAGCATGTGGCTCTTTTCTTTCACAGTCAGAAATATAAATTCTTAACTTTAAAAACACAAAAACTCAAGTTCAAATGCTTTGGAAAGAATCTCTTAAAGGGTTAATACTATATTTTTGTTAGGCTGGTACTTGGAACAATTTTGATATCATTTGAAATAAAATTTTTGGACTGGAACCTGGATTCTTTGTCCACCAGAGTCAAAGAATGAATCCACAGACAGAGGAGGTATAACAAAGGTGGAAATTTATTGAAGAACAAGTACAGACTCCCAAGTGGGGAGACAAAAAAGAGTCCTTCAGAATGGACTCCCATGTGGGGAGGGGAAAAGGGTCCCATGGACTTCCTGTTTTATAAAGGCTGCAGTTCCTGTGTCCTGATATCCCCTCGTGGCAACTCCTGGACTCAAAAGTTAAATACCACTGGGGACACTTGGTGCCCTCCTCCCTCAGTGTCCTTTTTTTTCTGGCTTTCTTCCTTCTTCTTTATTTTGTAAATATAGACCTTTTTGGCTAGTTGTTGGTCCCTTATCTTATGCAAATGCTACTGTTGCTGCTCCCTGCACCTGGCTTCCTGGTGTTATGGAGGTGTACTTGTTGCTGCTTCCTTGTCTTATGGAAATGTAACTGCACCTGGCTTCCTTGTGTTATGAAGGTGTACCTTCTCCTAATCTGTAGCCCTGTTTATCCATGGACCCCAATTCTAAAAATTTCCTAAGCCTGCGTGTTTTCCCCTAAAATGCCTGTTTCAATTTCACCATTTCACCCCTGACCCATTGCCTTGATAAAAAACTGACTGGCAGTAGCATATGAAATTGTGGAGTGATGAGTCTCACATTGATATTTATGTAAATGTAGCAACCAGCACCAGGTTTCCCATTTTATGAACTACCCTCTCTTTTACATTTCTTTGGAGAAACAAGTCTTTACATTCTCATTGCCCCCAACCAGAGAAGAGCCACACAGCTGCCTTTGTCCTAACACTCCATTAACTATTTGTCAGGAGTTAAAACACTGGCTGAATTATCCTTTATAGAGATGCAGGTAAAAATGTCTCAGAAGTGATAGATCCTCCTTTCTTCTTCCATTGATGGACAGATGTAAACCCCACCTGTGGCCAGACATTCCTGAGCTCTTAACCACCAATCAACACCTGCCAAATGCCCAAGCCCCCATTCCTAAATCCCTAGGTCCCTAATCACCAATCAGCCTGTGCTGAGTGCCCTAAGCCCCGTCCCCTATCCTTAAAGGTGCTTATACCCCGGCACTAGGCCCTCGCTCTCTTCTGCCCCTCTCTCTGGAAGCAGCCGGCAGGGGTACCTTCACTCCAATAAAGCCTGTGTCCTGCCATCCTGGTCTCCGCACTTCTCTATTTAATCTATCAAAAAGGTGCTTTACTCTGTTCTTTCACTTGTCAAATTTACTTGGCTGGTCACAGGTATGCGGGTAGAAATTGATTAAAAATTTTGCAACCATGATTGTGTCCATAAGTAGGTTAAGATTATTAGTAAAAGGCATGACATCAGAACCTGAACCAGCAGTCTGCCCCAAGGTGGCTCTTCAGGTATGAAGTTGTGACCAAAGCCATCCCAGCCACCTTGTGCCTCCATCCAGGTGTTTCCCCGTGACCCAACCACACAGGAAGGTCACCAGGCTCTGGCAGTCCTGGCCAGCAGTGGCATCCCATCCCTTCAGTGCCTGCGTGTGACCTGCCGGTGGTCTCTCCAGGAAGACACAAGCACCACCACGCTGACCCAGTTGGGGCCTATACCCAGCCATCTGGTCCAGCATCTGCTCCATGTGGTTTCTCTGTCTTTCAGACCAGGAGCACAGGGTACCCAGCCATGAATGAGCAGCCAGGCAGCGCATTGAAAGGAGTTTGGGGGGTAAAATAGAAACTTTTAAGGGGAAATAGGCAGGTTTAGAAAAATGTTAGAAATTAAGGGGCCTCATGGAAAAAACACAGGGCTACAGAGCTGAGAGAGGGCACATTTCCATAACACAAGGGAGCCATATGCAGTAACATTTCCATAAGACAAGGGAGCAGCAACTGCTACATTTACATAAGACAAGGGAACTGGGGGTAGCAAAAGGCTTATATTTACAAAATAAAGAAGCCCAAAGAAAGCCCAGAAGGAATAGGAGGACAAATGAGGGAGGAGGGCCTGGCAAGGCCCATGTGAGGTTTATTCTCAGGAGTTGCTATAGTGACCAAATCAAAAAGGGGGATAGTGGCCAATCAGAGGGCAGGAAACAGGGACTTGCAGCCTTTATAAAGTGTGGGAGAAGGGACTGGGCAGGGGACCTCTTTCCCCCTCCCCACGTGGGTGTCTTTGCTGTGAGATTCTTTGCCCTTCTCGACGTGGAAGTTTGTACTTGTTCTTTATAAATGTCCACCTTTTCTATCCATGGATTCATTCTTCAACTCTGAGGGACAAACTATCCAGGGAACCATCCTACCCAGGGCAACACTGTGTGTTCCAGTCCAAAAATCCTGAATCAACATTACAGTGGCATTGGGTGTGGCCAGCGGCTAAGAGGCAGTGGAGGGCCTCTGGGCACAGTGCTCCAAGAACTTGGTCAGCAGGTGTAGGACGCACAACCTCAATTCGTCTCTCATGGCCAGTGTCCTCCTAGAGAACACCTAAGAGTCCACAGGATGTGACTCAGATCAGATGCCTCTCCCTGGGTGGTCCTGGATGGTCCAGGAAAGAACAGGAGGCTCCCACACTGAGCCCTTGCCTCCCTGGCCGCTTCTGCCCTGAGCCTTGAGCCCAAGAGGCAGTTGTTAATGGTGAACACACGGCTGTTCTCCCTAGGCCCAGGTTGAAGAGAACAGACATAAATGCCTATCTCCCATCTTTCTATAAAGTGGATTCATCTGATACCTCATAAGCAGCTGCTTATGGGTCTGGCTTCCAGTTTTAGCAGACATCTAAGGGCTGGCTGTGACTCTCCCGAGAGACCAGGCATATTAGCAGACATCTCCTCCACCTTATCTGTCTAGCCTGTTCTCACAACAAAACAAAGTGATCTGTATCTCCCTGAAAGGAGTTTGTAACACACAAGCTAGTGCTTTAGCTTCTGCAGGAGATGTGTGAGGAGCTGTCACCAGGCTCACCTGGATCTGATAGCAAAGCAGCTTTCATTCATGAGTCTTACAAGATTGAAGGGGGCAGGGGAAGCAGGTCAAAACATGTTGGCTCTCTCCCTGGGCTCCTGAAGGCAAACAAGCCCATCCCTGAGTCTTTCCGTGAAAGGGATCTATCTGCATACTTGACAAGCTGCTGCCTGATGGTCTGGCTGCTAATTTAGCTGTGATCCTCCTAAGAGACTGAAGAAATCAATGGATATTTCCCTCCTTCTCTCCATCCAGCTCACTGCAACAATCATAGCAAGTTGCCAGTATATCCCTAGTGTGAGCTTTACATGTCTGATGCCCCAGCTTTTCCAGTTGCCACAGAAGGTATGGGCCCCAAACCACCTATCTCAGGTAGTCATCAGGGCTTGCATCCACAAGTTGCACAGAAATACCTATATTAGCAATAGTACCTCCATATTCATTAATAGTATTTGAAATGTAATGACTAAATTTTTGGATCAAAAGACATAGAGCGCCTGAATGAATAAAAAAACAAAACCCACTCATATGCTGCCTATAAACGACTCACTTCAGCTTAAAAAAAAACAACACATACATAAGTGTGAAGAGATAGAAACAATATTTCATGTAAATGAAAATCCAATAAAAGCAGGGAGAGGTAACTATACAGCTATACTTATATCAGATAAAATAGACTTCCAGTCAAAGATTGTAGCAGGAGATAAGGGAAGTCACTATATGATGATAAAGGCATCAATTAATCAAGTGTGTGTAATATATGTAAACTTCTATGCTAACATAAGAACATCCTATATAGTAAAAGGCTAATATGCAAATTGTCCCCTCAGGCAGTTGTTTGACTTGGAGTTCAACTGGGAGACCAGGAGTTTGACCACTCATTGATGTGCACTCACTCCCCCTGCTGCCCTCCAGGGCTCGTGTGCCAGGGACGCCCCTGCACTCAGGTGCCAGGCGCCCACGAGGAGCCCCACCCCACAACAGCGCAGCCTCTTCTGGGTGAGAAGGGCCGCAGCCACAGGAACGGCAGGGGCTGGTCAAGCATCCCTTGGGTTCTCACAGGAGCTGGTCTCAGAGGCCAGGTGGGACATAGCATGCTGCCTGCCCAGTCCTATGAGGTGCTGCTGGGCAGCCCGGAGGCCCATGCTGCACCCTGGCCCTTGGTGTCCAGCCACACTCACTGCATCTCTGAGTGGGGACTCAGGTGCTGTGACTCAGGTGGAGGGGGGTGCATGGGAGCCCTGGGGCCCAGGTGCTGCCCAGGGACAAAGGGTTAGCAGGGACATGCCCTACTGCACTCTGATCACTGGCCAGGCCTAGGGATTGCGCCCCCACACAAATTTCATGCACCAGGCTTCTACTCCTATCTAATAAAGAGGGACTATGTTAATTGACCATCACACCTTCACAAATATGGTGGCACCCACAGCCAATAAGGAGGAACTATGCTAAATGATTGCCACACCTTCAAATATGGCAGTGGCCACAGCCACAGATGGCAGTGCCCAGTCCCCTCAGCCCTGTGGGGCGGCAGGCATGCATCAAGGCCAGGCCCACCCCCAGATGTGTCCAGATCCTCTGTGCACCTGCTTCTATAGTCCCCTTAGCCCCACAGTTGCCCAGGGCTGGCCTTAGTCACAGGCAAACCTCAGATGTTGGCTGCCAAGCTGCCCAGGACTGGCCCAAGGCTCAGGTAAACAGGGCTGGCTGAGGCTTGCGCTGCTGGCAGTGGCAGCAGCAGAGGTATGATGGGGACTTCGCCTTCCCCTGATCGCTGAGTCACCTCCTGCCTCTGAGGGTTCCTGGACTGGGAAAGGGGGCAAACCAGGCTAAGGGACCCCCCACCCCCTCCAGTGCATGAATTTTCTTTCTTTCTTTCTTTCTTTCTTTCTTTCTTTCTTTCTTTCTTTTTTTTTTTTCTTTTTTCTTTTTTTTTTAATATTTTATTGATTCTTTACAGAGAGGAAGGGAGAGAGATAGAGAGCTAGAAACGTCGATGAGAGAGAAACACCAACCAGCTGCCTCTTGCACACCCCCTACCGGGGATGTGCCCGCAACCAAGGTACATGCCCTTGACTGGAATCAAACCTGGGACCTTTCAGTCTGCAGACCGACGCTCTACCACTGAGCCAAACCGGTTTCAGCCAGTGCATGAATTTTCATACACCGCCTCTCTAGTCTTAATACATAAAGCATATATTAATAGAGCTCAAGGGAGATATAGCAGCAATAGAGATTTAGCAGGAGACTCAATACCCAATTTCATAACTGGATAGATTTTTTAGAGAGAGAATCAGTAATGATACTTACACTTACACAACACATTATATTGAATGAACCTTTAAGATATATACTGAACAACATAACTAACACTAGCAGAACGCACATTTTCTGAAGTGTATATGAAATATTCTCTAGGATAAATCATATGTTTGGCACAAAATAAGTAGCAATAACTATAATAAGATTTTGAAACCATATCTAACTTATTTTCCAATCACAATGATATAAAACTAGAAAAGAATTACACAAAAAATAGCAATATTAATGATCATGTAAAGATTAAACATTCCCTTAAATAGCTAATAATCAAAAATGAAATCAATAATTAAATTAAAAATATCTGAGATAATAAAATTGAAAACACAACATACCAAAATTGGGATAGAATAAAAATATCTAAGAAATAAGTTTGCAGCAAGCCATATATGCCTACATTAAGAAAAAAATCTCTAATAAACAACTTTATGCATTAAGAAACTATAAAAAGAAGCACAAAGCTGAAAGTTATTAGAATGAAGAAAATAGTAATAATAATCAGAACAAAAACAAATAAGAGATAAAAAATATAAAACTTTGATAAAAGAGAGCTGTTGTTTGAAAGATAAATAAAATAAATTTTTAGAGGACTCAAATAAAATTAGATATGAAAAAAAAACACATTACAACTGATACCACAGAAATACAAAGAATCAAAAGACTTATACACCATCAAATTGGGCAACCTAGAGGAAGTGAATAAATTCTTAGAAACATACAACTTACATATATGAATCATGAAGAAATAGAAAATCTGAAAAAAAAGAAAACAATAAGAAGAAATAAGATGGGATTACCAAACAAAAACAAAAAAGATAATAAAAGACCAGATGGTTTCAGAGGTGAATTGTATCAAACATTTAAAGAAGAATTTATGCCAATATTCAGTCTTCAAAAAAAGTAGAAGAGGAGAAAATAACCTCCATTCATGATACAAAAAAAAAAATAAATAAATAAATAAAAATCTCAACAATCTATATACAGAGGTAGCATATGTCAACATAATAAACCTCAAAGGTGACAAGCCCACAGCTAACATCACACTCAACAGTAAAAAGCTGATTTTTTTCCCCTCTAATCTCAAGAACAAGATAAGGATGCCCAATTTTGCCATTTTTATTTAAAGTAGTAATGGAAGTCCTAACCAGAGAAATTAGGAAAGAAAAAAAATTAAAAACATCCAAATAAGAGGAGAAGCAGCAAACTTGTCTTTATTTATAGGTGACATTATATTATACAAGAGGCCTGGTGCACAAATTTTATACACTCGAGGAGGGGTTCCTCAGCCTGGGTTGAGCTCTCTTGCAGTCTGGGAACCCGCAGGGAATGTCAAGCACTGTGGAGGTGGGAGAGGCTCCCACCACCACTGCTGCCCTCACCAGCTGTGGGCCCAGCTTCTGGCTGAGCGGCGCTCCTCCTGTGGAGGTGCACTGACCACCAGAGGGCAGCTCCTGCATTGAGTGTCTTTCCTTTGGTGGTCAGTGCATATCATAGCAACCTGCCATTCTGCCGTTCTGCCATGGGGCCAAAACCAACTCTCCAATATCCCCTGAGGGGTCTCAGATCCTGAGAAGGTGTAGGCCAGCCCAAGAAATCCTATTGGTGCACAATCAGGGCTGGAGAGGGATGCAGAAGTTTGGTCAGGTGGGGAGGGACTGCAGGAGGGCTCCAGAGTGTGTCCTGCTCATCTCACTCAGTCCCCTTTAACCAGACCCCAGGAACAAGCTAACCTATTGGTTGGAGCATCTGCCTCTTGGTGGTCAGTGCCGGTCATAGCAAGCAGTTGAGTGGCCTTAACATATCATTAGCATATTATGCTTTGATTGGCTGAATGGCCAACTAGACGACTGGACACTTAGCTTATTAAGCTTTCATTATATAAAATAGAGAAAACTCTAAAGTCCACCAAAAGACTATCAGAATTAATTAAAAAAATCAATAAGTTGTAGGATTCAAAATTAATATAAAATCTTTTATGTTTTATACATTGACAACAAGCTATCAGAAAGATAAATAAAGAACAATCACAAACAATAGCATCAACAATAATAAAATGCTAGGAATAATTTTAATGAAGGAGGTGAAGATCTGTACAATGATAATTATAAAAAATTGAGGAATAAAATTAAATTGAAAAAGACACAAGCAAATGGAAAGTTATTGAAAGAAAATATATGTGTTCAATGGAATGCTACTTGGCCATAAAAATGAAATACTGCCTTTGGTGACAACATGAATGGATCTTGAGAGTATTAGCTAAGTGAAATAAGTCAGATGGAAAAGGACAATAAAATTATGGTTTCACTCATATGTGGAATATAAAACAAAATGTCACAAATGGACTAACAAAATCAAACCAAGTGAATACACACAGAGAACATGCTGGTGGCTGCCAGGGAGTAAATGAGACGAGGGGAGCATGAATTGGTTAAAGGGGATTAAATATATAGTAAAGGAAGAAATGACACTTTTGTCTTGAATACACAATAGCGTATACAGATAATTAAGTTATAAAGTTGTACACCTGAAATGTATATACTGTTATTAACCAATGTTACTTCAATCAATTTAATTTAAAGATGAAAGATACTTGGTGCTCATGTATTTGAAGAATTAATATTGTTATCATGTCTGTACTACCCAAAGTAACCTATAAATTGAGTGCAATCCTTATCCAAATCTCAATGTCATTTTTTTCAGAGAAATAGAACACACAATGCTAAAATTTGTAAGTTGAAAACAAAGAAATGAAAACATGAAAGGCCCTGAATAGCCAAAGCAATCTTAAGAAAGAAAAAAAAGCTAGAGGCAACATACTTCCGGATTTCAAACTTTAGTAACCAACACATTATAATACTGGCAGAAAAACAGATACATACTACAATAGAACAGAATAGAAAGGGCACACAGGTAAAACCTATGCATACTTAGTGGGGCAAAAGTAGGTTTTTTGTGAGTATGCAACACATGAATTTATTCTTGTATTAATATTTATCAATTATTGTATTATTTTCCATACAAACAATAATAAATCTAATTTTAACCCACTCTGTATTTGGTCAACAGATTTTGCTTCTTTTTAAAAATATATATTTTTATTGATTTCAGAGAAGAAGGGAGAAGGAGAGATAGAAACATCAATGATGAGAATGATTGATCGGCTACCTCTTGCATGCCCACTTCTGGGGATCAAGCCTGCAACCTGGGCATGTACTCTGACAGTGACCTCCTGAGGTTGATGCTCAGCCACTGAGACATACCAGTCTGGCTCACTGAGGATGTATATATTTACTAGAGGCCTGGTGCATGAAATTCATGCGTGGAGGGGGGTTGTCCCTCAGCCCAGCCTTGCACCCTCTCCAATCTGGGTCTCCTTGGGGGATGTCCCACAGGGATGGAGCCTAAACAGGCAGTCGGACATCTCTCTCACAATCCGGTACCGTTGACTCCTGCCTGCCAGCCTGATCACCCCCTATATGCTCCCCTGCCAGCCTGATTGATGCTTAACAGCTCCCCTACCAGCACTATCGCCCCCAACTGCCCTCCCCTGCCAGCCTGGTCACCCCCAACTGACCTCCCCTGCTGGTCCAATCGCCCCAAACTGCTCTCTCCTGCTGACCTGTTTGCCTCCAACTGCCCTCCCTTGCTGCTCTAATCGCCCACAACTGCCCTCCCCATCTTGTGGTGACCATCTTGTGGTGACCATCTTGTGATGATGTGTGAGTGACCAATTTGTGATGATGTGGGGGCAGCCATCTTGTGATTATGTGAGGGAGTTGTGCAAGGGTTACCTAGGCTTTTCTTAGTATAGGTGTTCATCAGGAATATTGGCCTGTAATTTTCTTTTCTGTGGTGCCCTTTCTGATTTTGCCATAATTTAGGGTAATAAATGCAGGTCTCATAAAATGAGTTTGGAAGTATTCCCTCTTCTTTTCTTTTTAAAGAAGAGTTTAAGGATTGGTATTAATTATTATTATTATTATTATTATTATTATTATTATTTTAAATATATTTTATTGATTTTTTTTACAGAGAGGAAGGGAGAGAGATAGAGAGAAACTTTGATGAGAGAGAACCATCGACCAGCTGCCTCTTGCACACCTCCTATCGGGGATGTGCCCACAACCAACGTACATGCCCCTGACCGGAATCGAACCTGGGACCTTTCAGTCCACAGACGAATGCTCTACCACTGAGCCAAACCGGTTTCAGCTGGTATTAATTAATATTTAAATGTTTGGCTGAATTAACCAGTGAAGCCATATGGTCTTGGACTTTTGTTGGGAAGTTCTTGATGACTGATTCAATCTCTCTAATTAATAGTAATCTATTTTCAGATTTTATTTTTCTTTGAAAGACTAGTAATTTTCCTTTTATTCTAGGTTGTCCAATTTGTTGGGACATAATTTGTTCATAGTAGTCTTTTATGATCCTTTGCATTTCTATGGTATCACTTTTTGATTTTTGAGTTCTCTGAGTCTAAAGATTGGTCAATTTTAGCTTTTCAAAAATTTAGCTCTTAGTTCTTTTCTATTGTTTTTTAATTTGTTTGTTTGTTTTTTGTCTCTATTTTTAATTTCTTTCTTGATCCATTGGTTGTTTGGTACATGATGTTTAATCTCCACATAGTTGTGAATTTTCCAGTTTTCTTGTAGTTGATTTCTAGTTTCATACTATTGGAAAAGATGTTATTGAGACTGATATTATCAGAGGGCAAAGGTTTTGTGTCGAGGGGTAGGGGGAGGCCTGGATGGAAAAGTTGAAGGGATTAAGAAAAACAAACAAACAAACAAACAAACAAACAAACAAATAAAAAACACCTCTTAGACACAGAAAACAGTATGGTGATTACCAGAGGGAATGGGGAGTGGG
This sequence comes from Pipistrellus hanaki, assembly GCF_964339955.1. Classification (NCBI taxonomy): domain Eukaryota; kingdom Metazoa; phylum Chordata; class Mammalia; order Chiroptera; family Vespertilionidae; genus Pipistrellus; species Pipistrellus hanaki. The sequence continues at coordinate 21,267,633 of NC_140510.1, forward strand.
GAGAGAAAACCTAAAATAAATAAATAAGTAAAAATTGAGACACGTTGTGTGGGGTAGCATGATCTGTCCTGCAGAATTTTTCATGTATGATTGAAAAGAATGTGTATTCTGTTCTTTTGCATGGAATGTTCTGTATATGTCAAGTCCACTGGTCTAAGGAGTTGTTTAAGGCCACTAGCAGTGACTGAGAACACCACTAAGTCATGAGCATTAACTGGAGAACAGTTGGTTTGAAAAGTGCTCTCCCTGCGGCTCCTGCCTCTGTTCGTGGCCGACTGTGCAATCTCGGCCAAACCACAACCCTTCCTGGCCTGGGCTAACCCATCTGTTACAATTACAGGATTTCCCTCTTTTAAAAAATTATATAAATTAGTAGCTAGTTTACAAACTTAGGTTACCTGTGACAGATGGCATATTTAAGGGGTTATTTAAAAAAAAAAAATTTTATTACCCTTTCCAAAGAGACCTGCAACAGGAGTTTGTACACTACACACTCAACGGCAAGCATGCAGAGCGGCCCTGTTTTGCTGCCACCACAGCTGTAGAGAGGGATGTCTGGTGTAGGAAATGAATTTTGTTCCGGTCACTCTATGGAATATTTTTAGGCCAAACTCTAAGAGTTATGGTAGACAAAACAGGAAATGGGATGATCCTCATCAAGACTCCATTGTTGTACCTGAGCGCCCACTCCCAAAGGGCCACTCATAGATGAATTGCTTATATTACCAAGAACAAGCCTTTCTCATCTTCCAAATGCCTCATTGACTGAAGAGACTGTGCTGATATCTCAGACCCGGAGCCCTTCTTTCTGACCTCCAAAGGCATAAATAAATGGCAGGGCAGGGCACCAGGCAGAACAGAAGAGAACTCTCATGTTCATGTCTCTGCGCTGAGCCCGATTGGCCTATCTCCCACTATGTCCCAGATGTTCACCTATTTGTCTGCTGTCGCGGTCACAAGACAATCCTTGATTGGACTGCTGAGATCAAGACCAGAGATTTCATCACTGTGCATTAAGTGTAAAAATTGGCTCATCTGAACGTGTATCCAAATTATACACAAAGCAGTCATCTGTACTGGCCAAAAAACGACAAGGTGAAAAGTGATTCCAAGTCACTCTCTCAATCTGCCCGCTGAATCGCCACATTCGAAGGCTTTCCTCTGGAGTTTGGCAGTCATACAAAGCCACCGACTTATTATATGACCTGGAAATAGGAGTCTTATGCTTCAAATGGATGAAACTGTAGAGTCTGAGCCTTGTCTGTGTGCACTGCAAGGCCAGCTGCTGGTTTCCCCAAGGACACATCCCTCAGAATCACAGTGCTGGCCTCTGATGTACTTGCCAGCAGGTTTCTAATCAGCTTATTCCATGAATCGTACAGGGCAGCAACAGTATACCCTTCTGCTGAGGAACTTAAAAAAAATGGGCAAAGGACCCGAATGAACATCTTTCTAATGAGGACATACAAGTGGCCAACAACTACATGAAAAGAAGGTGCTCAACATCACAAATCATCACTAATCACAAAACCATGGTGAGATCCCCCTCACAACTGATAAAATATCTATTATAATCAAATGGAGAAGAGCTAACAAACACTGGTGAGGATGTGGAGCGAAGGGAAGCCTTGTGCACTGTGGGTGGCAATGTGAACTGATATGCAATATGAAGTTTCCTCAGAAAATTAAAAATTGAACTATGCACTTATGACTCAGTAATCTCACTTCTGGGAAAGAGCCAAATGAAACAGAACCAGCTGAAACCGGTTTGGCTCAGTGGATAGAGCGTCGGCCTGCAGAATGCAAATGAAACAGAACCATTCAATGGAAGCGGTTTTTGTATGCTTATGTTCATTACATCATAATTTACAATAGCCAAGATATGGAAACATCTTATGTTGATACAAAATGAATACATATAAAATGGATATATATATATATATATATATATATATATATATATATATATATATATATATAAATATTTTTCAGTCATGAGAAAGAAGAAAATCCTGCCATTTTTAACCACATGGATGAACCTGGAGGGCTTTATGTTAAGTGCAGTATGTCAGAGAGGAAAACACAAATACTGCATGTTATCACAAGTGAAGAAAAAAAAAGTTTGACTCTTGATCATAGAAACAGAATAGAAAAGTGGTTGTGAGGGGTTTGGGATGGGAGGACTGGGGAGAGACTGGTAAAGGGTACAACTTTCAGTTACAACAAGTGAATGGGTTTTGAGGATCTAAGGTTTAGCATGATGACTGTAGATGATAACACTATTGTATAATTGAAATTTGCTAAGAGAGTTTAAGTTAAATGTCTCTCACACAGAGAAAAGGTAAGCATGTGAGTTTATGGATGTGTTAATTAACCCTATGGGGGGAATCCTTTTACACTCTCTCTCTATATATATATTTTGAATCTTCACATTGTACATGCTAAATATCTTACAATTTTATTCATCAATGTACCTTAATAAAGCTGAAAAATTAAAAATAGTGTTAATGAATCTTCTAAAAGGCATTATCATATTTTTCTATTTCTTCCTCTTGAAACATTTTTACTCTGCTGATTGAATATCATGAACAACTTTTCCAGAATTCCTTCCTATTCATTCATTATAATCCTACTCTTAGATGTAAATTATAAATATAGTCGATATGCAAAGTATGCATTCAGAGTCTGCATTTATTTCCTTAGTGTAATGTCGCCAGGAATAATAAAGTGGGTTTTTTTATTCTGTTACCAGATTCTGCAGACAACTTTATTTTGATTCAATAGGAAATGTGAATTAAAGAGTTATCTATCTGCCAGCTTACTGAGCACACTATAGTGTATACGGTAATGAATTATAATGTACATCTGTAAATTATATAGTATTATTAAATAATGTCATCTCAATTTGAAAACAAAAGCTATGAAGAACTTTATTATCTTAGTAGTAATCTGTAATACTTTTAAGCATGGAATGCTTCAAGTTAAAACAGTTTGGGAAATGTCTATTTTATAATTATAATAATCACTCTATCAGTCAATGTACTGTTGGTGTTCCCTCACTCAGCTATGTTATTCTAGCATAAAAATCTGATCTTGTTAACCTCCTGCATCATATTTCTTCATGAACCCTTTCCCCCCTCAGACTTCTCTCTTCCCTCCCCCTGTGCCAAAGGTATGGTAGTCTCTAAATTGATTACCTGAGAAGCACTGCCCTTCCTGATCAGGCTGCTCCTCCCTTTCATACATTACACTCTCTTCCTCCTACTCTTTTTACTTTGAATTTCAACAATACTCAACTACTTGCCAGGTTTGTCCATGTATTGGTACATATTGTCTAAATGACATACTTCTATTTACCTAGTTAGGTGATCTTAAATGCCTCCCTAAACTCAACATTGCCCCTCTCTTAACTCCTCCTCTTCTCTTCCCTCAGTACTTTGCACAATATGTCTGCACTAGCAAATGCCTATTTGTTCACAGGATACATATGCGTTGAGGGCACCCTGATATGACAGGTATCTGCATCTGTGAAAGTCTTTTCTTGCCACCCACCCCTTAGGAACTCCAGAAGAGTTCCGCTGAGAAGAGAGCTGTCCGGAACCTGCATGTGTCATGTCTTACCTCCACTCCTTGTCTTCTTGCATTATATTGATGCTCTTTTCTCTCCTGAGACTTCAACTTTATTCCATTTAGTCTGAGCTTGAGTTTGGATTCTTTCTAATTTCCTTCTTTGGAAATTAGAAACTCACCCAGTAATACATAACCCAGAATGTATCTATCTATCTATCTATCTATCTATCTATCTATCTATCTATCTATCATCTATCTATCTATCTTTCTATCTATCTATCTATTATTGATTTTTTACAGAGAGGAAGAGAGAGGGATAGAAAGCTAGAAACATCAATGAGAGAGAAACATCAATCAGCTGCCTCTTGCACACCCCCTACTGGGGATGTACATGCTCTTGACCAGAATCGAACCTAGGACCTTTCAGTCCCCAGGCCAATGCTCTATCCACTGAGCTAAACCAGCTTCAGCATAATCTAGAATCTTGAATCCCAGTTGAGAAAAAGCACTAGGGACTTAAAAAAAAAAAAAAAAAAAAAAAAAGGCAAAGTCTTCTATAGGCACTACTTTTAGACATTATTTTCTTTCCTTAGTCCATTTAGAAGTGAGAAATTATGTTTATGCCTAGCATAAAAATACTGTACATCAAGCATGTCAAACTCGCAGCCCATGGGCTGAATGTGGCCTATATTGAATATGTTTGCAGCCCAGCCAATATAACCATATGTAGGAAATGTTTTAATAAAAATTTCATAGCTTAATTTTTACAATACCCTGTTATATATACACCGAGTGACCAAATTATTATGCATTCAGAGATAATAATAATCACTCTATCAGTGATTATTCATAATAATCTGGCCACTCAGTACATATATAGAGATAGGTAGATAGATAGATAGATAGATAGATCTATCTATCTATCTATCTATAATATATATATTAGAGGCCTGGTCATGAATTTGTGCATGGTTGGGTTTCAGCCAGCCTAGCCAGAGGGAGAGGACATGGGTGGTTGACCGGCCTGCCTGCTGGTGGAACTCTTGGTCCAGGAGACAATTTACATATTAGCCTTTTATTATATAGGATATACACTGAGTGGCCAGATTATTATGCATTGAGATATGCAATAATCTGGCCACTCAGTGTAATTATTAATAAGGAACTACAACGTTCATTATTACTATAATTGTGTTGCATTCATTTCCCTTACGCTCCTTACAAGGAGGTGCACCGTTCTCTCCACTAATACTAGCAGCAAATATATTAGCAGCCGATTATCACAACATTAGTCTTGGATGGACTTGTTTGATGTGTGCAACAGGAAATACATCGCTTTCAGAGAACAAGAAAAATAAGTTTATTTGTGTTTTACTTATTAATTTTTGCAGTTATTCAGTGTCTGGTAAGTTAATGTTCAAGAAAAAAATTAATTTGTTCTACTTTATGTTAACAATTACCCATTTATTTCAGCCTTTTGTATTCAGCATGTTTCTAAGGGAAATAAACCTACATTTCTATGAAAATTGAAGCTTTTGTTTTTTGGCGGCCCACATCAACTTAAACCTTCTTCATTTGGCCCGTGTTAGCCTTTGAGTTTGACATGCTTGCTGTACATATGTAAACCTAATTAAATGAGTAAACAAATAAATTAATTTATTATTCTACCTCGCTCTCTACAGGGTGATTTTTGACAATGAAATTCAATTCAATTTTCCCTCAAGTAGTTATGGTCTAGCGGAGTGTTTTTTAAATTGTACTCTGAGGAGTCCTCGGCGGGTGATGGGAATATGCTGGGGGCAGCAGATGAAAGACAAGAAAGGCCAAGCAGGCAGGCGTCCAGACTGCAGAGAAAAGTCCCTGGTGTGCATTTTCTGCATTGGACTTCTTCCAAATATTTCAGCTGAATAAATGTTTCCAAGACCCCAAATTTAAAAACAAAAAACATAAAAATACATACACCAAAACCACTGAGGCAAAGCTAAATAAGAGAGTGGCACCAGGTAACTTCCCATAGCACTGAAACCTGTTTCAATTGTACTTTAGTTCATTTCCTAAAACTTTCCTAACTATGATACTAAATTTTCCAAGAAGACAAAGCATTACATGCTTGGCAAAGTTGCTTCTACATCTTTAATGATGACAGACTTCCCATGGGCCAAATTTGCATAACAAAAAGATTTATTAACCGGGCATCCCTCACAGAGGAAATTCAATGATTTAATAATTCCATACCACTTTAACTCCTTGGCATCTAGAACTTGGAGTGTCTCCTACCAGGAAGACAATTGCCAACAACAATGGACACCTTGGAAAAGTGCTAATGCAAAAGGATTAGTGAGCTAGTGCAGACAAAATGAATTATGCTTAGCACTTACGGGTTTTCTGCGGGCAGTAGTAGGATAAATGAAGTATTATTAGTGCCGTACATTTCGTGCCAGAGGCAATATCTAGCACTCCAGTGCTTTATGCTACTTGATATGCCAGTCTCCACAGTACGTTCATCCAAGCTGATGCTGACAGAGCAAAGTAACACACTGAGAGGAAATCCTTTAAGTTCCTGTGTTCCTTGAAATAAAGAAAGATAAAAAAGAATCAAATACAAATGTACTTTGGATTAATTTTTTTTACATAACTCCTATGGCTATTAATCACACTGAAAAAAATCAAAGGAAGTGGTTAGTCTGTCAAAAAGGACTTACAAATTTCAAAGATACTTTTGATTTTACTTTATTCTTTTTTTCTTATCATCACTGATAATCCACATATTGGGGAGGAAGCGGGGGGGGGGGGGGACTCTCAGGGTTTAAGGGAGTGATTTTGCTCCTGGTGTTAATATCTATAGCAGAGACAGTTTGCAGTTTTATGACCCTAAAGGAAAAACAGAAAAATGTCATCTCTGCTCATTCTAAATAGATGGCATATTGATAGCAATGAACACTATTTGCCAACATTAACACAGAAAGAATGTCCCCCTTCAGATCTCCGTACTAAGAATATGGGGACAAGGAGAACATCACATGTTTACGTCAGTTATGCTTTGAATCCAATGAGATCTAAATTGATATGGCATACACTTTGCCTGTATTAATACGTGTTATCACTCAGCTTCTTTCTGAAAGTCACACCATCCTCCACTTTTTAAATGAGGCACAGTAGACTAGACAAGCATTTCATTAGTTTGAGAAATGTATTTGCCAGTAAATATTTTTTCATTGATTTTTAGAGAGACTGGAAGGGAGGGGGAGAGAGAGAAACATTGATGTGACAACATTGATATGGGAGAAACACATCAGTTGGTTGCCTTCTGCATGTGCCTTGACCAGGCCAGGAATAAAGTCCGCAACCTAGATAGGTGCTCTTGACTTCAATTAAACCTGGACCCTTCAGTCTGCAGGCCAATGCTCTATCCACTGAGCCAAACAGGATAGGGCAGTAAATGGTTTTTATGCAAGAAAATAGGCACCCCAAATACTTGAACATTAGCCTATTGCAAACAGTACAAATTATTTAAAAATTAACTCTAACTTCACAGAGTACAGAATCTGCTGAATCATCATTTTTAAAGTTGTGGCAGTCGATAATAAAATATTACAGAATCAAGTTTTCACTTTTCTTTGGTATCTCTGTGATGTATGCCTGAATGCAAAACAAAGAAAGTCATTGCTATTGGTCAACTGCAACAATCAAGGAATTTATTTATTTTTGCATCTATTTAATCATTCAGTATATAAATGGTCTGCTACGTGATAGGTGACTGTACTAGGTGCTAACGGCCTAAATAAATAAATCACAGTTTCTGCTCTTGAGAGGATGACAGTATTAAGGGATAGATGTATGGAAAATAACATGAATAACAAAACCATCATAAACACTAGGACAGAGATGAACACTGGGTGCTATGGTTATAGAAGCTAGAAGACAATCTGGTGAGTTCTTTTAGTTATTTCAGTGCACTCATGTTTCCAGGAGAATCTGAGAAGACTTGTGTTAGCTTCATGAACCCCTGCAAGGATTCAGACCCCACCTGTATCTGATAATTCTTCAGCCATAACTTTTTGTCCAAGATGGTTCATTCTGGTTACCAAATGCCTGGAGAAATTGCATTCTTGGAAAATTTATCTATTCAGTTTCCTTTATATTGAAGAGAATTTAAAATTTTCATTAAAGTCACATCCTCTTTTGTTACAGCTTTAGAGAGCTTCCCTCACTTTTCCAGGTGTAGATATAATTTCCGTTTCCACCATCAGAACTGTATTCCTCATTGAAACTGACACTTGCAGCTCTACCACTTGCCTGCACTCTTCACACTCCTGAGTCACGTGTCTGCTCATTAGAATGAAAAGGTGCACCAGTCCTGCACAAAACCAAAGCCTTCTTCTAAATCAAGGACATGTCAGCCTCCATAGTTAGCTGAGTTTCAAGAACCAGTGATTTCCAGATCAGATTTTTAAGATATTGTAACAATAATAACCATTCTTGAAATATTCTGTAGGGTAGTTGTCATGCTATTAGAACATTGTTTTCAGAGACAGAACTTGCAAGAAGAATGTTATGAGTTTATAATTATTCCACTTTGAAAGCATTCAGATGTTAAAAAACAAATAAGTTTTGTTTCTTAGAAGCTTTCCTCTCTTACTGTGAATTTGACTGGTTCAATCCCAGGAAATGCCAGCTCTCCCTTGGAGGGCATTACTTATCACTTTCTTATTACCAAACATCCTAGAACACAATCCCATACTGATTTGCTTCCTCTATAGCTCATTTTACAATTTCTCCTCCTCACTATGCATTAGTGCATAGCAAACTCCACAATGTGCTTTCTGCCTGCTCCTGTGGCTGTCTCTTGCATATAACAATTTGGAATTTCATATCAGGCCCAAACTACCATATCCATCTTTGCAATAAGTTATTTAGGTAGACAAGAAAGCAAGTAATATGGAGTTATATTTATGCTCCATTGAAAAGAGAGTGAAAGAAAGAAAAAAATATATTATTTTTAGTTTAGTACCATCTAGATTGATAGTTTTCATCCAGTCAATCATCAATTGCTCTTAGAGTCCTTTTATTTATTAAAATAAATCATGGAAAAATGGAACAGACCTGAATCTCAGAGAGAAGGGGTGGAGAAAGAGATTAATCAAATAACTTATATGAATATATGTATTGCCCATGGACACAGACAATAGGTTGATGAATGCCTGGGGCTCGGACAGAACCAGGAGGATGGGGAACAAGGGGTATAAAAGGGGTGGATGGACATCTGTAACATTCTCAACTATAAAGATTAAAAAAATCCACCATTTTGGAGTAACTACTACGTGTCCATACTGTGTAAGGAGCTGAAGATATAGTAATGGATGTGAGGGACGTGATCCTTGGCTTCATGGACCTTGCTATTTACTGGTAGAGACCTATTTAATATATATAATTGATTTCAGAGAGGAAAGGAGAAGGGGGAGAGATAGAAACATCAATGATGAGAGAGAATCATTGATTGGCTGCCTCCTGCATGGCCCCTACTGATGATGGAGTCTGCAACCCAAGAATGTGCCCTTGACCAAAATGGAATCCAGGACCCTTCAGTCAGCAGGGTCTATCCACTGAGCAATACCATCTAGGACAAGTAGAGACCTATTTTAAGTAATGTTTATTCCCACAATTAATTGTTATCAAAAGTGAGTAATGATATTAAGTAAAAATAGAGCATTTGGTGTACATATAAATGGACTCTAAAAAATCTGGAGGGTAAATGATAGATATTTTGAGGAAGCTGAGACTGAAAAGATGAATTATAAATTCCAGTTTCTATAAACATTTTACGATTCTTGAATTGTCTTTTTTTTTTTTTCAATCTGTTGCTCCATCAGTGCTCCAGGATTTCAACTAACACAACAAAAAATACACTGGCTGTGAAAGAAGAGAAGTTGTATAGGCTAAGGGGAAAAACAATCAGACTTTGTCTAGTCATTTTTCATAGGACTTAGTTGACACATCATAAAATCTCATTCACTTATACAATCAATTTTGATTTTTAGAATTATGTGCTGATAAATGGAGTTATGAAATAGCATGATGTATTCTGCAAACTACAAGCTATCAAATTTTGATGAAGAATAATATCCAAAGCAAAGAATATTAAGAGATGAGGCAGCAGAAAGATCATAGATGGCTTTATAGCACATTTAAAGAAATGCCAGCTTTATTCTGAAGATATTTTTGTACACCATTAAAGCTTTTGAACGTGGAAGTGATAAGGCAATAGCTGCAGTTTTAAAACAATAGATTTGCTTGTAGCATAGCATATTAATTTGAAACACACAGGACATGGAGCTATGCTGAAGGCCGTTGCTATAGTCAAGGGCCTATATTAGAGGAGTATCAGTGATGATAATGAAGAAGTCATTCTATAAGAAATATTTGGCATGTTATTGGATGTGGGGAAGAGTAAAAAATCAATATAATTTATAATTAACAAGATTGTGACTCATCAAATAGAGGGACTTTCAACAGTTAAACAGAATACAGAAGAGAAAGAGGTTTGGGGGATCACTAATTCTCTTAAGTGTTATACATGATTCTCTATAAGAAAATAGAATTTCAAGTGGAAGGAATTTGAGTCATTTCTGAAAAGGGTTATAAAAGGAAGATATAGATTTTCTATTCCTATATAGAGATAACAATAAATTTTCAACTCCTTCTCTCAAAGGCTATCCTAATTACTCTTAAAATGATAAATTAATTTTAACAAAATTCTTATGATTTTAGAGTTCAAAGTATTATCATCATTTCATACTATTTGCATTAAATAACAAACAAGAAAGAAATGTGAATACCTCAACTGGGCTCTATTTCAACTTAGGAAAGGAGAATTTATGCACACCAATGTATAAGCTACTTTTATATTCTTGAGTTGTCTTCCCTTCAAGTTTATTCAGCCAACAGTAATCGAGCCATTATTATGCATTTAGCAGCCTGTCTGGGTCAACAGAAATAATCAGTAGAATTGTCTCTATCTTATCTTAATAGAAGCATAGACTTATAAATCAACCACCTCTTCATTCCCTATCAAACTATTTATTTTCTTCATTTTTACAGTTCACATGCAGCTACTCTTTCAGTTTTTGTTTTTTAATTGTAGTTTACATTCTATATTATTCTGTATTAATTGGGTGCTTGAAATATTGGGGATACCACCTTGTAAAGTACATGATTGTCTAACTGCTATGCATTCATCTGAAACTAATATAGAATAATATTGACTAGTGAGCATGCTGTTACTCTTTCAGTCTGATTAGAAATTTCAACATTTCATATTTCTCCATTACATTATATGTTTAAAATTTTAAGAATTTAAGAAGAGATTTGTATTCTGCCTCATACTCTAAACCAGTAAAATATATGGATCATGTCCAGGACTATTATGCATATAGTGTTTGTAAAATGATGTTTGTAAAGGGCATTTTTTGGTAAAATGATTATTCCCCTTTAAACATTAAAATATTACACAGTGTTTGTATTATTTATTAATATTTATTTGAAACGTTACAACACTTTGATGATACATGAGCTGTTATACTCACTTCCAGATGAGAAAACCTGAAGCTCAGAGTAGTCAGAAAGCTAAAGTCTGATCACAATATTAATCCACCTGAAAGTGCCATAAAACTTTCTTTCCCTTCCAAATACCCTTTGTATCACAATTCAGTCTTTTGTGATTCCCCTTTTCCCCCCTGCACATCATTCCTGATTATCTTTCGGCTTCAGGAGCAGAAACTGTGAGTTGGGTTTGCCAACTTTCCCATAGAAACTCTGTGAATATTATTACTACATTGCTTCTATTCAATAGTAGAAGCTGTCACTAACATTTTATTGATGCTGCATTTTGCCTACTTCAATCTCTTGAAATAATTTTTCTTTATTCCAGAAATTATGAAAAAATGTTCTTTAAGTTTATATATTTCCATAGGGAATTGAAAGTTATGATTGCTAGTATTCATTTCACCAAATAATAAATTGTCTTATTTAAAAAAATATATAATTTGGGGATCTAAACTAAGTATTTTCAAAATGTTACCAATTTTGCCTTTCTCCCTTCTACCCAAATAAAATGAAATAAAATAGTAAGAGTAAGAAGCAAAGTAAAAGCTGCACCTTTGATTCTGAAAGGATCACACAAATGCAGTGTTTCTGTCTTCACAGGACATTGCTAACTTTCTGAAGCAATGTGGCAATGAGCTTTGAATGCAGAAGGGTTGGGTAACAGGTAGCAAATTATAAACATATTAGAGGCCCAATACACAGATTCATGCACCCGTGTGGTCCTTCAGTGTGGCCTGTGGGGATTGGGCGAAACTGGCAGTCCAACACCATCTGCTGCTCCTGCCTGCTACTCCTGATCATCCCAGCACCGCTGCACCTACTGCCACTGCCACTCAGTAGGCTCACTGTAGTCTCCAGGCTGTGGTGGTCAGCTGTGAGCCCTGCATCTGGCACCCATCCTGCATTGGGTGTCTGTACCTTGGTGGACAGATACCCAATGCAACTGGTTGACTGGCCACTTGGGCTTTTATATGTATAGACTAGAGGCCTGGTGAATAAAATCCGTGCATTGAGAGGGGTCCCCTTAGCCCAGCCTGCATCCTCTCCAATCTGGGACCCTTCGGGGGATGTCCACTGCCAGTTTAGGCCTGATCCCAGGGAATGGGCCTAAACCAGCAGTTGGACATCCCTCTCACAATCCTGGACCACTGGCTCCTAATCGCTCACCTGTCTCGCCACCCCTAACTGCCCATCCTGCTGAACTGGTCACCCCCAATGCATTCTACCTGCCTGCTTGGTTGCCTCTTACTGAGCCCCCTGCTGGTCTGGTCGCCCCCAACTTCCCTCCTCTGCAGGCCTGGTCACCTCCTAACTGCACCCCCTGCTGGCCTGGTAGCCCCCATCTGCCCCCTCCCCAACTGCCTGGTTGCCCCTCACAAGGCCCCCCTGCCAGCCTGGTCACCCCACCCAGCCTAGTGTTCAGTCGTTTGGTTGTTCCTCAATAACCCCCTGACAGTCTGATCACTCCACACAGCCTGCTTGTTCAGTTGTTTGGTTGTCCCTCCCTAACTTCCCTGCCTGCCTAGTTGTAGGCAGCCATCTTTTGAGGGTATGACAGTCAATTTGCACACTACTGCTTTATTATATAAGATGTGTCTTTCTGGACTCAAACTGAAAGCACAATTCAAACAATGAAGCCTAATAGGGGTTCAAATGTAGAAAGTAACTTTTGATTCATTTAACACAATTTTCTCATTTCATAGATGATGAAATTGGACACAGATAAATAAACTTATTTACTCAGGTCTTTATTTGCCAAAAATCTATGCAATACACAGATTTGGATAGATTACAGCTGCCTCTTACATCTAACATCAATGTACTAGTACATTCTATGCTGAAGTTTGGCTAAAGAATGGAGTTGGACCTTCATTGGTTTGGCTCAGTGGATAGACTATTGGCCTGTGGACTGAAAGGTCCCAGGTTCGATTCTGGTCAAGGGCACATATCTAAGTTGCAGGCTAGATCCTTGGCCCTGGTCAGGGTGTGTGTGGGAGGCAACCAATTGTTTGTTTCATCAATGTTTCTCTCTTTGTCTCTCCTCCTTCCACTCTCTCTAAAAATCAATGGAAAAATATCCTTGAGTAAAAATAATAATAATAATAAAAAAAGGATGGAGTTGGGAAATCAAAGATTTTAAATTGTTTTATAGAATAAAATCAATACAAAATCATCAATCAACAAGCATTTGTTGAGTGTGTACTATATCTAACTCTGTCAATTATATAAAGAAGTTGCCAGCTATAGTAGTTCTGGAAGTACATTACTTGCCATAACATTCTTAACTCAGGTGTTTAGAGTCAGCTTGGTTTCCTTCATTTTCACTCTCCAACTGAGATAAAAGATGTTATTGAAAACATTATATATCAAGGGTCAGATCATGTCAAAACCATGAATTTTATTTCAGTTTCCAAAGGGGTTTTATGTGCGTGTTCCACATTCATTAATTGCATCTGAGCCATGTTTTTAAAACAATTTTAGCCTTACCTGAATGTGTTTCACATAAGTTCCCCAAGGATACTGCAAATGAGCAGCAGTCACTTTCAAATTTCAAAACAGATCTGCTAGACTGTCTAACGTGGTTTAAAGGTCCTCTAATCAAGATGATATAAAATTCACTGGACTTCTGAGCGGGCAATCACAGTAAGGTTTTGACACAGATGATAATCATCCGTGGGGGTGGGTGTAATAAAGGAAAGAGGAAATAGGTCTTAGGGGAATGAGTTGCCATAGACACACTTTTTCTGTTCATAGAGTTTCAGCATTTCAGAAGTGGTAGGAAAATTTGCTGTCACTTACTTTACTTATTTCCCTCTACATGTGAAGAAATTGGTGCCAGGAGAGGGCAAGAGACATATTCCCTAGCACACATCTAGGTAGAAGAGAAGATCTGTCAATATAAATGGGTGAGCAGGCTTATGTATGCGCGTGCGTACACACACACACACACACACACACACACACACACACTCTCTCTCTCTCTCTCTAATTCCCTGTTTTCTTTGGGTCAGTGACTCTCTAAAGTAGCTACACAAAATATCTAGAGAAATTAATAACATAATTAGAATTATCACAATAATTACATTTTGAAATGATTATCTTATAAGCAATGATTCCAATCTGTATTCATTTGTACACAATTATCATGAGATACTAACATATGTCCAATAATGAAGTTATGTTATATATATTGCCCCAAATTTGTCTTTAAATAAATGAATTTTAATAAAATTCCTAGTGAAACTTTATTTTCTAATTAATAAAAGAGTTTAAAGTTGATGTGAAAAAAAATTCACATACTTATAGAAGAAAATTTTAAAACAATTTTTTTTTCATAATTCCTGTTTGGATATCAGTAAACAGGAAAAGTAACATTGATATCCAAACTTATATAACTATTTTTATATACCTTTTCACACAAAGAAAAACAATGGATTATGCACTAAATGGTAGAAATGGAGGTCAATTTGGAAAAATTAATTTAACTATTTCACCAAAATAAATTCCAAATTAAATTAATATTTTTCTGTATAAATACCACTTAATTGCTAGAATTAAACATAAATGAATGTTTATATAGTATCCTCTTTTTCTTTTAATCCTCTCCAAAGGAGTGAGGATATCTGTTTTTCATTGATTTTTAGAGAGAATGGAAGGGAAGGGAGATGAGAGTGGGAGAGAGAGAGAGAGAAAAAGAGAGAGAGAAAGAAAGAGAGAGAGAGAGAAAGAGAGAGAGAGAGAGAGAGAGAGAGAGAGAGAGAGAGAGAGATTAATTGATTGCCTCCCACAGGTACCCTGAACAGGGGTAGAGATTGGACTTGCAACCCATGTACATGCCCTTGACTGGGAATCAAACCGAGACCCTCTGGTGCACAGACTGATGCTCTAACCACTGAGCAACACCTATCAGGGCTTTTATAGCATCTTTAATTCTTTAGTTCCATGGCAGAAACCACAAATTATGTGACTAACTTAAAAGTCAGATTTGAGCCCTGGCCGGTGTGACTCAGTTGGTTGGAGCATTGTCCCATATACCAAAAGGTTGTGGCATTGGTACCTTGTTAGGCCAACTAGATGGTGGGTCCAATCTCTGCTTGGGGTGCCTATGGGAGCCAACTGATTGATGTTTCTCTCTCACATTAATGTTTCTCTTCCTCTTCCTTCCTCTTTCTAAAAAAAAAAAAAATCAATAAATACATCCTCAGATGAGGATTAAAACTTTTTTAAAATCAGATTTGAGAAAATAGAACAAAATTTGAAAGAAAATTACTTAAAGAACAATATGAAAATGATAGTTTCATATAACAATATAATAATCTCAAAAAAATTTCTCAAATAATAAATCATACAAGAAAATTAACATAGGAACAGGAATAAGCAATTCATTAAAAAAAAACTACAAATGAGCAATAAACCTGAGAGTCATCAATATTTTTGCAATTAAAATGACAAGAAGATAGATTTTTCCGTAAGTTGTGTGGCCTAATTTTTGAAGGATTGCAAATACCAGGATTGATGTGACAGAAAATGGGTATATTTCTCTCTCTACATGGATATAATCAATTAACTTTTGAGTGAGGGCAATCTGAAAACAAGTTTATGACAATTTTGCAATACAATGAATAATAAAGGTGATTAAGAGTGATGTAGATTTATAATTATTGACTTGGAAAGATATTTATAATATATGTAGAATGATAAAAAACAAACTGGAAAAAAATGTAGATTGCATTCCACTGCAGTTAAAAAAATACACATAAAAACAAAATATGTGTCTGCTTTTACCTATTTAGTAAGATTAGCTCCAGGCTTTGCCTTTTTCCATCCCATTCTTCACAATTACTGACAAATTCATAAGAATTTTCTAAATGCAGTTATAAATAAGAAATATTTTTATTACTTTGGAATATAAATGATCAATAAAAACAAACTACTTGAAGAAGCTAAATGCTGATATTTATTCAATATGTTTTGTAAAATACTCAATTTGTTAAAACTATACATGAAGCATTATCAATATTGATGAATTCTGGTAATAACTAGAAAACCATAAACCCTGAAAATTTCTAGCTTGCCTCAACTGACTATAGTTTTTCCTTATACCTGACTTCAGTAACATGAAGAACCTCACATCACTATTTTTTGTAGTTTCATATGTAAACTAGAGGTCTGGTGCACAAAATTCATGCACTCAGCCTGGTCTGTGTCTGGTCGCAGTCCAGGACCCCTCGGGGGATGTCTGACTGACTGGCCCTACCTCTGATTGCCCTGCCACCACCAGTAGCCTCCCTCTGCAGGGTCACCAGTGGGGCAATTTGGGGGGGAGGGCTCTGACACCTAAATTATTGATACACATTTCTTTCATTTCTCAACATTAGGGTCATAGAACTATAAGTATATATACCTCAGACTGGTAAATATCACTGCTTATTTCTGAGCATTTGCCCTTATTATACAGTACAACTGGAGTGCAACTTATGTTTCCACATTTCATTTGGATAATAACTGTATGAGTGTACACACCTACTGTGTCTTTGCATTTTGTAATTGACACCTTTTTCTGATCACAAATTGCTTGCAATTCTTTTCAGTATTAAAAAAAAAAAAAAAAAAAAAAAAAACACAAAAAAAACCCACACACAAAAACCACAAGACAAAGCCTAAAAAGTTACCCACAAATGTACGTCATTATTTTCTTTCTTCCTGAGAACCAGCATGTGAAAACTACAAAGAAAATCTCTGTACCCTCAACCTCAAGTAATTTAGCATCACCCTTGGGTAATTGCATGTATACTTTCTCTAATTTCAAAAGAATCCAAATAAACGTTCAGTATCAACAGACAGCCTACCAAAATAGCTGCTTTTTAATTTTGATGAGTATCATGGTAGGTGCAAGTATAATTGCAGCCTTTTCTCTATGCCATGGAAATAAAATGTATTGAAACATGTTGTCACTGTTCTTTGTTCATTAGAAATGAGTATAGCATCCAAATATATATATATGTATGTATATATATATATATATATATATATATATATATATATACACGTATATAATTTGAATCACAGAATATTGGCGCAGAAGAGGACTTCAGTCTAGCATCTTATTTTGTAGGTAGATGTCTTGGATTGGGTTCTAGTGAGTGATGTATTAGGAAGCTCTCTCAGAGGGACCAACAAGGATATAGTAGAAGTGGGACAGGGAAGAAATCAAGAAGGGGTTTGATTTCAGGCAAAGTCAGGAAGAAATCAAGAAGGGGTTTGATTTCAGGCATCAGCCTGATCATGGAGCAGAGCTCTGAGGTGTATCTAATGTACAATCTATTCCAATTGGAAAAAAAGGGGCTGAGTCTGCACACTGCTGCATGAAGGACTTTTCGTCTTTGGCTAAGAGACACTGTAGAAACATGTTCATTCCCACACAATAGTGACTCTGAATTTTTCCAGCAAAAAAAGTGTCCTATCTAGTGAGGAGCAGCAGAGGTGTAGGTCCTTAGAAGTGAAAGATCACAGATGTTATGGAAGAAGCATACAGTATCAGTAGAGGGATCCAAGAGAATCTGCCTGGGGCATCGATAGAATCACATACAAGAAAGTGGAATCCAGGAAACTGTAATATGCCCAAAGACACAGTGCTAACCATTGGAAGAGTCTAAATCACCTGACTCAAAATCCAGGACATACTTGTGTTGATTTAAAGCAATCAGCAGGATACCAAGCCAGGATAATTCCAATGAATTTACATAAAGACAGATTTGTTAGTTTATGACATGTATTGCAATCCCCCATAAATAAGAGGAGTTTAAATTATCATTGTAAACCCTTCTGCTGCCAATGATGTTTAGAGTTCTAATTCCTTTTGACTTTTAAGAAGTTAGTTGAGTAAACATTCAACCTTTTTTTTTTTTTTTTTTTTTTTTTTTTTTTTTTTTTTTAGGAGAGATTGCTTTCATTAAAAATAAAACAAAATAACAACTAGGGAATATAATAAAAATGTCAGTAATCTGACAAATCAGTTAGCTAAATTCATAAACAGAACTTAAAATTATGAATTTGTTCAAATTTTAACACTAGAGGCCTAGTGGACAAATTCATGCACTGGTGGGGTCCCTCAGCCTGCCTCGTGAACGAGACCAGCAGTAGGGAAGGGCCATGGGAGGTTGGCTGTGGAAGTGCACTGACCACCAGGGAGCAGCTCCTGCATTGAGGATCTGCCCCTGGTGGTCAGTGCACATCATAGCAACTGGGCATTCTGATTATTCCAGTCATTCGGCCATAATGGCACTTAGGTTTTTATAATAAAAGAATAATATGCAAATTGACCATCACTCCAACACACAAGATGGCTGCCCCATGTGGTCAAAGATGGCTGCCCCCATGTGGACACAAGATGGCCACCATAAGATGGCAAGCAGGGGAGGACAGTTGGGAAGGGGAGTAGTGGGTGAATCAGGCCAGGAGGGGAGAGCAGTTAGGCATCTGGACAGGCAGAAAAGGATAGTTGGGGGGGACCCAGGCCTGCAGGGGAGGGAAGTTAGGGGCAATCGGTCTGTCAGGGGAACATTTAGGCATCAATCAGGCTGGCAGGGTAGTGTTTAGGGAGTGGTTAGGCTGGAAGGCAGAAACAGTTAAGGGTAATCAGGAAGGCAGGCAGGGGAGCAGTTGGGAGCCAGCAGTCCCATATTGGAGAGGGTCCAGGCTGAGCTGATGGACACTCCTCCCCCTGTGCATAAATTTTGTGTACCAGGCCTCTAGTATATAAATAATAGCATACTATTTTTCTAACATATACATTTGTGCTTGCTCATTTTTACTCAGTAACCCAAAAATGTAAAAGTGCTGCATACATTTATGCCAGTAAGGATGGTTATGAATGAAACTTGGTATATTTTAGGATCTGGGAAAGGATTGTGTCTTAGATAGCTATCATATCTGGGCTTACATTTGGTAACATGCAATGAACACCTTCCCCATGTCCCTGGTTTGCAAAAAATAATAGTGAAATTGGTAGTAATGAAATCATTTTATCTTTCCTTAAAAATAATTTGAATTACCAAGTCTGCGTGGCCCAGTGGTTAAGCAGTCTTCCCATGAACCAGAAGGTCACTGTCTGATTCCCATGTTGCAGGCTTAATCTCCATCAGGGTGCGTGCAGGAGGCAGCCAATCAATGATTCTCTCTCATCATTGCTATGTCTTACCTCTTTCCCTCTTCCTTCCTCTCTTTGAAATCAATAAAACATATTTTATAAAAATAATTTGTAGAACATTTTACTAAAAAAAAAAAATTTAAAAATCTACTCTATTGAGCTGTGCTATAGTAATATTAAAAAAAATAAAATATTTTGTTTCACTCATGATACTGTCTTCAGGAACTCTTCCAAACACACAGCAATTGCAACCACCATTTAAAAAGAGTTAAAACATCACAGAAAATATTTCAACCAGGATGAAAATAGAGGATATAATTACAGAGGTATATTAAAGGTTGTTCAAAAACTTGTTATTTTCTTGTCTTATGAGTAGATTTCCATTCTTTGTATACTTAAAAAAAAAAGGGGGTGGGGAATAAATCCTGAGAAGTAGCAAACTATTTGCCTTCTCTTTGTTTAAGAAGAAAGAAAAATGAGAAACCCTCTGCTATGAGGACAGGTATTGTACAACAGGATGCTTATCTCTTCACGAGGAGGGTGAAAGTTGGTTTGACAATTGCTAATAAAATTTATTTTGATAACATAAAAGAACACAAAAAGTCTTCACAAATTTATGTTATGTTTTGCCCAAGACTTATGAGAGCAGTTGAAATGAAATGTGAAAGGTGTAAAAATTATGATGAACACCTGGCAAAGAGCTTTTGCACAGTAGGTATTTAACCAAGTACACTGAATCTGCCAAGGTTTCCTTTTTATAAATACAAATGCCAGGTCAATTTTTGATAATACATAATAAATAATTTTTGATTAATTCTTTCCATGATTTTTTTTTCTGACTCTTATTTAGTTTGTTATTTTCCCTCCTCTCAAACTTTTTATTCAGCAGTGGACCTTAGAAACACACATACTTAATTAGCTACCTCTTATGCTATCTAACTCCTGAAACAAATGAAGATAATGCTGCAATTTAAGAAAGAAGATATATTGAGCATTACATTTTTTTCTTCTCTTTATGTTTTAGTTCTGTTTTCACTTTTTTTTTTCTGGGCAGCAAGTCTGCCTATATATTGATGGATATTGAAAACAAGAAACAGTCCTGATCAAACCTTATCTAGTTACCTCCACCTCTTCATCAAAATGGTTTGATGTAAGATTAGGTAATTGACCAGAATTTTAGACACACACACACACACACACACACACACACGTGCAAATTCAAAATCCTTTACCAAGATCAATACAAAAAAAGTTTTATCAATTATCTTTTGAGATATTTCATGCCAATATTTTCCTGATTAACATTGATAATGGAGATTTGATTAAATTTATGTATACTAAGCAGATAGAGCCTTTTAGGAACAAAATATTATATATTAATTGCTTGAGAGGTAAGATATCCTACAAGAAAAATCTCTGGAGCACTTTACTTAATCTACAGTTGAGATACCAGATTGCAAATAGTGAAAGTGGGCGTGCATACTGCTTAAGAAGTGAATATTTAGAAGTAAATAAGATTAAACATTTTTTCTTTGTTAGAAATACTACAGTGTTATTTTTTGAATGAGGATTTCTCTTCTTTTTATATCCTAAAAATATATTAGAGTCTT
The DNA here is from genome assembly GCF_964339955.1 of Pipistrellus hanaki. Taxonomy (NCBI): domain Eukaryota; kingdom Metazoa; phylum Chordata; class Mammalia; order Chiroptera; family Vespertilionidae; genus Pipistrellus; species Pipistrellus hanaki. The sequence continues at coordinate 21,288,564 of NC_140510.1, forward strand.
CCTATTTTATTTAAGAACATAATCTCTCTGAAAGTTAATTGAAGATATTCATCTCTTTGTAATGAGTTGCCTATTTGAGATAATTATATTTTGTGCCAAATATCGAAGTGTCCTCTAAGTGGAAATAAACAAAAGAGAAAATACTTTGAGATGATTAGTTGGCTGGAACACCATTTCCAAAGCAAAGAGGTAACAAAGAACCAAGTTTGAAATCCATTCATACCAGCATTACTGAGGCTCTATAGTCTGGCTGTTGCTCCGTGTTATTCCATCAATTGCCCATACTAGTGGTCGACAAACTCATCAGTCAACAGAGCCAAATATCAGCAGTACAACGATTGAAATTTCTTTTGTGAGCCAAATTTTTTAAACTTAAACTTCTTCAAAATAGATTCGCCCAGGCTGTGGTATTTTGTGGGAGAGCCACAGTCAGGGGCCAAAGAACCACATGTGGCTCGAGAGCCGCAGTTTGCCGACCACTGGATACCAAAGTCAAATTTCATCCCCCACTTGAAGAAAAAGAGTCAGCCAAAGATTGTTTAAAATTTCAAAAAAAAAAAAAAAAAAAAGAACTTTTAAGGAAGGAAGTTGAGTTAGAAGGGACAGAATCTATACGCATATAAAGCTCTCACTGTGCCAATCACATGCATGTGTTTTGATCTATCATTGTTAATCCTGGATTTGGTTGACACTTCTATTAAAGAGAAAGGGCGAATAGTGATATTAAAATATTTCTTCTAATTACTTGTCTTTCAATGTTCATGAATTTGTGCACCATGCCTCTAGTAAAATCATAATAATGAAAGAAAAATGTGATAACAAAGAGCTTAGGGAAATGGTAAGAAGGGGAAGGGAGTTACTCTATTGAGCTGTGCTATAGTAATATTAAAATAAATGAAATATTTTGTTTCACTCACCATACTGTCTTCAGGAACTCTTCCAAACACACAGCAATTACAAGCACGATTAAAAAGAGTGAAAACATCACAGTAAATATTTCAAACTTTCTATTAAAATTGTTATCATGCAATTTCTAATCACATATGATTCTTGACAAACCTGTCTCATTTTCATTGGAGAGTTATTTTGTCTCTGTTTAATTTTATATTGCTTAAATTTTATATTTTTAGCTTAAGCTGTTTAGTTAATAGATTATCTCAACTACACATGTACATTTTACTTAAACGTATTACTAGGATTCACAAAGCTTATGGCTTTCAGAGACAATTTTTTTCATTACCTAAAAATAATTCCAAGCTGTGATAATGATTGTAATTATCACTCCATACCTAATAATATGGAATTCTTCTGTAGTTACACTTACCTTGACATACAAGTCCCTTCTAACAACTGCTGAAGTCTGTCACAGCAAAGCCATTAACACCAGAAGAATTTGTTTTGCAGTAATTCCTCAGAAGAACTCCAATGTAACACTTTCATTCAGTGATGGAGAGTTCACTAAGTTCTTATACTAATTAAGAAAAAAAATCCTAACAATGTATGAGGAGGACATGTGGGCAAAGTACCAGGATAGAGAAATTTCCAATTTAACATAATGAACTCAGAAACAAAAACTTGGGAAATAAGAATATAATAATTTAATAAATACAAAAAAGAATATAAATTCCAGGAAGAAGAATCTTTGAAAGATTTCAGATATGTGACATGCTGTTGAATAGACTATTAGGTTTCACCAAAGCTAGCCATCCTGGAGGAAGGGAAATACCCAATTGCAGGTCCCCCCACCTCCCCAACCTTTTTCTTTTCTTTTCTTTTCTTTTTTTAATATATTTTATTGATTTTTTTACAGAGAGGAGGAGAGAGGGATGAGAGCTAGAAATGTCAATGAGAGAGAAACATCGACCAACTGCCTCTTGCACACCCCCAATCAGGGATGTGCCGGCAACCAAGGTACATGCCCTTGACCAGAATCGAACCTGGGACCTTTCAGTCCTCAGACCGACGCTCTACCACTGAGCCAAACTGGTTTCGGCTTCTTTTAGAAATAGAGAGAGAGGAAGGGAGTAGGGGGGAGAGAGGGAAATATTGATGTGAGAGAGAAATATCAACACACAGCCCAACCCAGGATTGAGCCTGAAGTCTGGGCATGTGCCTTGACATCAAATTGAACCGGAGGCCTTTCAGAGCACTGGAGGACCCTCAACCAACTGAGCCACACCAGCCAGGTCACAATCTCACCCCTTCTAGTTTTCCTTCTCATGATGGGCAGCAGGTAACTGAGAAGCTCTAGTCACAGTCTAGGGTCACATCTGCCTAGAGGGCTGGGATCTGAGCATAGGAATATAGATAGTTCCTCTCCCCCTCCTCCTAACCATCACATAGGGTTTCTAATAACAGGATTAGAGTTGAAAGACTGCAACCCTACTTAGAGAACAGACCATTCTGAAATGTAATTATGCAACCTACAAGTATATTGATCTTAAATAAAGCATGTTGATTAATCAAAAGTCCGTGCCTGTCTGTCACTCTCAATAATAGTTGCCTGATAATCAGTGAGGTCAAATGAATGGTTGACCCAAAGATGAAAAAGTCAGAAAATCATTACACAGAATATGTTCTTGTCTTTTTATGCTCCTTTTTTTCACCATTTAAGTCATAGCTCCATGAGCTTCAAAACAAAATTATGAAAAATGAAATAGAAGATGCAAACTGTAAATTGGTTAAAATGCACCAACCACAAAAGCAAAATCTGTCCATGTTGCAGAATGTGGCTACAAAGTGTAGAAAAATAATTATGCACTTCAAGGAAACATGTGATCACAATTTGTTTCTCTCTCTAGCTAAGTTGGACAGATTCACAAGGTATTAAAATGAATATTTCAGTGATCATTTCTTCCAATCTCTAATCAGAATCCAATCTGTTCTTTTAGAAAAAGCCCCTGGCTTAAATTTTTTTTTTAAATCTTTGCAAAACTGTTTTACACCCATGTTTTCCTTAATAGCTCCATCCTCATAACTGCTGAAGTTTTATGAGTGTTTGTGTAAGGCAGGGTGCGCCTTGTGCATTATGCATCCTGCTGTTAGCTCCAGGGCAGCAGGGGCAGAGCTCTGTGAAGACAAGGGCACCCATTGAAAGTTTATGGATGATCTGCATCTTTCCTCAAATTAGTAATGATTTTTCAAGCTGAAAATAAAAGTTTCCGGCGTGAAAAGAAGGAGCATTATGAAAGGGAGGCAAAAGTAAAATTGTTTCCCCAGGCCTTCTGTTCCAAAAATAAATCACCATTTATCTTGATTTAGATTTTTTTATTTCAGTCAGGTTTCAAATATTGTTTCTCTGGGCTCACCTCATAAACCTCAGAAGGTGCATCATTCCCAGTCCTCTCTCCCTTCTGGTGTGAGCTGCAAAGCCTCCTTTTCAAAAGCCTCCTACCTGGTCTCCTTGCCCCTCTCCTTGCCCCGTAGTGAATCCTTCACACAGCTGCCAGAGTAATTCTTACACGCAAGGCAAATCTGTGCTAGAGCTTTTCCCAGCTCTAGGTCTTAGCACACACCTTCCAAAGTCCTAGGAGCCCTTCCCCAATCCTTCCCCTCTTCCCACCTCTTTCTTCTCTTCTCTGCTCCTCTTCACGCTCCTGCCCCATCCCTCTAGATTCTAGGGTACCCTGGACGCAGTCCTGTCTCAGGGCCTTCACACCCTCTGCCAGCAAATCCCTTTACTGACCAACCTGATGTGGCCAATTCCCCCACTTCTATGAGGTATTTGTGCAAATGTCACCATCCCCATGATGCCTACCTTGAACACTTTATTTAAAGTAGCCACCCTCACGATTATACTTTTGGCATTCCAAACTATGATCTGATTTTCTTTGCTTATTTATTTTATTTGTTTGTGTGTTTTTATTATTATTATTGGTGTTCCCCAGCTATATTCAAGATTCACAAGGACAGGAATCTTTGAATTCTTAGAATATTGGGTACACAGCATTTTACTGAATCATATAGCTGAGTCCTGGACATTTTTCCCTCCTACCTACCCTCCAGCACTACTCTACCTGTTAAATCTTTTTTCAAACACACACTCTCACAGATGATATTTTTTAAAAATACTTAAAAATATTTTAAAACCTTATTATATGTATAGTTCTGATAAATTATAACTGTTTAGTTGATGACTATAATAATAGATAACGCATGCAAGTAAACTACTTTTTTTTTCCCCTCCAAATGAGCAACAAAGCATAAACCAATGTAGAATACTCAAAATTTACATTTCTATCCACTGTACTTCTTCTGATAAGAACCTGAGGTCAACAATCCTTTTAAAGAGTAGAATCCATCATCAATCAAGGTTAAGAAAACTAGGCCTTTAAAAAAAACATGAATCAAATAGAATAAAGCTGGCCCATTTTGCTCTACCATATATTTAAGCTTTCTGTTAATACTAATTTCTGACATTTCTTTGGTTCTGAAAATATTGTGGCATTGGGTCTCCCTGTCCTGTACAAGGCAGCAGTCTTTTCTCACTGTCATCAGTTGTCAGAGACCTGCCGCTGTGGTAATCCTAATGACAGACTTGCATCCTTTGGCTTCCTCTGGGTATGTCAGGTTTAGTTTCACATACTGTTGATTATCTAACTTTCATTTGTATGCATATTGGAGATGTTGTGGTGATGTGATGTGCAGAATACCCAATTCTAACTTGTTACTCATTTGGGGACTTAAAAGCATTGCAATAAATAGCAGTTGGATTTTCTGAAATCTTTTTTGAATGTCCCGGCAATATGTCGCATGGTCCATTCACTCCCCACGTCTCATGTAGTGGAGACAGCAATTCACATTAAAAAATACAATCAATTTCTCTCAGCCTATACGTACTAGATTTTACTCCCAGACAAAAAGTACACTCTCTGTACTCTTCAGAAAGCAGGAAGCCATTCTTAGTCTATTTCTGATTGGCACTAGATTTGAAGCAGGCACATCACTCCCTAAACCTCCTGGAGCAAATAATACCGCATTGTTGTAGAGAACATTGGGATTGATCATGTCTCCTTGTAGTTGTCAACTTTAGCATAAACATATCTTACATGCTTTCTGCTTTTCTGAAGATTTTCTGAAAATCTTACCGATTCTCCTAATGTCACATAAAAGAAAGTAGGATGCACAGAGGCCAAGTGATTTCCATAAAGTCAAACAGTAGGCAATTGGATGTTAGGGACCCAGTCCTGATGCCAGATTTTTAAAATCCCACTCTAAGTGCTGCCCCGTATACATGCAGAGTCATTCCCATGATAAAGCATGAATTTAGTGAACATTCTATGTTTCCACCTGCATTTACTTAACATTGTCTCTATTCATCTCACTGTTTCTTCTGGTTGTCCCAGGCTTTCACATATAGCCACAAAGAAACTCAGATCTGTCTGGTATAGAGATCTCTGTCAGCCTGCACTGAGTGACGTCATGCCCACTGAGCAGGGCACCACCTCCTCCCTCCTCCCTTGCTACAGCTCATGCTTCTCTAAGGAGACCTGCTGAACCTGCTGTCTCCCAAAGCTGCCACGTTCTCTGCAGAAATGGAGAGAATGATCCCCTTCTCCATGGGACTCTGACCTAATCCATATCACATGGAGAACAGAAGCCTCATTAATTTTTCCTCTTCTCAGCCTCCCTTTTATTTTATTCTAACACTAGTAACCCTGTGCACAGATTCATGCACAATGAAAGGAAATTAATTAGTAGGTGGCCGGCCAGCGAGGTAGGACTGGGCGAGATGGGCCAACCTCACCCAGTCCGTTCCTAGCCAGCCACATCTGGGGTGGTGCTCCTGCTCAAAGGGCATCTGTGGCCACCACAGCTTGGCAGTAAACCAGATTTGGGGCCAACAGTGGAATCCAAAACCAAGTGGCTAAGTCTCCCTCCTCTCTGGTTCCAGGGTGTGTCACCGGAGAACCACCACTGACAAATCACTACAGCTCAGCAACTCCTGCATTGCGTGTCTGCCCCCAGTGGTCAGTGCACATCATACCTTCCAGTTGGTTGGAAGGCAGGCAGTCACTTAGCCTTTTATTTATATAGATGAAAAGTTGCTCACCATCACTACTCTTCAGGAAAATGCAAATCAGAATCATAATATGATATCACCTCACACTCACTGGAATAGCTATTATTAAAACAACGTACTAGTTAAGATGTGAAGAAAATGGAACTTTTTCCTGGCTGGAATGGCTCCGTTGGTTGAGTGTCATCTTGTGCACTGAAAGGTTGCTGATTCGCTTCTGGTCAGGACACATATGGAAGATAATCAATAGATGTTTCCCTCTTGCATTGATGTTTTCTTGTCTCACCCTCTTCTTCTCTCTAAGAATGTCCTCAGGTGAGGATTAATTTTAAAAAAGAAGAAAAAAAAATAAAACTCTATTATTGGTGGGAATTTAAAAGTTATGGTGGTTATGCAAAACATTACACATAGATTACCATTTGATTCAGCAATTCCACTTCTGGGTATGAATAAAACATAACTGAAAGCAGAGACTTGAACAGATATTTGCACATCAATATTCATACCAACATTATTCACAATAACCAAAAAGGTGCAAACAACAAGGATGCCCCTCAGTGAATGAGTAAAATAACAAATGTGGTATATAAATACACTGAAATATTTTATAACCTTAAAAAAATCAAGATATTCTGATGCATATTATAAAATGGAAGAACTTCAAATATGTACATTATACTCAATCAAATAAGCCAGACACAAAAGGACAAGTATTGTATGAATCCACTTGTATGAGGTTAGCTAAACCTGTCAAATAGAGACAAGAAGTAGAAGAGTGACTATCAGAGACGCCAGGGGTAGGTAGGGGAGTGTAGAGCTAGTATTTAATGACTAAAGAATTTGAGTTTTGGAAGAGATAAAAAACAAAGTTCTGGTGATGGATAGTGGTGATGGTTGCACAAACTTGTGAGTGCATTTAATACCTTTAAACAGGATGCTTAATATGGTCAACATGATACATTTTATGTATATTTTAAAAATTATACATAAAATGTATCATGTTTTAATTTAAAACACTAAAATGAATGCACTCTGTGATTGGTAACTATTGTATTTTGCGCTTTAGTTTCCATTTGTTCAAAATTCTTTAACATGGTCTACAAGACCCTATGCTCTCATGTCAATCTCATCTCATATCCCTTAAAGCTTGCTTCTGGGACCCTGTCAAAGGCATCTTGTTGCAGTCACTAGAACATATCTTTGGTTTGCCATGGCCTTTGCACATGACCTTCCTTCTAATCTAAAGGAACTATTCCTCTATATTTAGATTTTTGGACTTTTACTAGAAATGCAATATAGATATATAAAACTTTTTAAGAAAATTTATAAAAATCTACAGAATTTTATTAAACATATGTTTGAATTTTTTTTATATATATACAATACCTTATGTTCTTTAGCTCTTTCCATGGCTGAGATTCTTTATTTAAAAAAAAAAAGCCAAAAACTTCTATATGGACTTTTATCACAGTAATACACTAGAATTAATTTATTTATCTCCATACTTCCTCCAGTAAATTATTTTTGTTTCCAGGAGAACTTCAAAAGAGTTCGTAAAGACAGAAAACATTGATGAATATTAGAAAAATAGGAGCATCTTCAATTTTATTAGTTTGTCAAATTGAGTTTCGTGGTGGTTATAGTTTACAATCTCTTGAGCAACATGCTTCTTTGCATACATCCTTGCCAGCAACTAACATTATCAATTTTTAAAGCTTTTTTTTCAATCTTAAAGGAGATAAATTATGTATTATTGTTAACCTAATTTGTATAATACAGCTTAATAGTGATATAGAGTTGCTACAAAATATATTCTTAACATGAGCAGGTAGGAGGCATACCATCTTCATCTTTCTTGTCTTTTAGCAGCTTTTGATCCAGTTGATTAGTCCCCCTCCAGGCTTCTGGCCTCTGTCTGCTGTTTTCCCTCCAGCTCTCTGGCTGCCCTATGCAATCTCCATCCAGGTCCCTCCTCATTTATTGGACTTCTTTACCTGGACTGCCCCAGTGATCAGCCCCATATCTTTCCAGTCCACACTCATTTTTAGGTGGTTTCTTCTGGCCTCAAGCTGTTATGTCTCCAGCTCAGACCTTTTCTCTGAACCACAGACCCTTATATCCAACAGGCTACTTTTAAGCTTCACCTGGATGGTCAATAAACATCTCAAAGTTAAAATGTTCAAGTTGATGCCCTGATTTTCCCCATCACTTCCCTCAGTTAATAGCACATTCTTTGCAGCCTTGGGGAGAGACCTTGAGTCAAAGGACACAGCTAGCCTCCCCCCAACCCCAAGATTTCCGATTTTCAGAAACTGTGAAATAATTAGTTTGTTGTTTCAAAATACTATGTTTTGGCATGTTTTATGCAGCAAGAGATGACTAATACAATATATATTGCATATTTTTTCTATTTTTTTTAAAAGAACTTGCCTAAGATTGATAGATTTCTTAATATTTTCATAGAAATTATGTGTGAAGCCATCTGTCCCAGATATTTCTTTTTTGGGAAGGCTTATAATTATAGTTTCAAAATTTCATTAGTAGTAATATTAATTTCTATTTCTCCTAGTGACAGAGCTAGTGAGTTTCATTTTGTCGTGTGTGTCACATGCTTAGAAATTATAGCTCTAGAATGAATGTAAAAATAACTTACTTATTGAAAACATAATGGTAAGTAATATTTGATCTCTTAAGGGCATTATGCCATAAATGAAAGAAAATCAAATTGATGAAGATCATGCCTTTCTAAACTTTCTTAAACTGAAATCTTTTTATCCTTCTTACCACAACTCAACTGTAAGTATATATAGTTTTACTAATCAGGTTTCTCAAGAATCTGAATGAATAGGAGATGATGATAGATAGATAGATAGATAGATAGATAGATAGATAGATAGATAGATAGATGATAGATAGATGATAGATAGATAGATGACAGATAGATGATAGATAGATAGATGATAGAATATTTTAAAAATACATATAGTTTAAATATATAAAATACCTTTAAATACATGTTTATGTGTTATATTTGTAAATATATTTCATATGCTATACATATAAATTATTATAAGAAGTGGCTCACATGATTGTGGAGTTGGGTAAATTCCAAGATCTACTGGGTGAATCAGTGAGCTGGAGACTCAGGAAAACCAATAGTTTAGTTCTAGTCTGAGTCCAACAGTCTGAGAATAGAGACAATGATGTAGGTTCCAGGTTGATGACAGTATACTCAAGACCCAGAAAAATAATGTTTCCGTTTGAGCCAGAAAGAAGGAAAAAGCCAGTGCCCCTGTTCTAAGGCCAGCAGACAGGACAAATTCTCTCCTCAGGATGTCTTTTTCCTCAGCCTTCTGTTTTATTCGGCCTTCATGTCATGGCATGGGGCCCGCTGACATTAAGGAAAGCAATCTGCTTTGCTCAGTCCCTTGATTAAAATGCTCATGTCATTTGAAAACACCCGCCCAGAAACACCCAGAATAATGTTTAACCAAATATCAGGCTCATGGCCAAACCAAGTTGACATATAAAATTAACCACTACAGCTGTTTACTGTAATCTCCACTTCAGCTCTATGGCTCTCACAGTGAGGAAACACACCTCCAAAATCTGAAATGGATTTTTTGCTTTAAATGTTACTTCTATTATGGTTTTTCATCTTCTTGGTATTTTCACAAATACTTTAGTGAAACTATTGCCATGTAATACTACCTGATTCTAAATGCAACCAGAAGCCTGAATTAGCATTTAACAAATATTTTAAAAAATATTTGAATATATTCTAATAAAAAAGATATATATTGAAAGTAGTAAACATTTATGATATAGTTCTTGTTAATAGTATAACTATTACATTCTAATTGGTCTTTAAATTTTGTGTTATCAAAAGGCTAAAATAAGTATAAAGTGACTCAGGTGTTAAGAAGGGATCAATTATAAAGGACATTGAAGAGTATATCTTTGAGTATTTTGTAATTGTAATTTTGAGCCTTTCTCTATTTGTACAAAATTTTTTATTTGGCTTAAAACAGAACCATCTTATTTGTAAAGATTTTGACACAAAGGAAACAGTAAACAGCCCGTTTTGTTTTCAGACTTACAGAATTACTCCTATAAAATGTCTGTTAAATAAATGCCTTTGCTGCAATTCAGAGGAACCTTGATACCTTACATAGATATTTGGTAAACACTTCACCATCTAAGTTCTTAAAGCAGCCCACCATATTTTTATCTTCCTCTCCTAAGCTCAGTAAATTCTTTCCTATCAGTAAAGAAAAAGGAAAAGTCAGGTAGAACATTACCTAAGTAAATAGCCTTGAATCTTAAGTACTCATAAACCTGAGAAACAATAGCAGCAAATGATCCTGTCAGATTTAAACAAGTGTCTAGCTTACTTTCATTTCGAATAGTATATGAACCTTTATCTTATTGTATTTCTGGCAGAAAATCACTTCAGTATCTAAAGGAAAGGTATGCATCAAAGTTGGGCAAAAATTCTATTACAACAATTATAAGTAATTAAAAACCCCATGTTTCTCCTTATTTAAAGAAAATGCCATAATATTTGTGAACTAATTATGATAATTTTTGCAAATAGTGACCTAATAATTTTTTTTTTATATTCCAGAAAGCTTAATAGAAATATTAGAAACTGGGATATATTGTGTTTTTACAAGAAATGTTAATTTCCATGAACTTTCAAAAATAATTTTTATGGCTTTTTACAGAGAGGAAGGGAGAGGAAGAGAGAGTTAGTTCGATGAGAGAGAAACATTGACCAACTGCCTCTTGCATATTCCCTACTGGCGATGTGCCTACAACCACAGTACATGCCCCTGACTGGAATCAAACCCGGGACCCTTCAGCCCGCAGGCCGGCGCTCTATCCACTGACCCAGTGCACATCAGAGCTACCAGTCAAACGGTCGGATGGACACTTAGTCTTTTATGTATATAGATTCCTTGTTGCAGACAAACATTTGATGTCAATCTGGTTTTCATTTCTTTTTTTTAAATTATTATTTCCTGCCCCATGTTAGAAGTATTTATCATCTTTTTTATTGCTGCTTTGGTGAAATTCAAGATTATGTAAGTTTACCTGTGGCCATTTTGTGTGTGTGTGTGTTAAATGGTTATTTGGTGAGCTTTTCCCACCTTCTCCAGTTTTAGAAAATAGTTTCTCCAGTTCTAGGAACTAGTTGTATAATATTTCTGCAATTATTTTTTCCTTCTAATTTTGTAACTATATCTTTTCTGTTTATATGTTCAATCTACATGTCCTTTTGTTTCACATGATAAGAAAATGTATTTTTAAAATGAAATGGAATTACCCACTTGAATTAACTTCTCTAGAAGAAACCTTAGCATTATTCAGGCCAGAATTCATTAGAGAAAGAAATTCTACCTGTTTTTATGTGGTGTGTTTGTTTCATCAGAAAATCATTATCAATTCCCTGTCTTTTCAGTGTAGGGGTGAGATGAGGATTATGGGCACTGACTGCAACAGTTGTTTTCCTCACTGTTTGTTTGTTTTTTCCAGAGCAAATTCTTATACTGTCCATTCTTTCTGCTACAGTTGCTGACATTTAAAAAATGTATTTTTTATTTATTTCATAGAGGAAAGGAGAGGGAGAAGAGAGAAAGAGAGGGAGAGGAGAGAGAGAGAGAGAGAGAGAGAGAGAGAGAGAGAGAGAGAGAGAGAGAGAGAGAGAGAGAGAGAATTGGGGATAAAGCCAGAAACCTGGGCAGGAATCAAACCTGGGACCTCTTAGTTCATAGGCAGATGCTCAACCAGAGAGCCAGAGAGCCACACTGGTCGGGCACAGTTGCTGATCTCAGTCTTCCGTGTTACATGGCATGGCAAAGAATCCCCATCTTTGCCCACACAATCCCACTCAAATTCAACTTGTCTCATCTGCCATCCATGACTGTTTGGTATTCATTTTTACACAAATTTACTGGTAATTTTTATTTGGTGCTAATAAATTTTTACTTTTTAAAAAATACTTTTAAATTTATTTTAGAGAAGAAGGGAGAAGAAAAGAGAGATAGAAACATCAACAACGAGAGAGAATTATGAATTATCTGCTTCCTTCATGCCCCCTACTGTTGACTGAGCTTAAAACCTGGGCATGTGCCATTGACCGGAATTGAACCCAGGACCCTTCAGTTCACAGGCCAATGCTGTATCAACTGAGCCAAACCAGGTAGAGCCTGAATTTTTATTTTTATTTAGCTTATAAACATTTATTCCAGTGAGGTGTCAATAACAATAAATAAAAAAGATATGCCTATTTGCCACCATGAATTAGTTATTTTACAATATTTCTAATAGTCATTTTTTAAAGAAATACTGGGAATAAACTAAATTTTATTTTAGCCAATTTCTATTGTAAAAGACAGGCTGCACTTAATTAATTAATAAGATCATCAAACTTTTATCAAGTTTCTAAAAAACACCAGTCAATGTGGATGAAATATCTAAATGCAATATAAATTTCAATGTGTAAGGTAAACATTAGTTTTGGGAAAGAAACTCAATAAATACTTGGTAAATGAAATAATGATTGACTCTCGACAGCCACATTGTTAAGGTAATTACATTTGACAATAAGGCTCTAAATTCAGAGATTTTAAGTTGTGGAAGTGAATAAAAGTTAAAAGTTGGCTTTCACTTATTCTGGCTCTGCCTTCTTCCCCGTGGAATTAGAAATCTAACTCACTTACATAAATATAAGCTCTCTGCTATGTAGGTAACAATATTTGTCTTCTTTGTGATATAGATGCTTCATCCTTATGATCCCATCTAAGCCACTCATTTCTTTGTGTTTTCTCCTATCACAAACATGAGCCCTTTCACTTCACGTAATGAAAGAGTATATTTTATCTAAAAGTAGTATGAGTTCCCGAGTTCCCAGAAGGAGAGCACATTTGAATTTTCACAGTATTTGATTTTCTTAAGATGACAGAATCAGCTTTTGGAAAATTACATTATTTTGTGCAAAAACAATTTTGGTTAAATATATAACTTCAAATTTCCCATTTCTTACAAAACAACCAACCAATAAATTCATGTTTTAAAAAATATTAATAATAAATCCCGCAAAATAGCAAATTGCTCTAGGAAGTATTTGTAGTTTATTTACACTTCAGTTGATCCTGGGATTTAGAACTATGGTTGCAAATTCTAGTTCAAGTACATTTCAAATCAATTGTAAAGATCTATAACCTACTTTGGTTTGGGTTATTTAGTGTGCTTCCTGTATTATGTGCCTTAATTCTATATATCTCATAAATGTGAATAAAATATATCCGAATTATGATAATCCTGCAAATACTAATAAACAGATTTAAAAATTAAATATATGAACACAACTATAAACTTGTCAAAGTTTTAATCTTGTAATTAGCTAGTTATTAATGATAAGATAGGAGCATAAACAAGGCCAGACATTACAGGCATGTCATTTGGGCAGCTTCACCAGGAAGCTGCAATTTCACACTCCCCAGGGAACTGCCAGCCTACTCCCTGCAAAACACTGTGGGAAGGGATCCAACAAAGAGGAGATGGGCACATGCACAGTAAAGCTGGGGTGATGTAGGCAAGGTACTTGCTTGTCAGTGTAGCCCAGGGAACCATGGATTGGCTAGAGAGGACAGGACCAATGCAAGCCTGTAAAATGTGGGAAACCATGATCCCCTTGACAAAGCACCTCACTTGCTTGGCTCTCTGGTGCCTTTGGCTGTGTTGCAACCCATGTTCCCTGAATAGCTACCTGGCCCTGCATACCCCCCACACAGTGGACGAATGAACACGAATTAAGCTAGCATGATGCGGTATTGGACTGTGCAGAAGTGGAATGGAAACTCTGGGCAACAGCTTTAATTCTAGATCTAATGAAGTCATGGCTACACCTTCTATTGGGGGATGAACAGACATGGGACCTTGAGAATTCAGAGGTGTAATTCTATAGAATAAAGCTTTCTACAATACCTCACCCTCCTGTGTGACTCTCAGAACATTATGTTTCTCTGGATATCATAGGAAGCCACTCCCACAAACACCCAGTGGGGACAAGGAGAGCTCCCCACTGACAACAAAAGCTTCAAGTTTATTTATTTATGATGCTTCGGTTATAAGGTACATGCTATTTGTATAATTCTGACATAAATAATTACCTAAAATACAGTCAATGTGGACCCAAACAGTGGTTTGGAATATTTTCCATTCCAAATCAAGCTATTATGAGAAATCTGGCATCTCATTATCTAAAGTTAAGTAGTAGGCTGTAAAATATCTTCACTGGTTTTAAAATAAGAATAAAGTATAAACATATTATTAAATATTAAAAATGGCTTTTAAATAAGTAACTGCTTTATGGTAAATATTTGAAGTTTGAACATTTTCTTTTCAAGAACCTACTTTCCATTCACGCTTCGTACAACAAATAAGTTTACTTCATAAAGATTCTAGAAGGGCCTAAACTGGTTTGGCTCAGTGGATAGAGCGTCAGCCTGTGGACTGAAGAGTCCCAGATTCAATTCCGGTCAAGGGCATGTGCCTTAGTTGTGGGCATATCCACAATAGAGAGTGTGCAGGAGGCAGCTGGTCAATGTTTTTAACTATCTCCCTTCCTCTCCATAAAAAAAAATCAATAAAATATATTTTAAAAAAAAGATTCCAGAAGGTTGTCCATTTGGATATGTTTTCAAGAAACATTCTATATTGATGACAGGATATTTGTCTGACAATGATCAGCAGTGGGATTTTACCACCTACCTTAAATACAATGTATTTTGTAGTGGAAGTGCTTAGCTGACCGGTACATTTGCATCCCTCATATAAAACAAGAAATCTGAGGCAGTGACTTAAAGGATGATTTGATGCTTGGCTCCACAGTCACACTATTTCTAGTTTTGCTCCCTCCAAATTTATTCTTCACACTAAACTAGAGAAACAGTATTCTAAAAGATGGACTTAATTAAATTATAATTCTACTTTAAATCCTTCACTTATTTGTATTTCCCTTGGGATAAAATACCTAATCATTTCCTAAGTCTTTATGCTCTGTGCTCTGAAAACTCCTGCAATATTATTTTTGAGGATGACCTTCCTCACATTCTACTACTGTTCTTGTCAAGTGCCATGCTCTCTTGTCATCAGCGTATTCATTCTTTTTTTTTTTTTTTTTTTGCCTGATTTCCATATACAACTCTGCCAAGTGTAGCTTCTCAAATTCTAATTCACTTTTTCTATAAGGCTGCCCTAACTATTGACAACTAAATTAATTACCCCCTATAGGCTTCTATGGCACATTATCTATAGTAATTATCGAGCATATCTCCCTGTGCTGCAATTGGCCTGTTTACTTGTTCAGCTCCACGATTTCTCTAGAAACTTCCTTATGAGAATATGGATTACCTTGCTTTTTCATTCATATATGAAGAATTTGTTTAGCTCATGATGAGTTCTCAATAAATATTTGTAGAGATAACAAATGAAAGAAGTATAAGAAATAAGGTTATCTTTAATTTAAGTCCCCAAAACATAGGCTATAAGTAGCAAAGATGTAGTCCTATATTGTTGTAAATGTTCCCCAGCCTGAAAATTTACACTCTAGGCAGAGCATAGTTTCTTCAAATTAAACTTATATTATCCAGTTCTTAGAATTTGCATACTGGCTTTTCAAATGTAATTTCTCTTCCATTTGGCCTTGTTATTAAATGACTTAGGAGAACAACTGAGTTTCTCAAAAATCTCCAGTAAAGAGGTAGAAACAAGAAATATTTGACCTAGCTACAGTTAAGTTTAAGAAAGATAAATGATGCATCACATTCACTGCCTGTTCTGTTCTCCTATTCCAACATAAGTTGTTTGCCACCTGAGTATTTGTCACTTTCATTTTAATATTTGCAGATGTCAAATATAACTTGGATCTCTGACTAGCAAATAGTGTGTGGCTGGAGACTCTTTTCAGATGAAAAAACAAAACACTTCCCTCCTGTGAATATAGCTAGCAATGATGAAGCCAATTCTGAATAACCATGAACAACACTGAAAGCTTCGGTCATAGATGGTGTGTTAAACAGAAAATAGCTGATGCATCAATGGGGGGCATTAATGCATCAAAAAATTGAATTTGTTGTAGGGAAAAATTGCCTGTAAAACTGCTGTTCAAAGAGCTTCTCCCTAACAAGATCCAATTGTGTCAAGAAACTAAGTAAATAAGCTTAACTTCAAAGACTCAAAGCAAAGTAGAAAAGACTATAGAAATGATCCATCCAGAATTCTGTATAGAATAGGGCTTTTGTGGGCTTACAAGAATATTTCAGAGCATATAAACAGCCCTACCTGTGATCTTTGGTGGCTATGCTATGTCATGAGTGGCCAATACTATGTTCTCTATTTAGAGTTGCGGCAAATTTGTATTCAGAAGGTAATTCCTACGTTCTTTGAGGTGAACTTACTTAAAACAACAACTTAAAATGAAACTCTTTTAAGGCCTATCTACTTTATTTGAGGTATTTTAAATATAATATGCTTTGATTTTCATGGTATCTGATTTCTTTTTTCATGTTCTTTCCTGTAATGAAAACTGATTCCATTTTATTATTATTATTATTATTATTATTATTATTATTATTTACTAGGAACCCAGCATGCGATTCGAAATCGTGCAGCACTGCTCACCAACGAGTCGCTGGCCCGGCCCTGCCTCACTCCCTAAGCCCCACAGCAGCCTGGGCTGCTCCTGGTCCTGCCCTGACTCTTTCTCTGGCCCTTGAAGGAGCCGCATCTGCTGCTGATCAGGCCCTCCCCCAGAGCAGGTGCATGGAGGCCCCTGCCGCCCTGCCTCTGATGCTGCCTCGGCAACCTCCTACTGTCTGGTTGACCCATTATGGCATCCCAATTAATTAGCATATTTCTCTATTTTATAAGATAGATAGAAATAGATATATAGATATAGATATAGATGATATAGATATATTGGGTAGGCAACTAAGTAATTGCGGATTTTTTAAAGAAAATCAAAGACAATTTTTTCATGGAACTAAATAACTTTATTCTGTAATGTATTGCCCATTTTGATCAATGACCTTTTGCCATCTTTCAGGCAGCATCATAATCCCACGTTCAAAAAACTTCTGGTTTTTATTAGCAAAAAACTGAATCAGGTACGATTTGACATCATCATCATTATTGAAATTTTTACCATTCAAGGAGTTTTGTAAAGATCAAAACAAAAAGTAATCAGATGGTGCAAGGTCAGGCCTATATGGTGGATGTGGCAAAACATCCCAACCAAGCTCCATTAATTTTTGCCGAGTGACCAAAGATGTGTGTGGCCTTGCATTGTCATGATGGAATACAACACCTTTTCGATTTGTCAATTTGGGATGCTTTTCTTCAACTGCATTGTTTAATTTCGTTAGTTGTTCAATGTAGACATCAGAATTGATCGTTCGGTTGGGTGGTAAGAGTTCAAAGTAGACAATTCCTTTGTAATCCCACCAAACTGATAACAAAACCTTCTTTTGATGAATATCAGCTTTTGATGTTGTTTGAGTTGGTTCACCTGGCCTGCTCCACGATCTTTTCCGCTTGATATTGTTGTAAACAACCCATTTTTCATCGCCAGTTATCAGTCGTTTTAAAAATGGATCATTTTCATTACGTTTCTTTAGCAAATCGCAGCTGCTAATGCGTTGCGTTAACTGTGATTCTTTCAGTTCGTGAGGAACCCATGTATCGAGTTTTTGAACATAGCCAAGTTGTTTTAAGTGATTTTCAATGCATGTATGTGATACATGAAGCTTCTCTGCAATCTCACGTGTTGTACTGTGACAGTCCAAATTGATTATTGCTTTGATTAGGGCGTCATCAACTTCAACTGGACGACCAGAGCGTTTTTCATCTTTGAGTGAAAAATCACCAGAACAAAATTTGGCAAACCAATTTTGACACTGCTGTTCTTTTAAGGCTTCGTCACCATAAACAGCACATAACTTTTTATGAGCTTGCTATGCGTTTTTCCCTTTGTGGAAATAAAAAAGCAAAATATGACGAAAATGTTCCTTTTGATTTTCCATTTTTCAACGAACGCCAAACGAAAACTACAAAACAGATCAAAAAACTTTTTTTACTGATTAACAGCTGAATAGCCAACTATCAAATAACAAAATGTGTTTTACATTTGTACTATGTCTGCAAACCTAAAAATTCAACTGAAGCCATATATGTGTGAAACCTGCAATTACCTAGTTGCCGACCCAATATATTTTTATTGATTTCATAGGGGGAGGGAGAGGGAGAGATAGAAACATCAAGGATGAGAGAGAATCATTGATCAGCTGCCTCCTGAATGCCCCCTTCTGGGGATTGAGTTCCCAACCCAGGCATGTGTCCTGATCAGGAATCGAACCACGACCTCCTGGTTCATAGGCCAACGCTAAATCACTGAGCCACTGAGGCTGAACCCTGACTTATTTTTTTTTTTATTTTATATTATCTGCTAACAGATTTCAAGCCCCATATAAACAAAGGGATAAGATAGACTGAATGTGCTTTTCTCGGGCTCCAGTGGGGAGTTGAAACCACACAATCCCTTGTGGGATACAAACGGCACATCCCCAATAGGGGGTGTGCAGGAGGCAGCTGGTCGATGTTTCTCTCTCATTGATCTTTCTAACTCTCTATCTCTCTCCCATCCTCTCTGTAAAAAAATCAATAAAATATATTTTTTAAAATAAATAAATAATAAAAACTTAAAAAATGTACAATTTGTTTATCCATCCACCTCAGCTGGACATTTGAGATATAACAAGTTTTGGGGGTTTTATGAGGGTCTATTTATGGACTTAATTTCCTCCTATTTATCTTTGTGTTTATCTTTACCCAAATGTCATATAGTTTAAATAAGTAAAACATTTATAAAATGTTCTTGAAATTGGGTAGTATAAATACTTCAAATATATTTTTTTCCTCCAAAAAGTAATTTGGCTATTCTAGTTCTTTGAATATCAAGATATATTTTTAAAGTAATTCCAGTTTATACAAAAAAAAAAACTTTCTAAGATTTCAACTGACATTGTGCTTAATCTATAAATCAATGTAAAGAGAATGAACATTTTAATAATACTAAATCTTCCAATTTATGAACATGGTATAAATTACCATTTAGTTAGCTCTTCTTTATTTTTTCTTAGCAATGTTTTATAGTTTTCAGTGAGAATGTCTTGGTCAATTTTTCTTAAAGTCATTCTTAAATATAGGGTGTCCCGCCAAAAATGTATACAAACACTGAGTAATTACAATGGCAGTGTTTATTAAAATACATTTGATTTTCAAAATTGAGGTTTCAGCTGTTAAAGTGTGTATACATTTTTGGAGATACCCTGTACTTATTGTATATGCTCATCAGATTCCAGCCACTTCACTAGCCCTGAACTCGATTTTCCTAAAATCAGTGGACCTACTATTTTTTCTTGTAATCTAGCTATCTACACTCGATTCAAGAAAATGGCATCATACAAAGAAGCAGGGAGAACATGAATTTTACTTTTCTCATGGAGAACAGTCTTGCCTGGTGCCTGAAAACTGTTATTTCATATATTTCTCCCAGTTTTGTAGTTTTGTTTTGTTCATTTAAATAAGAAGTTTTGTACAGTGTCAGTTACTTCATCAAGACCAAAAGTAAAAGCCTGCTTAATTGGGTTTGTTTAACTTAAATTTTTATATGAATGTTTTTTATCAGTTCCAACTTTCTTTAAAATCTACAAAAAAATCATTATACTTATATTTGTATCTCCTTAAGTCACTCCTAACTAAATCAAAATTATTTGAAGTTGAAAATGTAGCTATTTTTCAAATTTAAAATGAACCACAACCTTTTTTTCAGCAATTCTAAAGTTTCCCACTCTAAATGATAAAAAATATCTGTGCATTTTGTAGAATTTAGCTATCCGTAAGTCAACTACAAACCAAGAACCTGGAGTGGTCTCCCCAGAGAAGTGAGAAAAAGATTCTGTCTTGTGTTATGTCTTGTTTTTATTATATGAACATCAAATTCTTCCTCTGATTCTATTTGGCTTATCTATATTTAAAAAATATTGTGGAAAGTTGGAAGTCTGTACATATCCCTTGTCACCAAGATTCCAAAATTTCTCAGTATGAGAAAAATTAGTTCCTCAATTTTTCTTTAATCTCGGTTGAATTTGATATGTTGCATAAGTCTCAGCAGTGACTGAGGTAAAATGTTTCCAAACGACTCCAGAAGACTAGCCAGTAATCATTCCTAAAAGAAGGAGTGGGTGTTTTTTTGTTTGATTGATTGGTTTTTTAAAAAACATGTTCCATAAGAAAATGTTAGAGAATTGGAAAAGTGGTTGTACATAGACAGGCATCCAGTGTTGAGGGAAACACGGCTTTAGTTAATGCTATGAAAAGAACAAAAGAAAAAGGGACAGATTCTTCCTGAGATTTGTTAGCAAGAGTGGAGACCTAACCTTGTAACAATCTCCAAGCAGGCGAGGTTATTATGCAAATTGATGTGTCCAGCTGTTATTCCTTTCTGTGATGGATAAAATAAAAGAAAATAGGCTCAGAATGTAGCACAAGGGACTGAGCTTTGGCAGCTTTGCAAATGGCCCTTTGCTTACCAGCCCAAGGAAAGTGGCAGCTGATTGCAGGAGGGTATTTAGGAATACTGATTTCACTATTGATTTATGGTATTTACACCTCCAATCAGAATGCAGACCAGTGGATGCTAAACTGTATCATACTGTGTTTACCTCACATATAGTATAAAATTTTTATACGAAGGAGCACAGAGAAAAAAAATTTATAGGGTTTTAAAATTTTTATTTGTCTAAGGAAGAGAAATAGCTCTCTACTTCCCTGATTTAATTTTTTAAGTTCTTTTATTTTAATGGTTTTTGACTCCTGTATAATGCAACAATAGTAGTAAAAATATGAAACTTTAGACTTTTCAATAACTTTTCACACATATTATCTCATTTATTCTCCAAATATGCTTATTCCCATTGTACAGACCAAGAACTGGGGTCCATGAAGCATGGGAGACCTGGCTGCGTGAGCAGTGATAACCCTGGAATAGTCCACTTGGAATGCCAGCCTCCTCTTGCTCAGCCCAATGATCTTTCCACTGACACTGCCAGTGGTCTCTCCTCAATGTGGGATGTATAGCTCTAAAGGTCCTCTGGCTAATGTCAAGGGGCTTTAAAAAAGCCCATCATAGTGTTTGTCAGACCCTCAGACCTTTGGGGAAACCCTTGTCATGAACACGAGATGAAAATAAGCTAAGAAAACAAGACAGCAGCAGCAGGTTCTGCTAGAAAGCATCAGATCTATCACACAAACCTGAACTTGTTAGGAAGCAGAAAGCAGAAACAGCTATGCAATAGAGAAAGACTCACTGATTGGAGGGTGAAAAAGCCAAGTGAAAGTTGAATATCAGGGGGAAATAGAGCGAGATGCCCAGGTGGCAGTGCAGGTTAAGCACGAAGATCAGAGAGCGTTTGCTCCTCTGGTCCCCCTCATCGTCTCTATTCTCCATGCCCTCCCAGGGAACTCTATAGGGGATAGGTTTGTATGTTCTCCCCTTCCTGAAGGCAGGCTCCACTGGACTCCCCCACCATGTTGTCTCTCTGAAGCTGCATTGAGACCCTCTTGGATGCTTGGGTGTGTGTATCTTCCAATGTCACTACCATCTCTCCATATTTGGCAGTTTCCTTTTGGGAACCACTGGCAGAGTTATTTAATAAAGGTCCCCGTGTAGTTATGAATGCTAAGGGATGTCTAGAAGGTTCAGAAACCCTCCACTCAGTCCATGTTACAAAATGCAGGAACCAATGAAAAAGTCTCAGCACAGTTGTTACTTTTCCCATCTAATGATGTGGAAGCATACGTTTCACTGGTCCTCTGGCATGTGGAGGTTTCTTACATAATTATTAGTTACTTTTGAGAAAAATGCCTCAAATAAACCATGTCACACTGCATGAGACAGATAGATGAAAAATAGTTAATAATGACAGACCAGAACAGAAATGTTTGAGGAAATTAATTTAAAAACAATAATGACTCTAAGTGACACCCAGCCATTTAGTTAATAGGGTATTTAGAAGTGTGTGTTCTTGTGGAAAGTGTGTGTTATTAGGAAATGAGCAGATGGCTTTTTCTATGTGTGTCTTATTTCTTTGAATAGTTATTTACTACACAGTGTAATTTTTAAAATATATTTTATTGATTTTTTTACAGAGAGGAAGGGACAGGGATAGAAAGTTAGAAACATCGATCAGCTCCCTCCTGCACACTTCCTACTGGGGATGTGCCCGCAACCAAGGTACATGCCCTTGACTGGAATCAAACTTGGGACCCTTGAGTCCACAGGCTGATGCTCTATCCACTGAGCCAAACCGGTTAGGGCTACACAGTGTAATTTTAACCTAATAATTTAAGGTACTGATTTTTTGTATGCCTGGCTAGCTGTAGTGAAAGTCCTTTGAAGTAAAGATTTCTGTATATTTATAAAAGTTATTCCTACTCAGTGCCTGTCGGTGTGTTGTCCTGAATTCATGGTAATATTTTTGAAGAAGCCACTGACCAAATAAAAGAGGGTTACTTATGACTAAATACCACCATGTTTCAAGAACGATACTGGGTTCTTTGTATTCTTTATAATTTAATTTAATATTCATAAAACTCTTAATAATTATGTGCTATTACTCATGAGAATATGATGTCTTAGTATGACAAGGAATACAGCTACTATCCTACAATTATATGTGAGGAGGCTAGAAGTTGCATTAGTATCTCTGATTACTAACCTCTGATATTTCTATCACCCAACACTAGCTCCCATCACTCCTCCATTCATTCAGACAATGGAAATGTATCAAGAGATGATTCTGTGCCAGACAGTGGTCTAGGAACTGGAATTCAATGTTGATTATCAATAACAAAAATAAAAAACAGATTATGGAGCTTCTTTCTAGTCCAACGAGTCACTTGAATTTTATGACTCACAGATTATCCCCAAATGAGTGATCTTTATTCATTTCTTCACCCTCATCTCCCATCTACGAAGTCTAATGTGCAAGGCTGTCATTTTGCACATGCAAAATTAAGTATCATGCCCCTTCAGCTTTCTTCAGAGGGCCATGTGCCACCTAACTGCACAGAGCTCCCTCCCTAGGACTTCTCTAGGAAGGTAGTGAAGGCATATGTGTGTTCACAAGGCCAATTACAGAGGGCACTTTTTTATTTTTTTTCAGGAGATTATATGAATTTTAATAATAAACTGTATTCTTTCCATAGCACATTAAAAAACTAGTTTTAATTGGAAAAATGTTCCGTTATATTTGATCAAGTCCCCTTGAAAGATACATTGAAATCCTAATCCCCAACAGCTCAGAATGTGATCTTATTTGGAAATGAGAGGCCCAATGCATGAACATTCCTGTAAGAGTAGGTCTTCCTTCCCCCAGCTGCCGACACCAGTTTCCCTTCAGCACCCGGGATACGGGCCAGCTTCCCTTGGGCATCCGGGACCCTGGCCTGCTTCCCTCAGGCCACCAGCAGCCACCTGAGACTCTGACTGGCTTTCTTCTGGCCCGACTTTGTCAGGAAGGATGTCCGGTCTAATTAGCACATTACCCTTTTATTATTATTGATGGTATTGTTCCAGATGAACTTAGTTTAAACGAGGTCATACTATAGTAGGGTAGACCTCTAATTCAATATGACCCGTGTCTTTATAAGGAAAGGGAAATTGTGACACAGATGCAGAGAGAGAAGACAATGGAAAGAGACACGAGAAGACAGCCCATGTGACAAGGGGAGCAGAGGTTGGAGTGATGCATCTACAAGCCAAAGCATGCTAAGTATTTCCAGGAAACACTAGAAACTAGAAGAAGCAAGGAAGAGTTTTCCTCCACACGTTTTAGAAAGAACATGACCTTGCTGACATTTTCTTATTTTATAAACTGTGAGACAATGAAGTTCTGTAGTTTTAAGACATCCTGTTTTGGCAATTTGTTAGGACAGTCTTTCTACCTCTTTCTCTTTTCCTCACTCACCTGCTTCTCTCTTACTCTTTCTTTTCTTATCCCTCTTTTTCTCACTCTACTTGTTATTTTCCTTCACCTCTCACTCACCTTCTAGTGTGGATCCCAGTGGCAAGAATAAAAACAGCATTACTCTGCCACCATTTCTTTCTACTAGGTTGATTTCCCAGGTCTGACATCCTGATAGATCCCTTGCAGGAAATACTGGCAGAGTTATTTAACAAAGGTGCCCACTTATTTATGAATGCTAAGGGATGCCTAGAAGGTTCAGAAACTCTCCTCTCAGTCCATATTACAAAATGCACAAACCGATGAAAAAGTCTCAGAGCAGTTGTCGCTGCTCCCATTTAATGATGTGAAGCATATGTTTCCCTGGTCCTCTGGCATCTTTATGTCTTCAGAGACATGCCATCTCCCTCCATCAGAGAGTTCGTCAGTGCGCTGCAGACGATTAGCAAGTCCTGAAACATGTGAACATGTGGATGCTACCAGTCCCGGGGAGACGGGGCATTTTTCCTCAGTCCTCAGTGTCACAACTAATCATGTTTTGCATCTCCGAGAAGCACTGGGCCACTGCACAAAGTGATTTTCTACTCGAGATAATCACACTACCCTGCTGGCTATGCAAATATCCAGTAGGGAGCATCCTTCCTGAAACCCATTGCTCAAGGACATGTTATTTCAAAACCTGATTTTGTTCAACTAAAATAGCACACTTGTCACCGGCTATTTCCTTCTCTAACCATCTCAGCTTGTAAGGCTTTCTTGGTTACTTTGCCCTTTAATGTCAGGAACAATAAATAACAAGAAAAAGGCCTGGGGGGAGGGGCATATGGGAGGGGAGGGAATGGGAGACATCTGTAATACTGTCAACAATTTAATAAAAATAAAAAGGCACAAAAATATTAGGGAGCCCTCACTATGCTTTTTTAGGTCAATGTAGTTTTATATGTATAATACACATTTTAACACAGGAATAGACAGTATTATTTAAAATGTGCTCATTGTATCTAATAAACAAGTATGACATGCCCTTACTGTTCCTCGGCATTAACTGTAAGAAAGACAGAGCTAAGAACAATGCAGCCCATGAAACGTAAAGAGGTTTCAGTCTAGCAGAAGAGGCAGCCATTCCTACAGATGACTACCTGCCATGCCCAGGCTGTAGGGTGCAGACTCAGTGGTCACATTATCTGGGTTCCTAGTCCTGGCTCAGCCACTTGCTAGTCTCTGATCTTGAGCAAATTACTCAAGCTTTTGAAATTTCAGTTTTCTCATTTGCAATGAAATCTCTCAGTTTTTAGGGCTATTCTGAGGGCCTTTTAAGTTAATGTACATAATGCCTTAGCATAGTTCTGGACACACAGGAAAGTGGGGAATGATATGTGAATATCTTTTATTCAGCAAGGGGAAATGCAGCTGGGTAGGTAAGTTGCATGAAGGTAGCCCATCACAGTAGGAACACTGGTGTAGAGCATTAATCTGAAAGCTATTCAACTTCAGCTGTGCTGAGCAGCTTACAAATCTGTAGACCTCTATCCAGAGAGACCAACTAGTGACAGCAACCAAAAGAGGAGGAAAAAAATAAAAAATAAAAAACTACAGGGAAAATGAAACAATGCCCCCAAAAGTGGCAGCAACTTTATCACCACCTGGCCATTCCTCTTCGGGGATTTCAGCGTTGGCTCCAAGGAGAACACTCTCTGTGTCATACACAATTACTTGGCTGATTTTCTGCAGGGAGTTGCTATTTTTCTGTTGACAAGGCACATTGAATTGATCATTTGGCATTACATCATATTCATTGTGCTGTCTCATAACACTTTAGTTGCTTTATATAAGGAGCTGCGTGCCAGAGGGCTCTGATGATGTTGAAAATGCATCATTTCAGTCATTTACCTCCACCGCTAATGGTTTTGCTGCCAGCTTTTTAAACTTGAATTAATTTGGCAACTTAGCGCTCCAGCAGGAAAAAAGTAGAAAATCTACTTTTGAACATAGGCAAAGCCAGCTGGAGGCTGAGGTGGAAGAAGATAATTTGTTTGGGTGGAGATTGTGATGACAGATTTTTACCATTTGTGAGATCAGATTTTTATTTTGTTAAATAAACTCTTAATTTTAGAATAGTTTTAAATTTACAGAACATTTAGTCTGCCTCCCCCACTAGACTAAAACATCTTTGGGGAAATGGGCTGTATTATGCTCAGCTCTGTCTTTTGCACAGATAGTGAAACTCATTCTGAGAGTTCTCATATACCTAACACTCAGTTTCCCCTGTTGTTAACATCTTATATTAAGAGTGGTATATGTTTGGCCACCAATAAAGGAGATTTGATGCATGATTATTTACTGAATTGCATACATTATTCAAATTTACTTAATTTTTACCTATGTCCTTTGTGTTCCAAGCTGTCACTAGGGATGCTGCATGAGTACTTCAGTCAACAGTGTTTCCTTAGGCTGCTCTTGGCTCTGACAGCTCCTCAGATTTTTCTTGTTTTTAATAATGTAGTTCTGAGGAATAAAGCCCAGACACATTATAGAATGTCCCTAATTTAAAAAATAATGTTTTATAATAATTAAAAAAAAAACCTAGAGACCCATTGCACAAAGATTCATGCAAGAATAGGCCTTCCTTCCCCTGGCTGCTGGCACTGGTTTTCCTCCCGTACCTCGGACCCAGGCCTTCACTCCAGTCAGAGCCTTCAGTCTTCACTTTGGCCAGAGTGCCACTACTATAGCTCCCTCCACCTCCTACCTTCCCCCTCATAGCAGATGTCCTGCCCTGCCTGGTCGCTCCATGCCTGCACATGCAAATTAACCCACCATCTTTGTTGGGTTAATTTGCATACACACTCCTGATTGGCTGGTGGGCATCACAGAGGTACAGTCCATTTTGCATATTTCTCATTTATTAGTGTAGATAATATTTATGATTACACTGAGATTTGGAAATTTTGTGAGGAAGACCACAGAGGTAAAGTTCTATTTTCATCATCACTTCACATCAAGGGTTGATCTATCAACATGACTTTCATTGATGATGTCAACCTTGATCACCTGGCGGAGGTAAGGTTTGTCAGCTGGAAAGTTATTCTTTCCCCTTTTTGGAAAAAAAGCCACTTATGAGGTAGGATAAATGCTCCACTTACTTTAAGGCTGATTACCACTAAAGTTATTTGCAGTTCATCTGCACTTGAGATTTGTTTATTCTCCCCATTTATTCATTTATCCAATCATTTATATCAGTATTCATTTATCCAATCATTTATACTTTGAGTTAGAACACAATACTATTTGGTTTATTACGTATTTTATTGCTCAAGTAGCTTTGGCTTTGGCCAGTGGAGCTGTGGTGCTCTTTCAGTTGGCTCTTGTGTGCCTTTTCCATACCCTCATCACATTGGTTTGTTTTGTTTTAAATACTTCCTTAACCTTCTAGAAACAGAAGATATCCCAGGCTCATCTAATCCTAGAATCACACATTTCTCTAAGAAGCACTAGGCAATTTTATTAGAAGGTGTTAGTAGAAGCTGAAATCTGGGTATTGGGTGTTCTTGTTGCTCTTGGAGTGTCATTGCTTCTGACACCAGCTTTTTACCACTTGCTTTTCCTTATAATTCCTCTCTGATCCCTGAGAACTCATACTTTCCCAGTAATGACTCATCTAGCAGCACTCTTCAGCACCTTGCCATGCACAGCTGGACTAACCTCCCCTCTCCCTATCCTTCTCTCCCTTCCTTCCATCAGAAGTTATCCAACTGTGTCCTATTCCTTCACTGGTATTGTGATCAACTTCTGGATATAACTAGTTACTTGAATCTTACACAGTCTTTGGGTGATTTTCAATAAATAGTTGTTACATTGTATTGAATATGATCATCTATTTCCCATTAAGTTGTCAAAAACTCATAATAAATTAAAGGGCCACTACTCACACAATATAACTGAATTTTTAAAAGAGTATTTCTGAAGATAGAGCTATTCCCTAAGAAATGACACCAAGAGGTGACAGATGCTTAGGAAGATGAATATAAAGAAGTAAACCTCAATTTAATAGGTGCTGGCCAGCATTTTTTTAAATTAAAAGAGAATAGAAAAGATGGCATCACATATAATTAAATTAAAATTGCTTTATGAAATGTTTGTGTGTGTGTGTCTGTGATGTACTTCTTATCACAATTCAAAAGGTCTAAGTGGCTGCATTTTCCACCATTTTATATACAGTTACAGAGGATATTATAAATATTAAGGATGTCTATACTAAATTTCAATTTAGCAAAGCAAATAG
Source organism: Pipistrellus hanaki (assembly GCF_964339955.1). Taxonomy (NCBI): domain Eukaryota; kingdom Metazoa; phylum Chordata; class Mammalia; order Chiroptera; family Vespertilionidae; genus Pipistrellus; species Pipistrellus hanaki. The sequence goes on from NC_140510.1 coordinate 21,316,957, forward strand.
CTGGTTCCTTTTTTTTTCTTAAACTCCTTTAGAAATATGTCACAATCATCAATATGCTCAGTGGCATACATACCATATTGATGAATTTGGCTATGCTATGGTCCATTTTAATGGATGTGAAAGGTATGAACTGTGTGTGATAGAAGCTCACATTCCTGTCTTTTACTTGCTGGTTTATTATCTTTACAAAGAGGTATCCCCATCCTTCTAGATGGCCAGGTGAGGAACAATACAACATAGTGCAGTGGTTAAGCATGCAGGCTCTCCTTTACTCTTATTAGTAACACAAGCTTTGCCATTTCTTAACTCTGTGGCTTGAGTCCAATAGCTCAGTTTCTTCATAAGTAAAATAGAACTAATTATAGTATTTCTTTATAGGGTTGTTGTGATAGGAACATTAGAATGGTAAACCTTCAGTAAGTATTGTCATTAAATAAGTCAGTATTTTGTAAACTGTAGATCACAACTCTTGAGTGGACCATGAAATCAGTTTAATGTATGCCTGCAATCCTATATAAATAAAAGCATAGCATGCAAATTGTCCTCTTGACCGGAGTTCTTCCAGGAATTTGACCAGGGGGCAGGCCAACCAGGGCAAGGGAGGGAGGCCTGGAGTTGGCAGGCAGCCATGGGAAGGGAGGGAAGCCCCAGCCAGCAGCTAGCCGCTGCTATGGACCCTACCAGTGCATGAATTTTGTGCACTCTGGTCTTAAATAAAAAACAGACTAATATAGCATGATAGAATGTATAAAAGTATTTAGAGTAAATGTAATTCCCAAAGCTTTAGTACTGTGTGTATCTGTGTGAGATACTGGATCATTAGATAAAATGTATTTTTTACTAATGGTCATGATCAGAAATATTTTAAATGACATCCAGCTCTTTCCTTCCTAAACCTTCCCCATTCTTCAATATTAGGCTCTGGTGTCTATCTTTCAGATAACTTCCTTTACCTCTCTGTCTAGTTTCAATCTCTAATTACATCATGAAATCCTGAATTCTACCTCTTGTCAGAGCTGTAATTTCACTTTTACTCATGTGATTGTTTGATTCTTTTTATACTATACTTTCACTGACAGTCATGACTGGTCATTTTTTTATCACTTCTATATTCCCTGCATCTAAGTGTCTGGCACACAATGTATGCTTAACAAATATTAAATAAAGGAATAAATTATATCCTTCATTTCCTCCTATACCACCCCATGCATAACCAGCCATTAACTTCTATGAATTCTTTCTACTTAATATATCTCAGGCCCATCCAATTTACTAAATTATTAGGAAACTGAATTCTTCTTGCTTAAACTTTAACAATGTTCATTTAACTAGTCTCCTTCTCTACCCCCTGCTGCTTTTCTTTCCACTTGAATCCAATTAATTTTCTCCCTAAGTGATTTTTTACTAAAATAAAAATATGATCATGTCATATCTGAACTTAGTATATTTCAATGGAATCTAAGTGTCCTCAGAAAGAAGTTGAATGCTATATTATGTACTTTTGCAATCACAAATGCCATTGTGCAAAATTTTAACTTTATTTATTTATTTTTAATATGTTTGAATTTATTTTTAGAGAGAGATGAAGGGAGAGGCAGAAGGGAGAGAGATAAAAAAACAGTAATGAGAGAGAAACATAGATTGATAGGCTGCCTCCTGCATCCCCCATACTGGGGATAACCCCAAACTCCAACATGTGCCCTGACCTGGAGTAGAATTGGTGACCTCTTGGGTCGATTCTCAACCACTGAGTCACCGGGTAGGTTTAACTTTATTTTTTTTATAACTCAATTTGATTTCTGATTTCGAACTACTGTATATCTTCCTGATTCAGAAACAATTTGGCCAATTTCATGTAAACTCAGTCCAATTTAGTGATTTCTCAGTCAGTAAGGTTTATATTTCAGTCACATAAAGGATTGTGTTATTTCTTTGTACTTCTCCTATGGTTTGAGATTACATAAATATGCTATGAAGTGAAGGTGGTACACAATTGCTACTACCAAGTTTTAAGGAGGGTTGCTTCTTCTTCTTGGCCTCAACCTACTTCAGATATACATTTGCCTTCTAATTCTGGATGTGCTCTCTGATTCTCAGTTGTACTTTGAGCAACTCCATCAATGGTGACTTGGGCTGCCTAGGTCTGACTTCACTCCTTTAGCTTTTTAGGAACTGGGACCTACTAATGGGCTTTCATCTGCCCCTTAAACCTTCCATTGGGCATTTAACTACTGCTTTTTCTTTCCTTCAAATTCCCTTCACTTCAAATTCTCTGGGAATGGGGGGTGGGGAGGAGAATCTATTCTATAAGAGCCTCATATTTCTCAGCACTTGCTAAACACTACCATTTAACTGTATTTTCCCTCCAAAGCTCATCAACTTTTCAATATTGGGAGTGAAAGAAGAAGTTGAGCTTTGCTCATTTGCATACTTAATTTCAACTTCAGATGAATGGATGATAACTTTAGAATTTATAAATAATAAATTTGTCTTTGTTCATTTTATTCTCCCAATTTGAAAACTTCTCCCTAGAGTTAAGAGTCCGCAGACTTCCACAGGAATCTGGATGCTTGTAGTGGAGATGGCATTGATTTTATTTTGTCAAGCACTGTAATAAGCACTTTCTCTTATTCTTTAATTCTCACAACAAACTTTTGAGAATTTTTTTTTCTTTTTTTTCAATTTTACCTATGAGGAAACAAAAGTACAAAAAAATAAAAAATTAAAAAACCTGTTTAAGGTTGCATAAGATGTTGTTACAGGAAACCTAACCCAGGAACTCAATCTGGAATCTTTGCTGTTGATTATTTTATTGTGCTACAAACACCTCCACAATTTATAACACCTAAGATATTAGTACCAGATGCTATAACTTCTGGGTAGAATGTTCTTTCTCTGTTTTCTTTCTCTTATCATTTGAAATTCAATTCACCATATTATCTCCTCTGAAAGATTTCTTCTTTATCATCTTTCTCCTTCTCTTCCCTAGCTGATTTTGCATGCTTCAATGGCTGGCTTAACTAATTTTTGTCTCCCACTAGAGCATGAGCTTATTAAAAGCAAGAACCAAGTCCTCTTGTTATCTGTATTCCAATGCCTAATCTAATGTCTGGTGTGTAAAAAAAAATATGTGTAAAAAATTTGTTGAATGAATTAATGATGAATCAAGAAGTTTGAAAGCTGAGGGCATTCTGCAGTGATGATATAGAAATAACAGAAACTTTAAAAATGGGAAATATGACACTTTTAAATAATGTCTGTCTGGTAACAATAGAAAATCATATTTTTAGGTGTCTGAGAGACTTGAGCATAAAGACCAACTCTCCCGAGGCCAATGAGCCTCACTATCCTTGGATATCTATTTTGTTCCCTCTGCTTTGAAGGAAATACCTAAAATAGTATGCTTTCCCAATGGTACCTATCATTCACAGATTGAAGTTTCTGAAATATCTATACAATAAATTGCTTCTGCTTCTTGCAAGGATTATCTATGGTCTTTTGAAAGATTAATGCTCAGAATCACAACAGAAGAAAAGATAACTGTAAATTAGTATAATAAACCCTAGGGGTCTGATTTTAAGCAATAGCTATGGAAAGAGTGTGGACAGTAGCCAGTGAGACCTAAAAAACTAAAGTTGATACAGCAGGGGGCCACTATTAAAACATAACTGGGAGCCGAAACCGGTTTGGCTCAATGGATAGAGCGTCAGCTTGGGGACTGAAGGGACCCGGGTTCGATTCGGGTCAAGGGCATGTACCTTGGTTGCGGGCATATCCCCAGTGGGGGGTGTGCAAGAGGCAGCTGATCAATGACTCTCTCTCATCGATGTTTCTAGCTCTCTATCTCTCTCCCTTCCTCTCTGTACAAAAACAATAAAATATATATTTTTAAAAACAAACAAACAAACAAACAAACAAACAAAAAAAAACATAACTGGGAGAAAGAAAAAAAAAAGGTATGGTCCAAAACATCTGGAATCCTGGTGAATTTCCCAATTACTCTCCCCAATAGAAATATCAGTATTGGTGAATAGAGCAGAAATGGGAGTCATGCCTTCCACACACAGCATTTATGTTCTCTAGCCAATAATTGGTTAATTTTCAAGGCTACCCAGAGCAAAGTGTCAAACCTAAAAAACTGCCAGGACCTGCCATTGACCCATTCAGAAAAACAAATTTGCTTTCATATATTACCTAGGAAGGATACCTATTAAATGTCAGTAGTTGATGTATTAATAATAGATAAACCAGGAATCCAAACAAAATGTTTGCAGAATGTTAGAGATGAAAAAATGCTGAAATAATTCCTTGAAATAGATTTTTATTGATTTCATATAGGAAGGAAAAGGGAAAGATAGAAACATCACTGATGAGAGGGAATCATTGATTGATTGCCTCCTGCATATCCACTACTGGGGATAGAGCCAGCAACTCGGACATATGCCCTCACCTGAAATCAAATTGTAATATCCTGGTACTAAGGTAAATACTCAACCACTGAGTCAAACCAGCCAGGCTGAAATAATTAGTTTAAAATAACTACTTTTGGGATTTGACCAAAAGTCAATTTATTAGCTTCAACATTATCACTTTTGTATTAAGAAGGAAAATAAAACATGGCAAAAAGAATATAAACTTCCTGGTAATAAATGAGTAGCATTTTCAGTGTAACAATGCACAATATGCTATGTGTTTTTCATGAAACTATTAAATGTTGATATGATATTTAGCTTGCTAATAGTATTTTTTAATTCAATAACAATATTGAAAGCATTTAAGAGCTACAATATTGGGGGATGGTTTCCAAGTAATAATAGGTAACGGTTGAGCACTTTAGGGATGATGAATGCTACCAAGTTTTTCAGACAGACATATATAGCTCTGACCAAATGTGAATTAAGAACCATAGATTTGAAGCTACCTTCCTCTCCTATTTTCATTGTAGTAAACTCTACATGTAGATCTTTGATTAAATTTTAAATGAAATTGTGTTTGCACACATTATAATGATCTATTTCTAATCAATTGCTTGTGCTATCTATTCAGATAATTTTGTAAAACTTTCACTTCTTTTTTTTTTGCATATTGTTTTATATGCATAAAAGTTTTGCATGCTGTTATTTTTTGACTTTTGTTTTTCTTTACTTCTCTGGATGTCTTGAAGAATAAAAGTATCTGGAGCCAATTCTAGCTACACAATTGTGTCTCAACATATGACTCGCCTTTTTATTGTTCTCAGCTTTTTAAGGATAAGGACTGGGGTCCTATTTGACTTGAATCTTCATAAACACAAATCAACCGAAGGCCACAATTAAGGGAGTTCATTAATAATCAATTGACTTATTCTGCCAGAACATGGAAAAATTATGCCTGTTGCTTCATATAGTGATTCTTCTTTGCCTAATCTTTTCCCTAGGATTCTTTAATTCTAACTAATCAATCTTTAAGCCAGTTAAGAGTCAACACTGTATGTGATTATTTTTTCAATGATATTAGCCAGTTTTCAAATATTTAACAATCCTGCTTTTAAGATACAGTACATAGCAAGGAGTAATGAGAACAGTTACATGTTATAATCTGGGTATTAATGACCATCTGGAAAAGCTGATAGCCCAAGGACAAATCCTGTGGTGATTTTATGATTTCTATTATAGTTCATTTGTTTCATTTTAATTAGGTAAGAAAAGAAATATCTTCCTCCACAGTGGCCGATTGAAGAATAATAATGCCCCAGGGCTTAGGCAACAGGTATATCCATTTTTAATGAATTGGCAACAAAAATAAGATTCAATTTCTTAGAGTTTATTAACCCAGTGGGGAGGAAGATTTGGAAAGTAACATACAAATTGTCAGTGTTCAGTCTTCTCATATATACACTAGAAGTCTGATGCACAAAATTCATGCATTGAGGGGGGGTGTTCCTCAGCCCAGCCTGAACCCTCTCACACTCCAGGACCCCTTGGGGGATGTTCACCTGCTGGCTTAGGTTTGATTGGGCCTACGCCGGCAGGAGGACATCCTCCTCGCAATCTGGGATCCCTCGCACCTGAGTGAATACCTGCTCACTCCTTACCACTTGGCTCCCTGTGCTCTCCAGCTGTGGGCCCAGCTTCTGGCTCAGCAACCACTCCCTCTGTTGGAGCTCACTGACCACCAGAGGGAAGCTCCTGCATTGAGCATCTGCCCCTGGTAGTCAGTGTGCATCATAGCAACCAACTATTCTGGTCGTTCAACTATAATGGTCACTTAGGCCTTTATTATATAGATTTATAAATGAAGAACCCTATGTGTGGTCATAAAATACTTGCTAAGTATTTTTAATATGTTTTAAGATTTTCTTATGAATTATCTGCAGAATATAATTGATTTTTCTAGAATAAATATGCATTCTGACACAATATTATATGAGTGCTTTTTGATTACAATATCAAAAATACTGCCATTTCAATAACAACTAAAGCTACTTTTTTACAATGATAAATATATTACACATACTTGATAGTGAAATGGCTATAAAAATGTGCATCTTGTCAGTGCTGTTATCTGGTTGCTCTATTTAAAATAAATGAATATTGAACATGTATGTGTCTTCAGAAATCCTTATTATTTATTTTACATAATAATCAGAGATGAGACATTTCAAAGCATGACACACAAAGCAAGGTCCTTTGCTCCATAAACATCAAATGTAGATTAGAAATAAATAAATTGTGTACTAATAGGAATAGAGAAATGTTTTGCTTCTTTGTTCGAGCAGAGAGAGGTCATGAGAAAGAGGAAAGAGGACAAAGACAAGAAGGATTGAAGAAAGGCACTAAATAATGTTTAGTACAAAAGCTGTAGAAAAACTAGGGAAATAATGAAAAGGAGGAACTAAATGTAGAAGAAGAGTATTATATTATTCCACAAGTATATAAATAATAAGAAAAAAGATTCAACTCCTTCATCTGAAAGCTCTATAATTTATGTTTGACAGGATCATGAAAATGTGTGTTTGTTTCTTTTTCCCCCTCCAGAGCTATTTAAATGAATACTTTATGGGTACTCCCTCATTAATCTTTTCTTACTAACTGTGAAGAATGTAATTACTTCTGTTTTATATTTGAAAAAATATGTTTATGGTCTATTTTGATGTAAAATGCTGCTGTTTGCCATGAACAAGATTTGGGAATAAAGATGAGACAACCTAGCTGCATTTACCAAAACATAGACAGGACTGTAAATTTTGCTGGCAAAATATAAAGGAGACTCAATACATTTCTGTGTAATGTTTGTGTATGCGAACTAAAGAGATGATAAAAATGAGCAGTATATCTCTTACACTGCTCCCATTTCTAAATATAAAACTTTGTGAAAATATATTAAGTTTAAATGTGTGGTATGTTTAAAACATATTTTTTAATTAAAGAAAAACACTTTTACAAAACAACTGGCATATCACAAAGAAAATCAGCAGCAATTACTTTAAACTATGTACAAGTGAGAATGTTAATACTTGCTAAATGTTGGAAAACTCCACACACAGTTTATTTTTGCTCTCACTGATGCAAATATTTTTACATGTCATTTAAAAAATTTTATTGACATTTTAGAGAGAGGAAGGGAAAGAGAGAAACATCAATGTGTGAGAGAGAACTATTGATGTGAGACAGAGACATTGCTTGCCTCCTGAACACACCCTGTATGGGGACCAAACCACAACCTAAATATGTGCCCTAACTGAATCCACTATCTTTTAGTGCATGGGATATGGCTCCATCAACTGAGCCACCCAACCAGGACTGAACTTCTCATTTACAATACATTTTGAGCAAGTGAAACATCCTTATGGCTGTCCCTTGGAGCAAAAAGAAAAAAAAAATGCATTCATGTTAGATGATTATTATTTTGAGGAGCCACTAAAAGTAACCTGTGTCAAGTCCAGAATCTTATCACAGCTTTCACAGGAAAGGTATGCATTTTAGAAAGATACAGGTGATGTAGTGCATGACACATTGATGAAGAGAACCTATAAAGATACTCCTCCAGCTGAAACCGGTTTGGCTCAGTGGATAGAGCGTCAGCCTGCTGACTGAAGGGTCCCAGGTTCGATTCCGGTTAAGGTCATGTACCTTGGTTGCAGGTACATCCCCAGTAGAGGTGTGCAAGAGGCAGCTGATCAATGTTTCTAGCTTTCTATCCCTCTCTCTTCCTCTCTGTAAAAAAAAACTCAATAAAATATATATTAAAAAAAAAAAGATACTCCTCCAACAATGCAAAACACATGTGATTAAGGCAATCATTGTTTGATATGAAGTTAATTCCAAAGTATACAACTAGTTGAAAAAATATCAAAGTGGAAAAAAAAAACACTTTATAGCATATTATCTGTCATGTAAGATAGAAAGGGATATAAATATTTTTACCTGCTCTTTGGTGGAAAAAAAATTAAAGAACAAAAAGATTGACAGGAATGAATGAGTTTGTTCACCTAGAGGTTATGAGTGAGAATAACAGGGTGACATGGAGAAAATGAGGAATGAGGACACAGTTGAAGGGATGATGAGAGTAGATATTCTTTGAATATATCTCTGTGGTATGACTTTTAAAACCAAGTTACCATTTCACATTTTCAAAAAGTAAATTAAAAATTTAAATCAATAAATCTGTGGGAGAATTGAAAATGGATTACGAACAGTAAAAAGGAAACCAAACCCTGTCTCTATTACAAATAAATAATATAATCACATTGAAAGGAACAAAAAATAAAACTAATAAAATAAACTTTGGACAACAGTGTTTTAATTATATACTCTAAGTAAATAAAAACTGTGCACAATCATTGCACTCTAGTTAATAAACTTGTTTTTCACATAGATATAGGTTACTGATTTTAAAACTATACATGCTCTAGGTTTGAGCAAATAAATTACTATATTATAGATAATGAGAATCATATTTCTTCTTTGTTATTGTTAATCCTCATCTTAGAATACTTTTCTCCATTGATTTTTAGAAAGAGTGGAAGGGAGAGAGGGAGGGAAGAGGGGAGAAAGAGAGGAAGAGAGAGAGAGAGAGAGAGAGAGAGAGAGAGAGAGAGAGAGAGAGAGAGAGACATTCATGTGATAGAGACTAATTGATCGGTTGCCTCCTGCACACCCCCTGACCAGATGGGAATGGAACCTTCAACCCAGGTATGTGCCCTTGACCAGGAATTGAAGCTATGACCCTTCAGTGCTTGAGCAGATATACATGCCAGGGCAAGAGCCATATTTATTTATTGTACATAAGTATTTTTATTTTATTTTTTTCTTTATTGATTAAGGTATTACATATGTGTCCTTATCACCTCATTGCCCCTCTTCCACCCCTCACTCACACCCTCAACCCCCTGGTGTTTGTGTCCATTGTTTAAGCTTATATGCATGCATACAAGTCCTTTGATTGAAATCTCCTCCTTAGCCTCACCTTCCCCTACCATTCCTCTGAGGTTTGATGATTTGGTCGATGAGAAGCCATATTTCTTACTGTTAAATAAAAGGGGAATACTAGAATGAACTTTGTGGTGTTAAATTAGAATCAAAGTTAGCAGGATAAAAGTTATTTTAATATAGATATGTAAATATAGAATAAAAATAAATATTCATTGTTTATGTTTGTGTACATCTATTTCCTAGCTCTTTCCACTGAAAGGACCCAAAAACAATGACAGACTAGTAGAATGGTCACACATAGTACCTGTATCTTGGTTTCTAAACATTAGTCCTCCAACAAAAGGAATTAATGCTACTTAGGGGGGAAAAAATTTAATTCAATGACTAGTACAAGGAAAAAACCAGGTAAGTCAGGAACATGTTGTTGTCTCAGAAAACAAGGAAGACTCCAAAAATTTGAAGATGCAAGATGAAACGTAAGTTAATATAAGGAATCTTCCAATATCTAATTTCAAGAAAAATTGAGCTTCATACTAGCTAATCATATTAATGCATTATTTGATGGTTGATTTTATGTGTCAACTTGACTCGGTATAAAATATTCAGATTAAATGTAATCTTGTGTGTGCCTATTAGAGTGCTTCTGGATGATATGAGAATTTGAATTGGTAAAATTGCCACCCCCCTTTATCCACACACTTGCCAATGATGGTAGGCATCATCCAATCCAATGGAGGTCTGAATAGAACAAAAGGTTTATGAAGAAAGGAGAAGCTTACCCCTTTGGTTTCCTGCCTAGCTGTTTAAGCAGAGACATCTGATCATATCCTCAGGCTTCAAAATGGGATTTATATCATTGACTCCTCTGCTTGTCAGGCCTTTATACTCAGGCTGGAACTGTACCACCAGTTCTTCTCCTGGGTCTCTAGCTTGTAGATATCACATTGTGGGACTTCTCAGCCTCCATGATCACATGAGCCAATTTCTCATAATAATCACCATATGCTCATATATATTTATTATCTATCTATCTATCTATCATCTATCATCTATCTATCATCTATCAATCTATTATCTATCCTACCAGTTCTGTTTATATGGAGAATCCTGACTAATATAGATTATAACCTGTATTCTGATTTATTGAATATTGAATATAACCTACAACCAGAAAAATGTTCGTGTCCAAACAAACAAACAAACAGATAAATGAATAAAACAAATAAATAAATGGAAAAAGAGATAGCTTTAAAAAGATAAATATAAAGGGAAAAATAATAACTTTCTAGTTGAGAACCTGGGAGATGCCACCTAAATAGATGATAATAGCTCACCCTCCAGCAGTAATAAAATATCTTTATCATATATGTTCTGATGTGATATACTGAGAAAGCACAACATTGCTTCTGTAGTATTCCTGCCAGAAATTCCTAAACTGAATTCAATCCTGAGAAAACATATCAATCCCAATTTGAGGGACATTTTACAAAACAACTGGCCATTGCCCACGAAAGAAAAGGAAAGGTCTGAGGATTTCTTCCAGACTAAAAGAAAATAAAGTGATTTGACAATTGGGTGGTTCTGGTCCACAAAACAAGGGACAATTGATACAATTTAAAGTTTGTAGCTGGTAGAGTTCTATCAATAATTCTTGCATTTGATAATTGGCTATGGCTATTAAAGATGTTAATATTTGGAAAAGCTGGGTAAAGTTTACAAGAAAATTCTTAATACTCTCTTTTCAACTCTCCAAGCCTAACAATATTTCAAAATTAAAATGCATTACTATTTAAAAAATACAAATGGGGCAATTAATTGTAAGAAATGAGTACAGACCAACTATTTTGAATGTCCAGATTCTAATATATAATGGATCGCACTAAAACAGCACAAGAGCAGCAGAATGGACAACTTCCACCATCAGAAAAGCAAAATTTCTGAATATAAAAGTTTCAAACAGCAAACACTTCAGATTTATATTTTAAAAGACCATCTTTCCATGGCAACATTGACCACAAATATGTGCCAGATTTGTTTCTTTCCCAAGATACTTTTAAAAATTAACTATCACTTAAAAGCAAAAGATAATGATTTTTTAGTGCCAAAACTAGCTACACTACATAATGTAATAGCCTACATTTAGCCAGAGGACTTGAGCATTTTTATTAGATATTTATAACCTAGTGAATTGTGATTATTTAGCATACATACTCATGTCCGTTGTTAGCTACTATTGGACAAGCCACTTCTAATAATAAAAGCATAATATGCTAATTAGACTGGAAAGCTGAAAGACCTTCCTGATGTCTTCCTGAACGTCCTTCCGAATGATGTTCCAGACAAAGCCAGGGCTGCGAGGGCCGAGCCCCTTTCATTCATTTGGGGCATCAGGCCTCTGGTATTAGGATAAATTAGTCCCCATAACTAAAACAAATCAGAGTTTGAAGCAGACATTCCAGATCTGCACAAATTCTCTCATAAGGAAAGTAAAAAATACATATATATATATATATATATATATATATATATATATATATATGGAGGACAATGAACTCTGAAGGTCTACAGAACTAACTTCAGAAATCAATAAGACAAAATGAAACAAGTTAATACAAAAACAAAACAAAACAGAAGGTATTTAGTGTCTCCATCTGGAAGATCAGCAATACAGCAATAAGCAAATGTACATCATGACCCATAGAGACAGGCTGCAAGGGGAATGAGTGTGATCCCCAGGCCATAATCCTTTGCAAACACAGGTATCTAGTAATTACTTAATAAATGGAAATTATCCCTATTACACTAACATTAGCTTTTCTTTTTTATGTTTTATGTTTTAAGTTTCTACTTTTAGGAATGCACAAATTCATGCACCAGTGGGGTCCCTTGGCCTTGACTGTGGGATGGGGCCAAAACTGGTTCTCTGATATCCCCCGAGGGGTCCTGGATTGTAAGAGGGCACAGGTTAGGCCGAGGGACCCCACTGTTGCAAGATCTGGGCTGGGAAGAGATACAGGAGGTTGACCAGCCGGGAAGGGATGGCAAGAGGGCTCCAGGGTGTATATGGCCCATCTCCCTCAGTCCCAATCAGCCGGACCACAGCAGCAAGCTAACCTACCAGTTGGAGCATCTGCCCCCTGGTGGTCAGTGCATGTCATAGTGAGCAGTTGAACAGCCTTAGCATATTATTAGCATATTATGCTTTTATTATATAAGATACTACATATAAGTTGTTTTAAATAATCTATAATAATAAAAGCATAATATGCTAATTAGACCAGATGTCCTTCTGGATGTCCTTCTTTCTGGACAAAGTCACAGTGGGTGAGGGCCAAGGCAGAGGTGGCTGCAGCGGTGTCAGGGGCCAAGGCCCTTGCATGAATTTCATGCATCGGGCCTCTAGTTTACAAATAAATAGCAGCTGGTCGAGGCAGCTGGTCGATGTTTCTCTCTCATCGACGTTTCTGGCTCTCTATCTCTCTCCCTTCCTCTCTGTAAAAAATCAATAAAAATATATTAAAAAACAAAAACAAAAAATAACTAAATAAATAGCAAATTAGAAAGGTGCTAAAATTGTCACACTAGCAAGGAGGGTTGTTGTTCAATGGGTATAAAGTTTCAGTTATGTAAAATGAATAAATCCTAAAGGACTACATACCATATCATGCTTATACTAAACCGTTTATTATGAACTTAAACATTTGTTAAGAAGGTAGATCACAAGATAAATGTTATCAAAGTAAAAATAAATAAGAAAGAAAGTGATTAAGAAAAGAACAATGATGTCAAGAGTGCCCTATTTACTTTTCTATTTCTATTTGGTAAACTGCATTTATTAATGTTTGCACTTGGATATATGTAGATTATGCTTTGATTACAAGGAGGGAAGTGTTTACAATAATTTTGTTTAGAACGTCTCCAAATCAGATATGTCAAATCAGATAGAAGAATTATGTTGCACAGCAGTGATCACCAAGGTGATTTTGTCTGACCTAGCTAGCTTGTCAGTTCTACATTTTCCTCTCTACCTAGCCATACCTTTATATGTGTATATTTGAGAATTAGAACCATAAAGAGCAATACAAGTGAGCTGATCTATGTCCTCTGCCTCTGGCCTGGCATCATCTTTCCTGTTGATTGAAAGCAGGATTGAGTTCACAGTTGACAGTCCTGGCAAGAAAGTAGGCCACAGGTTGAGTGGCAAACCTTGTTCCTTGATCAGCTATGGCCAGGGAAACTAAGTAGACTACAGAAATATGAATCAAAAAATATTTAACTCTCTGGTTGCAGAAGTTAAAAGAAATATGTCCGCACACAGTCCCCGTGTAAATGAAAATGCATTCCAACATGGCAACCTGGACAGCTACATGTGAAGAATGACTTCTTCCTAGGATCCTTTAAGTTTAGCAATCTCTATGTCTGCGATATTCATCTTTTGCTATGAGACCATTTACGCCTAAAAGAAATCCATGCAATACAAGAAGATATCTTTAAACTTCCACAAGATTTAGCATTTGAAGACTGTCTTTTGCCTTTTTTTTTTCCTTTGACCCAACTATTCATGGTAAATGACTTACAAGATCATAAATGTACATTTCCTGTAATTACTTGTTGAGAGAAGAAATCATGTGCAGTAAGGTGAGAGGTCCTCTAAAAATTAAGAGGCAGCTCTGAGTTAGGGCAGGTGAATGCCCTGCCCTATTAGTGGGAACAATTAAAACAACCCCAGGTCTTATGTGCTAGCAAAAAAGTCACAGCTCTTTGCAAAGAAAGAAAAAAAAAACTTAAAAAATTCAGGAAGCTGCTTTAAGAGCTGACAGCAGGTGTCAGGGGCATATCTGGGACCAGAGGTATGTCATCCCAACAGTCATTCAAGCTAGTGAACATTGTCCCTTCAAAACAGTCTTCTTCAAAAATGTAATTGCTCACGCTATTGGCTGAAAATGTTTTTTCTTCCTTCCATGTGTATGCATTTTCAAGACAGTCCAAGTCTTTGAATAAAACATTTTAATTATCTATAATATTAAAAGGGAAAGACACTAAAAAATTAAGATCCCGAGGATCTGTCAGTGACATAGCTGGGCGGTCACACAAATGCAAAGTCCATCAGGATCCCACCTGTACCTGTCAGCCTTCTTTGTCCATATTTTTAAACCTTTCAATAAGACCCTCACCTTAAGTTTCATGGTTACGGTTTGTGTGGCTACTTCATCCTGCCTCTTAAGTTTTGTGCATCACAGCCTCAGAAAGCATATCTCACAGCACATGGATAGTCAAATAACCCTTCTTCAGCATCTGGTTGAAGTGACACTGACTGAACAGACACTGACTGGTGTCACTGTCTTACTAGCCTCACACTACTACTTCTTGTAGCCACATCTGTCCTCCCCATTGTGATGGCAATTTTATATGTTAACTTGATTGGGCCATAGGGTGCCCAGATATTTGGTCAAGTTTTACTCTGCATGTTGCTGTATGAGTGTTTTTAAATGAGTTTAGCTTTTAAATTCTTAGACTGAGTAAAGCAGATTGCTCTCCTTAATATGGGTGGGTTGTCATCCAGTCAGTCTTAAACTGAATGAAACTATAAAGCATTACTCTACCCTGAGTAAAATGAAATTTCTGTTGCCTAAATACCTGCATCTGGGACATTTTATTTCCTGCCTTTGGACTTGAAATTAGACATCAACTCTTCCTGAGTCTGGAATTGCCGGCATTTGGACTGGACCTACTCCATTGGCTGTTCTAAGTCTTCAGGTTAGCGAATATAGATTTGGGACTCATCAGCCACCACATTGTGTAAGAGAATTTCTTAGAATAAGTCACAATTTCATAGAATAAGTTACACATGCACACACACACATATAGACTTGGTTGGAAAGTTTGTGAGGAGAACATTCTGAGAAGAGGAAAGTGAAAGGCCGCCTGCTCTGTTCATTGAATTCCTACTTAGTGGCGTGTCAAAGACAGCACCCCCAATTATTCCTTGACTTTTCCAAGGTCTGTGCTTGTGCAGACCCCTGAGTGCTAACTGGAATCCTTATGCCTAATCTTTGGGTGCCTTTGCCTTGAGGACTGTGCCTTGGGCTGGCCTTGGGCAGCTGGCGGGGTGCGGGGGGGAGGGGGGGAAGCTTAGAGGACTGGGCACCACCATCTTGTAGCTGTGGGCACTGCCATATTTGAGGGTGTGACAGTCAATTAGCATATTTCTTCCTTAATGGCTGTGGGTGCCACCATCTTTGTGAGGGTGTGGTGGTCAATTAGCATATTCCCCCTTTATTAGATAAGACTGCATCATATGTCCCAGCAGTTGGTTGGACAGTCGGTTGGTCACTTAGTGTTTAATATGGGTAGATAGATGGTCTCCATTTCTTAATTTTATCATATTACTGAGACATTGGCATAAACTTTTTCACAATTATCATTATCTGACTGTGGTCCTAATAACATATAGCAATATTTTTTTAATTATACTCCCTGCAAAATATCAAAATGGCCATTTTAAGCAATATAACCTACCCACACTTTTCCAATATAAAAATCCACCTGAGACAGGAGGTATATATTTATTTTGCTGTGTCTCCATAGATATATAAGTAACTATTTAATAGGTATTGTGACTAATTTTTGTAATCCTCTTCAACATCTCTTTTAAAATGTTTATTTTACCAATGCCTTGGTTTCCAACTATGTTATGTTCATTAAAATAAGATTTGATTGCATATGGGTAAAATCTAATCTCCATAATTTCGTGGTAAACCTTGAACTGGCAGACTTGAGAAGTGTTGTTGTTTGTGCCCAAACAGTAAACTGTAAACATAACTTATTCTCCTACTTACTCTAATGTCTCTCAAATACTCTGAAGGTTTTACTTCAGTAGTCTGTGGTTATCTCTTCTTTTTTATTTACATCCAATTTGCATTTATTCAAACATTTCAAGCATTTACTTGTACTTTTTAAATAATTAATGTAAGGTAAGAAGCCAAAAAGCCTGCCTCAAGTACCATAACCCCTATAAACAATCGTCTCAATATGCCTGATAGGATTTTTGCACATTTCAGACAGGTGCCAAATGCCTTTTATCTAGAGCAGCAACGCAAACACCAGAAGGTGCATATGAAGAGATTATCCTCCTTTGTTTTTAATGTGTTCTGAGTAACTAAATATATATATTCACATCTAGCTTTCTAAATCACTCCCTTGGCCTTGTTCATTTCAATAGTACTTGGACATAACTCTCTCTCTCTCTCTCTGTCTCTCTGTCTGTCTCTCTCTCTCTCTCTCTCTCTCTCTCTCTCTCTCTCTCTCTCTCTCTCTCTATATATATATATATATATATATATATATATATATATAAGCTTTTTGTGACTTTGTACAAAATGGTAGAATAAAAAACATTTTTGTGATTTTATAATAAAAATGTCTATCTCAAATGTATTAATAAAGCAAGAAATTAAACATTTTAAAAGCAAATGAAAATATAGCAAATAAAGTATTAGAGATATCAGTTGTGCAGAGGCAAAGAAGGCCCATAAAGGAATCACTGACAGGGACCAAGACAAGGAAAGGCAGCCTCAGAGCACTTAGAAGCCACAGAAAAATGCTATTGAGTTAAATAATGGAAGATTCTTCTAGTTAAAGATGCTATGGGACCAATTTAATATATCATATCATTAGGACCACGGAGTATAAAATACACAGTAAAGGTGTGTGTGTTTTTTCCCTATAAGGAAAGAAATATGTATTTCAAAGGTATAATAAATTTATTTTCAATTTTCCCAAAGAATGTGCCACTTTTTGGTTCCAGGTTTTTTACTGATAATTGTATCCCACTCTAGGCAAGTTATACAACCTCTACAACCTTCAGCGTCTCCCTCTGTAAAATGACTAGGAGTTTAGGGCTAACTATATTATAGCTAAGATTGCTTCTAGCTTTTTAAAAAGCATATATATATATATATATATATATATATATATATATATATATATGAATAATTTTTAAGTTACAGAAAAGTTGCCAACATGGTACAGAGAATTCCCATATGTCCTGCTCCCACTTTTGGCTATTGTAAACATTTCTATTTGTGTAGTATATTTGTCAAAATTAACAAAACTATATCAATATATTATTATTAACTAAAACCCATACTTTATTCAAATTTCCTTTCAATGTCTTGGTCTATTTCAAGATCTTATCTGGAACAATGCATTGCATTTAGCTGTCAATAATGACAGACAGTTTTGAGGAGTACTGACCAGATGTTTGTAGAATGTTTTCTTTTTTTTTCTGGGTCCTCCTAGCTTTATAAAAAAATATTTTATATATCAGTGATATTTGTAAACAACAATTAGCACATAGGAACTAATAGCATATGATTAAATGAATGAACAAATAAAGGAACAAGAACAATGAATGAACAAATGAATGACTAAAAAAACTGCATGCATTATTCACGTGTAGAAAGTAATGCATTGATATTAATAGCAGAAGTGATTCTTTGGTCTCTATTTTAATATCACACTAGCACTATATCATTCCATTTTAACAAAGACCAAATTGGAATATTTGATTATATTTTCTCTTTATGAACCAAATTTAGAAACATTTCAGCAGAAGACTAATTTAGAAGTTTAATAAGAAGACATAAAATATCATTGGAAGGTATTTAATGGTAATAGGAATTCAAGTGTGGGAAAGTAAAGGATATTTTTAAAATAGTGAGTGATATAAAATTATTATGTTCATATTATCTTATTTTTCCATACAATCAGGGGAAAGAAAGCAAACATAAAGGGAAAAGAGACCAAAAAAATACATTGAAAGACTGAGGATTCACAAAGCAATATCAATACATTATTATTAACTTCATTTGGTATCAGTAAATAAATGAAATTAGATTATTCTGCCTGAAGGACAACAGTATGTTGGAAATATAGTTCTGGTAAACATAACCTTTCCAACCTTTATTCAAGGTGCTGGCTGAAAATTTCCCTTTCACACATAATTTCATCACACAATTATCTTAGAGTAAAAAGATAAATATAGCCTTGATAGGCAATGCAATCTTTTAAAGTATCCTTCTCTCTTTCTAAAAATCTGGTTCCACCAGATATAATTTCAGGCTAAATACAATGCTAAATTCTCTGACAAGAAAATGTAAAATCATTATACAGGTTAACAATATATTGATTGATATATTTTGCCCTAATTCAGTAATGTAATAGCAATTTACAAAGCATTTGATTGCATCACTATTATTTCAATTATGAACTCAGCTGGATAATAAAACAATAGGCTTTTTCTCAGTGGACTATCCCTCCATTTGTGCAATTTACGTTAAATGTTAAGTTTAAAGAAAAAAAAAACTTGCCATTTTATCAGTTCTTTCAGATTGTTATATTTTGCCATAATATAGCAAACTAATAATTATCAATCCTTAACTGCCTACTATATTTTGCAAATTAGTTTCAGAAAAGCAATTTAAAAGTTTCTCCATTTTCCTCAGTAGACCACAAGATAATATTCTTTTAATTGTGAGGATTGAATTGCCTTATTCTTTCCATTTTTAGTACACTATATTGACTTTTGCAGTCATTATTCCACTTTGCACTTTGCTACTGATATTTACTTCACTGCTACTCCATTTCAGATAAATTAATGAACACTTATTCAGATTCATCTAACAAATATTATTGAGAGTTCCATTTGAACCAGGATCAAAAGTTCCTGTTAGTGATACAAAGAAGTGAAAGTATCTTTTCTAGCCTTGTAGAATGAGGTTCCCATAGGATCATACAATGAAAGAGAAAACTTGTACCACAGGGCATGAGACCCCTTCAACCTATCTCTGTGACTCTTCTACAAATGCATATTGCTGATATTGAAACCCAAAATATGGTCGGCTCTGAGGTCTTTGTCTCATAAAAAAAAAAAAGAAAAAGAAAAAAAGATTCATGGACAAAAATGGTGGGAAGAAATCAAAATTTATTGGGGTGAAAACAAAGCTTGGGGGAGATGTATGGATTTCCTGCTGTAAGGCAGGAAGGGGGTTCAAAATGGGTTGCCCACTTAAACTCTTTGTCTAGCAAATATT
The DNA here is from genome assembly GCF_964339955.1 of Pipistrellus hanaki. Lineage (NCBI taxonomy): Eukaryota > Metazoa > Chordata > Mammalia > Chiroptera > Vespertilionidae > Pipistrellus > Pipistrellus hanaki. The sequence continues at coordinate 21,336,464 of NC_140510.1, forward strand.
CATACTCTACTAGCTTCTGATTGGTCCCTCCAAGGAATTCTGGCAATATCCAATTACATCAAAGTTTAAGTTCCTGCTGTGGGAGTACCTGATTGAGAACTGTCACTTTAATACTTTTGGCTAATTATTCATCAGCCAAGGTGACAATATAGGAGCAGATTTAGTAAGGTCTGCAATTCTAATCTATAGAAAGTTTTATATATATATATATATATATATATATATATATATATATATATATATATATATATATATATATATATTATCCTTTGTTCCCCCTGAGTGAGCTACAATAATAATCTGCTTCTTATTGATATTTACTGCTGTGTTGCTAACAATTACCTGAGAAAGAAGTTGGGGTGCTTCACTGGGCTAGACAAAGTTTAGCTAAATCAGGAAGCAGGTCTAATTAAGCAAATTTATTCTATGTATATAAAAGGCTAAATTAACTCACGCATGCATGGTACATATAAAGCTCTCTCTGGCACCAATCACACATATGTGTTTTGATCTATCATTGTAGATTGTGAATTTGGTCAACACTTCTATTATAGAGAAAGGGCGAATAGGAAAAGTAAAATATTTTTTCTAATTAATTTCCTTTCAATGTGCATGAATTTGTTACCCAGGTCACTAGTATGTATATAAGTTTTTTGGTTAATCTCTTCCTGTTCCCACACCCTCTTTCCCTCTGAGATCTATCAGTCTGTTTCATGCATTTTTATATGCCAATAATGAACTATCAGAAAGAGAAACTAAGAAAACAATCCCATTCACAATTGCTTCAAAAACAATTAAATACCTAGGAACAAATTTAACCAAGTACATACAAGTACATAAAAGACCTGTACTGATAAAATTATTAAATTATTATATATATATATATATATATATATTGATATATATTGATATATATTGATATATATATATATATATACACACACACACACACACACATATAATCTTCTCAGGCAATGGAAACAAAAGAAAAACAAATGGAACTATATCAAACTGAAAAGTTTTTGCACAACAAAGGTAATGATCAGCAAAATAAAATGATAATCCACTGAATGAGAGAACATATCCACCAATGATACATCTGATAAAGGGTTAATAGTCAAAATTTATAAAGACTTATAAACTTCAACACCAAAACAACAACAATACAATAAAAAAAATGGGCAAAGGACCTTGATAAATAGCCAATAAACATATGAAAAGATGTTCAACCTCACTAATCATCAGAGTAATGTAAATTAAAACCACAATGAATCCATCTCACACCTGTCAGGATGGCTATCATCAATAAATTAATAAGTAACAAGTTTGAGCAAGGATGTAGAGAAAAGGGAACCCTTTTCCACTATTGGTGGGAATGCAGATTGGTGTAGCTACTGTGGACAGCAGCTTGGAGTAACCTCAATAAATTAAAAATGGAACTGCCTTATGATCCAGCAATCCACTTATGGGAATATATCTGAAGGAACCCAAAACTCTAATTCAAAAGAACAGAACGTATGCACCCCTATCTTCATTGCAGTGCTATTTACAACTATGGGCCCAGTGCACGATTCATGCACCTTGAAAGGAACTGTGGGCTGCAAGGCTGTGGTGGGTACAGGGGAGGGTCTCGACTCACCCTCCATGCTGCCACCTGGATCCTCTTGCTGTGGACCCCGGTCCTCTGTCTGCCAGCAGCCCTGCTCGTGCTGTTGTTGCTGTTCCCATGCACTGATGGCGCCAGTCCCGCTCGCACCCACTGACTGTGCCAAGCAATTGGGGCCAGCACCACCAGCAGGTGCAAGCTCCAATTACCCCTCAGGAGCAGGGGGAGGTGGAGAAGCCCTCAGGGGTGATTGGAGCTGGCACCAGACACCAGCAACAGGTGCAAGTGGCGCCTCTGGCACTAGCAGTGGGTACAAGTGGGGCCAGCACTGTCAGTGGGTGTAAATGGCAGCTCCTGCCCCAATTGCCCCTCAGGAGCAGGGGGAAGTGGAGAAGCCCTAAGGGGCAATGATACCAAGTGAGAGTAGCCAGTGCCAGGCACCAGTAGCGGGTCCTGGCAGTGGTTAGAGGGGGCCAGTGCCGGCAGCAGGTGTGAACGCTGGGTGGGACTGCAGCATGGAGGAGCATAGAATTTTCAGTAACCACTAGAGGCTCATCCCAATGACAGTGACTGGCACCGAATCTTGGTCTAGTGCCCCCACTCACCTACTCTACCATTCCACTACAGCTGACACCTGTTGTATTCCATGCTCTACCTCCTGCTGAGAACACCTGCTATGTTCCATGTGCACCCCTTTGTGGTCAGTGCATGTCATAGTGACCAGTTGTTCAGTTGTTCTGCTGTTTGGTCTATTTGCATATTAAGGTTTTATATACATAGATAGCCAAGAGTTGGAAGCAGTCTAAGTGTCCATCAGTAGATGAGTGGATAAAAAACAATAGCAGTTCATTTATGCAATGGAACACTACTTTGCTCTAAGAAAAGAAGGAAATTTTACTTTTTGTAGCATAATGGATGGGCCTGAAGAGTGAAAAACAGCAGTCAGAGAAAGACATGTACCATATGATTTCATTCATATGTGGACTCAAATGAAAAAAATGAACTAATTAGCAAAATAGAGACAGACTCATAGATAGAGAACAGGCTGGACAGCTGCTGGGGAAGGGGGAACTTGGTGGAGGGATGGAATGATTAAGCAAAAATGAAGAAAAAGAGAAGAACTCATGGACATGGACAACAGTGGCGATTAGTAAGGGTAGATGGAAAGGGGAAAGTGGAGAAAGTATATGGAACATAAATGGTGATGGAAGGAGACTTGACTTGGGGTGGTGAACACACAATACGTTGTGCAGATGATCTGTTGGAGAATTGTGTATCTGAAACCTGTATAATTTTGTTAACTAGTGTCACCCCATTAAATCCAATAAAAAGGAAAATAATTTAAAAATAAAAATAAAAATTCAAATCTCAGAGGGAAGGTGGAGGTGGGTGGGAAGAAATAAACTAAAGAACTTGCATGTGTATGTGCATTCTCCATGGACACAGACAGTAGTGTGGTGAAGGCCTGGGGTAGAAGGTGGGGCAAGCTACAGGGGTCAAAGGGGAAAAAAAGAGAACATCTGTATTTTCAACAGTAAAAATTAAAAATAAATAACAAAATAAAAACTCCAAAGTTAAATTTATTGGAGTTATATCTATACTAATTTAAAAAAAACATGCAAATTGACAATCATTCTGCTATGCCCATCAGCCAATCAGGAGTGAGTATGCAAATTAACCCAACAAAGATGGCAGTGGCCAGGGAGCTGGAGCAATCAGGAGGCTTGGGTTTTCCCCAGTGATGGAGGAAGCTAAGCTTCCTGCTTGCCCTGCCCTCCACTCAAGGAGTAGCTGGGAGCCTGGGTTATGGGGGGGCATGACCATCATTAAAATATCTCTCAGCCCCTAACCCAGGCTGGCCACACCCCCATGGGGTGAGGGTCTCCAATGGGGGGCTTGGCCAGCCTGCAGACAGCCTTCAGCCCCTCACCCAGGTTGGCTATGCCCCCAGTGGGGTGAGAATCCCCACTGGGGACATAGCCAGCATGCAAACAGCCATCATCCCCTCATTCAGGCTGGCCAGGCACCCCAGTAGGAACCTCCACCCTGATGGAGGATTGGCCAGCTTGAATAAAGCCCTCAGCCCCTCACAATAGTCTGGCCATGCCCCCCCCCCTCCCCAGCAGGGACCCTCACCCCATGGGGGCATGGCCAGCTTGCAAACCACACAAGCCCCTCACCCAGGCTGCCCCGTGCCCCAAGAGAACCCCCACCCTCATTCAGGACACCATTCAGGGCAAACCAGCCAGCCCCCACCTGTGCACCAGGCCTCTATCTATATTAATAAAAAGGTAACATGCTAATTAGACTGGGAGACCATCTAGGAGACCTTCCAGATATTCTTCTGGACAAAGCCATGGTGGGGGGCTGAGGTAGAAGAGTTTAGAGGCCAAGAGGCGAGGGCAGTTGTGGATGATCAAGCCAGTGGTGGGGGGCATTGGAGGTGATCAGGCTGATGGGCAGGGGCTAGTTGGGGGTGAGCAGGCCGTCTTTTGGGTCAGTTGCGGGTGATCAGGACAGAAGGAGGGGCGGTTTGGAGTGAGCAGGCCAGCAGGGGAACAGTTAGGAGCAAGCAGGCCAGTGAGGAGGGCAGGTGGGGGTGAACAGGCAAACAGGGTGGGCAGTTGGAGGCAGCATGCTGCCATGGGTGGAAGTTGGGGGCGAGGGGCCTGTGGTGGTTTGCAGGCCAGCCACATCCCCCCCCCCCCGGCAACCCAAGGGAAGGGCCTGGTATCTGGGGTTTATTTATCTTCTACAATTGAAACTTGTAGCCTGAAGTAGAGCCAAGCCTCCTGCTTGGTCCCTGGCGGCAGCATTTCTGTTGGGATTTATGTATATTCTATAATTGAAACTTTGTAGTTTTTAGCAGAGGCCAAGGCAGACCAGGGCTTTAGAAGCTTGGCTCCCTCCATCACTGGGGGAAACTCTAGCTTCCTGCTCTTTCCAGCTCTATGGCTGCCGCCATTTCTGTTTCAATTTATTTATCTTCTATCATTGAAACTTTGTAGCCTTGAGTGGAGGCCTAGGCCTGCAAGGGTAAGCAGAAAGCTTGGCTTCCTCCATTGCTGGGGAAACCCAAGCCTCCCTCCTGCTTTCTGTGGCTGTAGCTATCTTGGTTTGGTTTATTTTCCTATTCGCTCCTAATTGGCTGGTGGGCATGGCTGGAGGGTGCAGCGGAGGTATGGTCAATTTGCATATTGCTCTTCTATTAGATAGGATGTGTTAGGTATTGACCAAGGAACATAATATGATTACTTGGAATTGTTAGAAATAAAAATTCAATATTTTCACTACTTAATGAATGTAAGGCTTAAACTTTCTGGGAAAATTTACTTAACTTTTGATAATCAGAAGAAAGAAAGATTCTTTATAACTGAGAGTTCAAAAAAAAAAAAAAGACATCATTACTGCTTAGGCAGTTGCTTAAAATGACATTTATTTGACATTTTCACCTTATAGAAAGGCATCTTATGATGCCTTTTTTTCCAGGGAGTAAAGTTAAAATGGTAATCATATCAGCAACAGTCTTCAAGATTTCTCTTTCCTTTGAAAAATGTCATTCAGAGGTTATTATATATTAGATGTGATTTGTATTCTGACTTTAGGCAACATTATATTTATATACAGAAATGCCATATTTTAAAACTCTTATATCATTGAAAACACAGTATAGCCTAGATTATTTTCCTCCCAAAACTCTTAGTTATGAAAAAGGAATTCTGTGAATAAATATAATAGTAAATATTCAGGTATCATCAGTTTATTATTTAAGGCATTATGTCTGAGTGACCTAGTTGCAGATAGCATAAATTATATAATAAGAACAAATATGAAGCCTAATAAAATCTTTCCAATTACTTTTATAAAACTAATATGACAATAACATTAAAACATGACAAATTTTACAGAAGAAAAGTACAGTTCATTCTAACATATCAACAAAGATGTTTTTTTAAGCTAATTAAATTAAGTTATATATTTAAGTAGTAAAATAAGCATGAGAAAATATTTTGAGTGAATACCATACGTAACATTCAGGCACACATTAATATAATTTTGCAAATAGAAGGATCAAAGGAGTAAAGTGATGGAATATCTTTAGAAATGTGAAGAATGTTAGGGTCATAAACCTGGCATAGCTAGAGCCAGAATTTTAAGCAGTTTGTGAAGCTTGTTTCAATGTGTTTAAAATTTTTTAAAACACAATTAAGAAAAGCATGGACATTTATGAACATTTACAGAGTCACATATAAATTAACTGAATGGAGCTACGAACAATCTGAGTGTGCGAAGAGATCTCATTCAAGTCTTGGTTGAAGGCTAATTTGCTACTGCTTTAAATTTCAAAGAAAGCATTGAAAGAAAGAACTCCTGTAAGACACAGAAGTGGCACTGAGGCCTAAATAACATTCCATCATGGCTGAGTTTTCTTTTGTGGATATTAAAAAATGAAGATTGCCAAACAGATGGAACTTTAATTCAATTTCGAAAGTAACTTAACACAGGAAAGAAAAGCAAACCCCACTTCACTTTCAGATGAAATGTTACAGGTCAGTCATTTATAGCTGAAAACAAAAAGAAAGGAACAAAACACATGACAGAAACCCTCATCATGTAGCGGTGCATGTGTCTGTGCTGGTTTGCTGTTTGTTTTATGCTCATTTAAAAAAATAGGAGTTTGAAAGTAGATAGCTATTTGAATCAGTTGGAATGTTTTATTCTAAAAACCCATCAGAAGTAGCTGACAGGAATTTAGACAAATTTGTCTGAAGATGAGCGTTAACGCTGTTCGTTTGACATTAACTCGTACAGCTATAATTAAAGTACACACTGTTTATAATAAATAAATAAATGGAGCCAATTAAAACAAGGAGAGTCTCGGGATATTTGTGCCAGCGGTTAATTATTGCTTGAGAAAACAGCGTTAATAAACATCGAATTTCCTTTTTCAAAAGTAGAACTGTAGCATGGCTTTCTTCCTAGAACAGCATTCTTAAGCACATTTTTTTTAATAGAAAATTCATCCCCCCACTCAAGAGAGCTGAACTAGAGCACTTTGTTATCTCCGAGGTATTATTTCCTGCAGGTGTCACTTTTAAAAATGAGCTTTGGCTAATGTAAGTTACAAGGCCAAAGAGGCTTTAGTCCAATGACTGTAGAATGTTCTTACTAAAACCTCCCCATTCATCTTTTCCCTCTTACCATTGGAAAAACACATTAAAAAAAAAAAAACCCACATGTTTTTAAAGTCAAGAATTGGAAAGGAACAGACATAAAACATATTACCTATTTCATAAAAGAAGACTATATGAATACAGTCATGAGCTTCAGTTAATGATATTTCAGTTAACCAATATATTGATAACTGTCCAATAAGATGATAATGGGGCTTGAATTTCCTGTAAGAAATGGAAGGATAAGAAATGGAGGAATTTTTTTATCTTCTCTGATGGGAGCGGCATCTTTGGGGATTAGAAATAGATCCTCTCTCACTCAGAGCTTTCAGTTTTGCATGAACAGATGATATGCTAATCGGTCAGTGTCTGACCTGCTTCAGCACAGGTGTTCCCCAGCACTGCATATTCCGAGGGCACTGCAGCCCTCCAGATCTAGCGTGGTGGTCAGAATACATTGCTGTGGATTCTTTGCTGAAGGCCCAGGACCCTGTACAAGGACACAGGCCCGCAGGAGTTACCTTAATAAGTATTAGGTGCCACCGCCGCTTTAGTGAACGCTGTCTGTGGTCATGTGGGGCCAGCCTTACACTCGGGAAACACTTTCAGGTTGTAATGATGTAAGGAATAGGTCACTTTTATTTCTCCCATCAATTTAGTGCCAGATAGGGTCAATGGAAGCAAAACAAATTCTCAAAGTATTGACTCCTCAGTTCTCCATGTAGGACACGCTAAGTTTTTTGGTTTTTTTTTTTTTTTTTTTTTATGAATACCACAAAATTTCTTAATCTGACCACTGCTCCAATGTGCAATAGCAAAACCACATTGCTGTGACAATCTCATACGTTTCTTATGTCTCCATCTTGATTTCTTATTTCTACTGACCCCCCCCCCCCCCAGTATACCTTTCACCGTCGCCTGGCAGCCACTAGTGTGGTGATTTATGCCTGACCCAGCAACTTTCTCCTTGAACTTTCCAATCAATCCAGCCCACATCTCTGTTAATGGAATGGCATTGACAGCTTTGATGCTCTATTTTTGACCCTGAAGTCAAGTGAGCGCTAGTGGGACAGTTATTTACAAAGTGTTTATGAAATCTATAATAGTGTAATGTCCTAGGCCTTCACATTCACTCAGCACTCACTCACTGACTCACCCAGAGCAACTTGTCCTGCAAGCTCCATTCATGGAATGTGCTCTAAACAGATGTTCCATCTTACATATTTACTAGAGTCCCGGTGCTCGGATTTGTGCACCAGTGGGGTCTCTCGGCATGGCCTGCAGGGATCAGGCTGAAACCAGCTGTCCAATGCCACCTGCTGCTCCTGCTCATCCTGGTCCCGCTGTGCCTGCTGCCACCACCATTTGGTAGGTTTGCTGCCACTCCACCGTAGTCCCCTGTGGGGAGCGGGTCCAAGCCGTCAGAACAACATACCCTGAAGGCTCCCAGTATGTTAGAGGGGGCAGGTTGGGCTGAAGGACCCCCCCACGGGGCCCCAAGTGTGTGTGTGTATATATATATTATATATATATATATATATATATATAATATTTTTGATCAGTATATTAAGTTATCTAGATGTTTTAATGTGGGGCTATTTCAATTAAGACCTCAGACTCTGTACTCACAGTATTCAAATCATTCACCAGTTATCCACTCTGTGTACAAAGATAATTGATCTATTCTTTCCAAAAGATCTTCATGTAAAGCTAGTATTAAACTTTCCTTTTACACATGTGAACAGTGAACTCTACCTCAGTAAAATTACCTACATACTTGCTTTGTTTGTAATATTAATAACAAGTAACACCCACTGACCCACTGTAAATACTGACGCATAATAATTTCTCAACAAAATATGTTATGTTATACTGTAACATTTCCATATTTGGCCATTGAAGCATCTGCTTTCTTATTATATTTATTTAGTACATTGTTGTTGTTTCTTTTATAAAATATTTCTCTTAATCAGCTAGTAAAATTTTAAAAAGCTGCAAAAGCATATTCATCTTAAATATTCAATTAATAAAAATTAGCATTTACTTTAAATTTTGTAAAAATAGTAAAATAGTTTCTATATTAATATCTGCATTTAGAATTAATATATGTTAATTTTTGTCATTAACTTTTATTGACCCATTTTTACTATGAATAATATTAATTTTTCTATATTAATTTCTTAAAATGTAATTTTTATTGAAATGTGGATTTCAAAATAAAATCTAGGAAAAACAGTGAAAGTAAAATAGGAACATGAGATTAAATAAATTTTTAGCTTGATTCCTGACTTAACATAAATGTGTCTTACTAACTTAAAAGTCTCTTAACCATGTAAATGTTTAGCATAAAACATTGCCTTTTGTGAAATGAAAAATTTAGTAGATAATTAATCATGCCAATTGTTTTAAGATGGATATTCATTTTTAATGCATAATTTGAATGAAAACTACTGAATTACAGAAATAACACATGAAATCTTGGGCTTATAGGCATTTGGGGAAAGCTAAAGGATGGCAATGAATATAAAACTTCCAGAAGAGATTACTTCAAAGACTTTATTCTCTCATATTATGGAATTTCTTCTTATTCAAATTCTGTTTATATCCAACTGGCAAAACAGCAAGTCCTGAGAAATAAGATATCAGAAAGCTGTGAGAAAATGACTGATATGATTGAACACTGTAGATTAGGTGAAAACTGAGTGGGATAATTTGCAGTGTATATTGAAAACAGCAAGAATTCACAGAAATAATGTACAACTATTAAAATAATAAATTATTGGTTTATTATTACTATTTCTTGTATAATTTTGTTGATGTTGGTTTTCAAATAAGTATGACTTTATATAGTTTTCTCTTTCTAATAGAATCATAAACTTATGCAAAAGTTGGAAATACTGTTTAAATATTTAAAAAATTTTTTTAGTCCATCATTCTCAGGTAGACACTTCAGTATCTTCTATAAGCAATGGGCTTTGCCTAATAAGCACAATAAAACTATCAAAATCAGAAACCTAACCTAGATATGTGACTATCATCCTATATAATAAAGAGGTAATATGCAAATTGACCATCACTCCAACACACAAGAGGGCCGCCCCCATATGGTCAAAGATGGCTTTTCCCATGTGGACACAAGATGACCACCACAAGATGGCTAGCAGGGGAGGGAAATTGGGAGGGACAAGGCCTTCAAGGGAGAGCAGTTGGAGGTGACCAAGCCTACAGGGGAGGGCAGTTGGGGGGGACCCAGGACTACAGGGGAGGGAAGTTGGGGGGATCAGGCTTGCAGGAGAAGGCAGTTGGGGGTGATTAGGCCTGCAGGGGAGGACAGTTGGGGTGGCCAGGGGAGAGCAGTTGGGGGCGACCAGGCTGGCAAGGGAGGGAAATTAAGGGTGATTGGATCAGCAGGGGATGACAATTGGGGATGACCAGGGGAGGGCAGTTGGGGGCAAGCAGGCCAACAGGAGAGGGAAGTTAGGGGTGACCAGGCTGGCAGGGGAGCAGTTAGGTGTCCATCATGCTGACAAGGGATTGGTTAGGGGATGATCAGGCTGGCAGGCAGGTGAGTGGTTGAGAGCAGCATTCCTGGATTGTGAGAGGGTTCCCAGATTTGAGAGGACGCAGGCTGCGCTGAGGGACACCCACCCACTCAGTCCCTGGTACACAAATTTCATGCACCCAGCCTCTAGTCTAATTATAAGACTCTATTCAGATCATGCAAATTGTCTCAATAATATGCTTTACAGCAAAGGTTTCCATCCTATATAATAAAAGCCTAATATGCTAAGTGTCTGGTGATCTGATCATCTGTTCAACCAATCAAAGCATAGTATAGTAATGATATGCTAAGGCGGCTCAATCACTCGCTATGACATGCACTGACCACCAGGGGGGCAGATGCTTAACTCAGGAGCTGCTCCCTGGTGGTCAGTATGCTCCCCCACGGGGAGCACTGCTCAGCCAGAAGCCAGGCTCACTGTTGGCAAGTGCAGTGGCAGTTGTGGGAGCCTCTCCTGCTTCTGTGGCAGTGCTAAGAATGTCCAACTGCCAGCTTAGGCCACTAAGCCATCATTCAGAAATCCCCTGAGGGCTCCCAGATTGCAAGAGGGCTCGGGTTGGGCTGCAGGAACCCCCCAAATACACAATTTCATGCACAAGGCCTTTGGTTTAGAATATCATGTTACCTTTAGTTGTAGTGTCTTTGTCTCAGTCTGGAACAACTTCCTAAATTTCATGAGGCTGTTATTTGTAATTATAGTCGGTTTCTTCAAGTTCGCTATGTCTTATGTTGCCTTATGACAAGATTTAGGCTGCTTCTCTGGCAGGAAATCAGAGAAGTGATGCTGTATTTTTCTCATTGCATCTCATTCATTTGTCTCATTATTGACAGTGTTTAATAATTTGTTTAAGGTGGTGTCAACCAGTCCTATCTACTATGAGGCAAGTCTTCTCTCCTTTGTAATTATAGGTGCTTTATAAGAAGATACTTCAAAATATCCCATATTCATCACTTATTTTTTAATCTCTGTCATCTCATGCTTTCTTTATTTTATTTATTGAATTATAATCTATTCTGTCATCATTTATTTGATTCTCAAATTATCTAGATTTGATCAATGGTAGCTCATCAAACTAACTTTTATATTCCTTTATGACATTTATTATTCTTTGAGCACTTTCCTAATTCCACAAAAAGAAATTCTAAGCTTATTTTATGTGTTTCCTCCCTCAGCCCTGATACCAGCTATGTCTGCAATGTACTCCTGTTTCTTTTAATGGAATATAAGCAGAAACAAATATCGGAGCACTAGTTGGATTCACTGCTATTGGGCTAGCAATTGTCTCCCAAGACCACAGTGAATAGAACTTGGAAATACATGTATTGTTTTACATATATATTAGTTTATTGATTGCCTAATTATTCTTACATCTATCCACTACCTATCTGTTAAAAAACCATGAGTTCATTTTGATACCTCCAGCACTATAAGGTTTATTCTAACTTTCTCTCTTTCCATATTTATAATGACCATCTTTGACAGTGATAAAAATATATTTAATATATTTACATAGGTGATTAATATCTGTATTGTAACCAATGTTCATTTGCACTGCCATCCTTTAAGATGCCTTAATCTCCCTGCACAAGCTCTGAGACTCTGTTCTAGGTCCTAAACTGTGTGGCACCACCCTCATACTGCTTGGATCCTGAAATCTTACACCAATGATTCCCTTTATACAGGTATACAATTCATTAGGAGTATAAATTACTTAGGAAAACAGTTTGTTATGTCTATAAAAATCTAAAGAGCACCTCTTCTTGAAAACCTTTCTTTTGATAGGAATTTAGCCTACATCAGTGCTCTCACAAGTACACAAAGATGTGTATATAGAAATTTAGTCCAGCTAAAATGGTAAACTGCATAGAAGCCATCCAATATAGAGACATTCAAAACAAATATGTAAATTGAAATTAAGTATCCATTTATTAAGAAAAGTTAGAGCAAGAGAAAGGGGCTTCCAAGATATAAGTTTAGGAAAATAAAATAACTATATAGAAACAATGACTCCCAATAAACCAAAACTATAGGTAACTAGGAAATTATAAGTGAATGAGTAATAGAGAGATGAGAATGAGTAATAGAGAGATAGGTAACAAAGGAATACATCAGACAGAAAGAATAACTTCTTAGAAAAGTTATTCTTGCACTCATACAACTTGTTTTGATAGACATATGAAGCAACTACATGCTCTTTTAGCCAGACTGAATCTCTTCAGTAGCTTGTCTTTAGCTCTCCATCTTTGCCAACATTATGACCTCTTTATATCTAGAGCACACCACACCTTCTCATCCTTTCCCCATTTCCAAACCCCAGAAGCCCATATTTCTCCCTCCGGCCATACTATTTTGACAGTCTCTTTTGCCATTGCACTTGCCCTTGACCTGCTCCACCTAAAAATACTGAGAGTTCTGTTTCATTTTTTCTGGAAGCAAATATGCAATGCAAGCCATTTCTAGGACAGAATTACCTGTTAATTTGGCATGAAAACTTGAGCTGATAAAGGTATAACTGATTACCTTTCTTAGGCCATATTTGCATATTAACATATCCCTTCCATCCTGAACCTCTCACCCAGGGCTAGGGCAGAAGCAGCATTAGAGGAGACAAACCCCATTTTTGCTCACTTCTCCTGGAAGGTTGGATGCCATATTGGTTTACCGCATTGTATATAGTAAGTTCTTAATCAAAATAAGTAAATAGCAAAATAAAACTTCTGATATTCATCCAGTACAATGTAATGCATATAATATCCCATGCTTACTTGTAATTTGAGATTATTTATATTTAAGTACTACTTCAGCCCTAGGAAATAGAAACATGGTATCTTGAGACAATATATTCTAGAAACTCAGAATTCCACTAAATGTCCAATTCTACTGAAACTCTTCTTTTCCTATGATTAGAATTTATAGTGGCAAGTTCCACAGAAAATCTTTGAAAATCAATTCAAAACAAAATCTTTTTAAAAAATTGTATTTTATTGATTTTTTACAAAGAGGAAGGGAGAAGGATAGAGAGTTAGAAACATCAATGAGAGAGAAATGTTGATCAGCTGCTTCCTGAACACCCCCTACTGGGATGTGCCCGCAACCAAGGTACTTGCCCTTGACCAGAATCGAACCTGGCACCCTTCAGTCCACAAGCTGATGCTCTATCCACTGAACCAAACCAGTTAGGGCTCAAAACAAAATATTTATTCCAATCTGCAATCCTCTCCATTCTCATTTCAAATTCCTTTAGCATATATAGGAACACGGGTTTTCTATCCAGGAGAACATAATAGTATAACTAACTATAGTTTTGGCTGTTTAACAAATACTAGAGCCTAGTGCTCAAAATTTGTGCATGGGATTAGGGGTCCCCTCAGCCTAGTCTGCACCATTTCTAATCTGGGACCACTTGGGGGATGTCCATCTGCCATTATAGACCCAATCCCTGAGAATTGAGCCTAAACTGGCAGTCGGACATCCCTATCACAATCCTGGACAGCTGGCTCCTAATCACTCACCTGCCTGCCTGTCTAGTTGCTCCTAACTGCCCCCCCTCCTGCTTGTCTGATCACCCCTCCCCACTACCTCTGCGTGCTGGCCTGGTCAACCCTAACTGTCTCTGCCCCTTCCTCCCCCCCCCCCCCAATGCTGGCTTGGTCACCCCTTACAGTTCCCCATGCCAGCCTGGTTGCCACCAACTGCCCCCCCTCCCTTGCCAGCCTGGTCACCCATCACAGCCCACCCCACCAGCCTGGTTGCCTTATGCAGCCTGCTGCTCAGTCGTTTGGTCATCCCTCACTAACTCCCCTGCCGCCCTGGTCATAGGTAGCCATCTTGCAAGGGCATGAGTGTTAATTTGCATATTACTTCTTTATTATATAGGATAACTTTCCCTGACGTTTCTAGAAATGAACAAATTTTCTATGTAAATGTCTCATTTAAAAGGTTGGTGAAGGTCTGGGGTTGGTGGGAACCAGGTGGAGGGGGACAAAGGGGGAAAAGGGGAATGTCTGTAATACTCTCAACAATACAGATTAAAAATAAATAAATAATGTGTCATTCTTCCCACTGGAAAAATTTTTACTTTGGACAAATCCAGGAAACACCATTTATTTAAAGACCTTCCTTTCATCTTCTCAAGAATGTGACTATATTCATAGGGGCTTACAGAGGGTTTAAAAATTGGTTTTGTTGAATTGTTGAGAGAGGAAGTTCCTGGATTCATTAATAGTCCTCTGCAGTGTAAGATGTACAAGTTGAAAGAGCCTCGCTTGCATCTGTCTTATCATTATTGTTCCATGCAGGTAATTACAGAATATTACATTATGTTTTCTGACAACAAACCATCATCATGTTTCACCCTATTTTAGCACTTCCTTGCTATTCTTGGACCACAGGAGACATAATTACATTGAAATTTTGAGGATGTGCCAAGCCCACCTGCCAACATCCCCATCTTTTGCATTCAGTGGTTGCCAGGAACTCCACAGAGAGGGTGAAGAACTTGTCACTAATTAACTCTCAGATGTCCTAAATTTATCTGGATTTTCTATTTCTCACCACTTCTCAACAGGATGTTAGTGAGAAAGAGACCACAGAATTTTATTTTCAAGATCATCAACTAGCATTTCATTAGCTGTATTATGTGATTACTCTTTCTCTTTCCCTAGACTTAATTTTTAGCTAGTCTCGGGTGGTGAGGAGTGGACAACCTATGTCTGATGATTGCATAATAATTTCCTATCAATTGTAGAACCCTGGGTCTTAAGCTTAAGAAAAGCTCAAGGATTTAAGTATGTTCTTCTAAATCTTTCTGTCTCTGAGTCATTGCCTCTGGTGAGTAGGATAACTGGGTTCATTAAAGAATGGAAATAACAATTCCAATGGGTTATATATAAAAAAACAATATCACTTCACATGTAAATGATTGCTAAAGGATCCAGTAGCAATCCAGTAGCAAACTTTTCTACTTGTTGTGTTGTATGATTTCCTGTGTTTACGCTCATTCTCAAAGGCACTTGTTTTTTCTTTTTATTAAATTTATGTGGGTGGCAAATTTAGTATATAGGGCCTACATGAACTTCTTCTCTTGGAACTTTTTCCAATAATTAATTGCTTTAATGAAAACAGAATATTAATATGGGTTTTTTCCCCAAGTTCAAAGGTATTGTAAGCCAAATCCATTACCTAACCATTGTCCTCTAGCAAACTAGAGTGTCCCAGGTCCCAACCCATACCTACCTTCATCTGCCCTATGTACTAAATTTGCAATTCATCAGAAAGTTGATAGAGACTATGTGGATTATTTCAATATGGAGGGGCAATTGACTTTGAGGAATTGTTGAGGACCCTGGAAAGCCAAGGTCAGTTAAAGGAAGTAAAATATGAAATGGAAAAAGGGAGGTCACAAGAACAAACAGATAAGTTTTTGTGAGACACTCTGAAAAAGTCAAGGGCATTCATGAGTGGATCCCTGTAAAAGAAAACATAGGAAGCAGTGTCCTGTCTCTTGTATCACATGAGAGGGAACAAGACATTAAATAAATGCACAACTTTATTTCTTTCATCCATCCCAAAATACAGTTTTCTGCTTGAAACACCAACTGTAGTTCCTGTGTTTTGTTTTGTTTTTTTACTTGTATATAGGCTCATTGTGGAGACAGATATTAAAGAGACACAAAAGCAAATATAATTGTACAATTCTAAGAAGAAAATGGAGAAAAATTCTTACGTACCTGCATAAAAAATGGATGGATTTATTTTAGGCTATGGGCAGGCCCAAATACATTATGATGAAAAATTTCATTTACCTACATTCTTGTCCTCTATGGGTGAAAGGGGGCCACTGTAATAAATCTAACTGAAAGAGACCTCACAGGGTGATCTGATTATAAATCCTTAACTGGATAGGTTCTGAAGGTAGTCAAGCCTTAGGCCTAGAACTTCCTAGCAAAAGGTTTATCTTTGTCTTAAGCAAGCCCTATACATTGTTTCTGTGAGTCTAGATTAATACACCGCTGAAATGCCTCTTTTTCAGACTTCTAGGAAGTATAACTACCCTCAAGGGAGCACATAATCTTATAATTCAGTCCTGTAATTCAATTCCTACCTTGCTTTCTCCTGTGTTCATGTAATTTTTATGTTACTTCCTTAATTTCAAATGTACAGAAGAAATATCTAACTCATTCTGGGAAGCATTTTCTCAGTCTGCTGAGATCCTGCTTCCAGGTAGTCCACTCTTTGGAAAAAAAAAATCAACAGCTCAAATAAACTTATAGAAATTCTCTACATGTTTATACTTTTTTTTTATGCTGACAACCTAAAGTTCTTACCAGTATGTATATATAGGTTTAAATTCCTACTCCTCAGTAAACCAGTTAAAGATCTTTATTACTTGTTCTGACATCTCTCCCATGCTCTAAATTTTTCCTTTCTTTTACTTTCTAGATGTTGTCACCGTCATTTATATCAAATTCAATATGTTCAAAAAGCTTATCACCTTTCCTTGTAAATCTTATTTCTTGCTTGTTTTTCGCCCCATATTTCTATGACACCAGTTCCTGCATTGAAAAGGGAGCTAAAACATTTAGTTCATTTTTATTAGACTAATTTGGATGAATGCTATTAGACATCACGATAAATTTTCTAGCTTCTAATTTTCCCCAATTCAGTCTATCCTAAACACACTAATAAGTAAATCTTTAACAACAATTTGGCTGTGTTGATCTTTTTACAAAAATCTTAAGAAGCTTCAATAGATAAGGTCAAGTGTGAATTACCTGTAACCATTTTTTTTAAATTTAATTCCATCACTCATCTATGACATAACCATATAGGAAATTTTCTACTTTGTCAGTGGCATCTAAAGCTTTCTGCCTGCCTGATTTTTATTTAGTCTCCAAGGAACATATCCTAATGTTTACCTTTTCTGTTTTAAGTTAACACATTTTTCTATCATTATCTTAAATGTTATGCTATCCATAAAGGAATTCCTGGTGCTTCTTGAGCTATATAATTGCTCTGTTAAATATTCATTGTGTGTGTGTGTGTGTGTTTTTCTTTGTGCAGTTCACATGACATCTTTCCTATGTTATTCATGTGATTTTTAGTATCCTCTTACTCCTTGATACTTGGGAATCTCTCACATACCTGTGTATTCCTTAGTGTATACAATAGGTGCTCAGGATTGCATCAGAATCCCTCAAGGAAGTTTAATAATACAGACAGAACAGTTACAAATGGTAGGTAACATCCGGTAAGTGATTATAATGCAGAAGGTACATTTACCTTTAGCTTGAGAAGCCTTGCATTCAGAAGGTTAATTAGTTATCATACTGGTGTGGTAGCAAACGTGTGAACTGTTTTCTCCAGGAACAGGCTTAATAAGCAAGTGCTTTATACTTCAGAACTGCATCAATTACACATGTGGAAACTAAGCCAGGTGTTAACCTAAAACTGAAAATCCAAAATGAGAGGCATCAAGTGTTTGCTTAGGATGAAGGGATTGCAATGCTGGGGGCACAGATTCAGGCAGAAACCCAAATAGTGTCTCAATTACAGCGTAAGGGCAAGATATATATTTTTTAATGAGAAAAATAAGGAAATAATTGTATGAATAGAGGAAATAAATCCCTATTGGTGTGAACAAGCCAAGTTACTCTTTTGTTATACGTGGCTGGTTACTGATTCTGTCTCATTTCTTGTGGTCAATAGGTCTGGTATTCTGCTGGCTTCACAAACAACTGTTTGGAAGACTATTAGTTTGTCCCAGTCTGAAGATCTGGCTCAATTCAAACAGTCCAAAGGTTCAAGGGCAAGACATGAAAGATTGTTCCTCTTGAAAGGCTGCTCTGGCTCCATTTTACAATGACCCCAGTATGTCAACTTTCACACAGGGAACCAGTTAAGTGGAACTCGTTTTAACAAAAGAGAGAGAGAGTTCATTGGATGAGCTGAATATCTCCCCAGGTCAATCTGCTGTAGCCATGAAGATTGCTGGAGAATCCTAGTAAGCACAAGTAATATCCACAGCAGAATTCTTTCTCCCAGGTATCTTTTACTCTCCTTTCTTTACATTGAGCTCTACTTGCCCCAAGGAATCTGTTATTTTACTTCTCAAACAATACTTTAAAATTTACAAATCTCTTCAAAATCATCAGATACTTAAAAACAAAATATTTTTCAAACCAAATTCCTTTTCTTCACAATAGATAAATAATAATCTGTAGGTATTACAACTAGAGAGAAAAAGAAGGTTATAGCCTTGGCCAGTCAGTGCTCAAAGGTCTCAAGTTTGATTCAGTCAAGGGCATGTACTTGAGTTGCAGGTTCAAGGCCCAACCCCAGCTGGCATACATGCAGGAGGCAACCAATCGATGTGTCTCTCTCGCATTGATATTTCTCTCTCTTCCCACTTCCCTTCCTTCCTTCTATTATTCCATTCTCTCTAGAAATCAAATAAACAAAAAGGTTAGAAAGCTGCTTGATAATATTCATCTATGATAGTTAGCTGGATTTAATCAGAGAGAGTCAAGGGGATAAAACTTGAGGATTTTTTTTTTCTACCAATGGGAAGTGGTGGAAATTAATTATTTTGGCTCTTTACATAATTTGATTCCAACAGACTCAATTATCTGAGACCAGGAAGGTGGTGTGCATGTGTAATAGTCTTTGAACACTACAGCTCGGCTTTGATACTTTATACCTGAGAACAAAAGTCTGCAACTCAGTCTCACATTCCAATGGCAGCATATAAAAATCCTGCTGGCACAAACACGAAGGAGCTTTTATATTCTATTTAGTCAAAGGCCTTTCAATTTATTTCTCTTACTGATTTTTTTGTAAGTTTGGTTTTTTTTACAATTATCAGAATAAAAATGAATCAAAGAGAAAATAAATGATTTTCCCATATAACATTTACACAGAAATGTATGTAGTGATTGACTGGATGATGATTCTCTAAGTTAACAATATGAAAATAATTTTAAAATGAAATTGAATGGTAGGAAAACTTTTAAAATGAAATAGGACAGGCAACTATCTCTCATCACTTAATTTCATCCATAAAGAAGATATCTCCTCTAATAAATATATTAAATGACAAGAATCTGTAAACTTGAGTAACATTTTAACTCAAACTGGTTTTCTATTAGCAAGAAGTGAATTTATTCACACTTTATAACAAAGGAAAAGAACTCTTTTCCAAATGGTCCTGGACTATTTCTAAATGCAGTTTCTCAGACTCATATATTGATAAAAGAAGAGATACAGATCTCAAAAGGAAAAAAAAAAGGACATAATCCTGACTGGGATTAAAATAAACTTTACTAGGTCTTAGTAACATTTTTGTTACCTTAAAGAAGAAATAGTGATTTATTCCTACCTTAAATTTTTCAGACAAGCATTGAAATAGCTCACAATTTAGCACACAATCTAGCATTTTATTCACATCTAGTAAGTGAAAATATCATCTTATCATTTATTTGAATTGAATAGAGCATAATGCTTAAGAAATAATAACTTCCATAGCTGTAGATGACAAAAGACATTTTAAAATTATCGTTGCAGTCTACTCCATTCCTGCCAGGAATTTTGCTCCTCCTTTCTTTCTTTTTAAATTTATATGTCTACTAGAGGCCCAGTGCATGAAATTTGTGCCCTTGGTGGGGTGGGGGTGGTCCCTCAGCCTGGCCTGTGCCCTCTCACAGGCCTGGAGCCCTTGGGGGATGTCAGACTGATGGGCAAGCCTAAGCCAGCAGTCGGACATCCTAGCACTGCCACGGAGGTGGGAGAGGCTCCCACCACCACTGCTGCGCCCACCAGCCGTGAGCCTGGCTTCTGGCTGAGCAGCACTCCCCCTGCGGGAGCACACTGATCACCAGGGGACAGGTTTTCCGTTGAACATCTGCCCTCTGGGGTCAGTGTGCATGAACTGGCTCTCTAACATTCCCTGAGGGGTCCAGGATTGCGAGAGGGCACAGGCCAGGCCAAAGGCCCCTACCAGTGCATGATTAATCGGGGCTGGGAAGGGACCAGAAGTTGACCAGCCAAGGAGGGGTCGAAAGAGGCCTCCAGGGAATGTCTGGCCCATCTCCCTCAGGCTCGATTGGCTGGATACCAGCAGCAAGCTAACCTACTGATCATAGTTTCTGCCCCCTTGTGGTCAGTGCACATCATAGCAAGCGGTTGAGTGGCCTTAACATATCATAAGCATATTACACTTTGATTGGTTGAATGGCCAACTGGATGACCTGACACTTAGCATATTAGGCTTTTATTATATAGGATTGTTATGATAACACATTTTACCTAGTTCTATGTTCAGTAAAAAATCAATTAACCATCTACATTAGGTCAATGGTTGTTTTTAGGATATAATGTTTTCAAAATATATTATTCTTCAACTACACAAAATCATTAAAAAATATGTTTGAGAATATAATTTTGTAAATTTCAAGGTGAAAATAAAGATTCTGTTGTAAAAATATTCTATGTACAGCCAAAAAAATACTTTCAGAATGAAGGTAATGGAAATATAGTCTCCAACATTAAAAATCTAAGAAGTTCACATCAGAGGGCTTTGAATTTTAGGTGGAAATGTGAGAAAGGTATGATTATACTCAAGAAGAATGTAATAAAGTAAAAATAATTATTAAATTAAAAATATGTTTTTGTGGATAAAGTCAGGATACAAATAATTTTAAGAAATAAAATGAGTTAGAGATAAAGAGATATTTACATTTTACTCTTATTTAAATATTAAACAATTGAAAAATAACAATTCAATAAAAAAAATCTCTTGTAAAACACTGACTATTAAATCAAAACAGAGAAATTGAACTAATACATTAAGATTTACCTCCTATCCACCTTCTTACTCCAAGTCTTACCTCTCTCTTGACACCTGAACCAACTTACCTGTGCCCTGTTCTCCCAGAAAGTCTCATGATGTGAGTGAAAAACCTTTCCATAGGCTATTATTGAACGTGGTGTCATCAGTCCTAATGTTTGGACTATTCCTTTAGGGGAATCCTTCCCACCCTCCGTGGGGTTCCTCTAAACATTTACACTTAAAACTAAAATTGTAATCTACAAAAACAAAAATGACTACTCTAGATCCCATTAGTGTGTACCAGGACCCATTTATAAGGCTGGTGCACACAGATGCTGTAAACTCCAGCTGCTGGTAGCTGACAGTTCTCTTCTCTGATGGATTGGCCATTGTCAAATGGGAACACCCTTGCCTGGGAATTATACTCCCTTAGGAAGTAGCCCCCAGCCAGTGATCGACTGAAACTGGGGAATATTAAGAAATATGAAAATTCTGAGATTTTATCCTCCTTTCAAGCGAACAAGTTGGCTAGCCACAGTTTTGTGAATGCTTGCTAAGGACATAAAATTTCATGGTCAGAGACAAAGGCCTTTATTACTCACAGTAATTGCAACAGCCGAGTATCAGAGCTGGTTCCCAGAGGAGAACATGAAAGGGACCAGTAACAATTATGTCCCCAGAGGGGAACAAGAAAGGGACAGGTAACAATTGTGCATGAGGTGAATCGTATTAGAGGAGAAGGATCTTGAGCTTAGGGAACAGAATCGTTTATGAGGGCCCATAGCGTACACTGCTTTTGACCTAGCAAGAGACATTATCTTTATTATATGGTACCATAAACAAACCTGTCCTTCAGACCAAAAATAGACACTATCTCTAGCTTCCAAGGCAGTTTACTATAGAAATAATCTTTAAAATGTAGTCCAGAACACAGGCTGTCAGTGCCTCTGCTCACAGATAGACAGAAACATATAATAAGATCTATAGAAGATTGGCTTCCAACAGATGGGTTTATGGTACTAATCTACCATGATACATTTAAAAAAAACAAACAAACCAGAAACATATCAGGAATCATAATTAATGTAGATAAAATGAGCTCTTCAATTAAAAAATTAGACTATCAGGATGATTTTTTAAAAAATCCAAGCTGTGTACCTTAAGGAAACACAAAAATGTTTGCAATAAAATAGTAGAAAAATATATGCCAGGCAAATACAAGGGTGGGCAAAAATAGGTTTACAGTTGTGAGTATGTGAAACATAATTAATAAAACTATTGTAATAAGCATAATGTGAATGTCTTTTTCCATACAAACAACTGCAAAACTATTTTTTGCCCACTCTTGTATTTAACCAATAGAAAGCTAGCATTGCTATCTATTGATATTTCTATCTATCTATCTATCTATCTATCTATCTATCTATCTATCTATCTATATCTAAAGCCAGTGACCATAACAGCCATCACAACCACAATGACCAGTTTCTATGTCACCCACTGTGGCCAGCTAACCAGCCTGATCAGGGGGTGTGGCTGGCTGGCCAACTTCGTGGTCCTTCCCCCTGCCTGATCAGACTCTCCCATTCTGATCAAAAGTGGAGCAGCTGGCCGAAACCGGTTTGGCTCAGTGGATAGAGCCTCGGCCTTTGGACTGAAGGGTCCCAGATTCGATTCCGGTTAACGGCATGTGCCTTGGTTGCAGGCATATCCCCAGTGGGGGGTGTGCAAGAGGCAGCTGATCGATGACTCTCTCTCATGATGTTTCTAGCTCTCTATCTCTCTCCCTTCCTCTCTGTACAAAAATCAATAAAATATATTTAAAAAAAAGAAAAAAGAGTGGAACAGCTGGCCAAATGCTCCCTCCCTACCCCCCACTGCCAGCCGCCCCTGATCACACCCCACACCTCAATAGGGGATGGGGCCAGCCAGCAAACCTTCCACAGCTCCTCTCCCTGGCTGCCTGCCCCCAATTGGCTCCTACCACCCTGATCATCCCACAGCCCCTCCCTCTGGCTGGCCCCGCCCCTGATCTCCCCCCACCCCAAATAGGGGGTGGGACCCGCAGGCCAATCTCCTGAAGCCCCTCCCCAGCCAGCCTCACTCCAGATTGACCCCTCCCACCCTGATCAGGGGCGGGGCTGGCTGGCCAAGTACCCATGGCCCTTCCCCTAGGCCACTGGTCCCCAATCAGTGCATGAATTTGTGCCTGGCCCCAATGGGGGCGGATTGGGACTGGGCCGGTTGGGAGGAAGAGATGGTGGGAGGTTGGCTGGAGGAAGGGGCTGTGGACAATTGGCTGGTGAGCCATGCCCCTGATTGGGCCCTGATTGGGGCAGGCCATCTGGCCAACTTCCTACCATCTTTTCCTCCCAATGGACCCAGTCCCAATCCTCCCCCATTGGGGCCAGGCACAAATTCATGCACGGGGCCTCTAGTATTAGATATAATATACTAAATGTAAAAGTTTTTACTAGAAATAAGAAAAGAGTTTTTTGTTTTTTGGTGTTTTTTTTTTTCATAAAATAATAATGGTCCTTAATTTGTATGCTACCTGGATGCAGACTTAAAATACATAAAGCAGAGCCTGTCTGGTGTGGCTCAGTTGGTTGAGTGTCATCCCATGCAATGATTCCCAGTTCTTGGTCAGCATACATGCCTGAGTTTTGGGCCCAATCTCCCGTGGGGAGCATACAGGAGGCAGGCAGCTCTTTGGTGTTTCTCTCTCATCAATGTTTCTGTATATCTCTCTCTGTCCCTCATTTCTCTAAATTAATAAAATAATATTAGAAAAAAATAGAAAAAAATACACAGCAGAGATTTTCAACTGGTGTGCTGTGGCACATTGATGTGATGCAAAAAAAGAAAAAAAAAATTAAAACATGCAATACCTGGCCATTTAGTCAGAGGTACTGATGCCTTTCTCCTTAGATTATCAAATTAAAAAAAAAAAATGACAACAGCCAATACAACAATAGCTGTCCAGAATGAATTAAGCAAAATTATACCTATTTTCTTTGTCAGATCAGCAAAAAATATTATATATATATATATATATATATATATATATATATATAATCACTATCAACCAAATATTGAGAGAAAGCAGAAATTAAAAAAATTATTATTATCATAGAAGATGTTAAGCACATCTACCTTAGTAATTGAGAGATCTGACAGATAAAAATCTGTGATAGCTGTAATATTTCAATACTACAATTAGCAAATTTAATTTAATGGACATTACATAATTAATGTACTTAGTGAAAACAGTATGGCACATTTGCCCAACTGTCAGGTACTAAGCAGAAAAGCCAGCACAACAAATTCAAAGGGTTTTTTATCAGACAAATCACATGATCTGACTAGAATTCAACTGTAAGAAATTAACAGCAATAAGATGACTAGAAAAATACAAAAAGTTTACAGATGTTGAACACACTTTAACCTAGCTCATTGAATAAAAATAAAAACAACTCATAGTGGATATTAAATTTTATCTAGAAATGTGTGATAATGAAAATATTATATATCAAATCTCAGGTTATATAACTAAAGCAATTATCAAAACAAAATTAATTAGCTTAAATTAATAATTTTAGAAAAATTTAAAAAAATTATTAAGGGTACCTGTTGCTTAATCTAAAATTTCAAATTTCAAAACCAATCCAACAGAAGACTTTAAAATTCATCCCATATTTGTTCAATTTTCTCTAAGTTTTCTTAAACCGATATAATCCAAGTCACTCTCCTCTTGCCTGCAGTATTTCAATAGCAATGGTTTTCTTGTTGCCTTCTTGCTTTCCTAAAATCCATTTCCCCTGGAGCATTTATCATGATCTGTGAAGTAAATGTCAGATCACATTGCTAAAAATGTTAAAACTGCCAGGAATGCCCTACTCTGATTGTTGCAGGACTGACATTTTTTAATTAGTCCCATCTCTATTAGCTTTTGGTGCTATCATTATCTTCCCAGACTGCCAAAGACTAACAATCCAAGTGTTGGCTGGGTTGTGTTCTCATCTGGAGCTCAACAATCTCTTCCAAGATTGGCTGAGGTCCATTCCTTGCAGCTGTAGGACTGAAGTTTATATTTTCTGGCAAGCTGTTCCTTAGGGAGTTGTCTCAGCATCTAAAGCCTGCTCTCAGGTACTATCCGTACAGCTGTCTCACAATGTAGGGCTTTTTCCCCCTCAAAGCCTTCTAATTGGTGAAGACGGAGGCTCATCTAATTAAGGGAGCTACCATGCCATCCCATTTGCTATATAATATAACCTCCCCTAATCAGGTGCTTGGGTTCAGAACTGTTATTGGTGGAAGCAGAGTCTTCATCCCCACCTGTTGCTGCGGGAGTGGAATTCTTGTACTATTCCCCCTAAAAATAATTTTCTGAGGCACAGATGGGAGAACGAGTGATTTTTATTTCCATGGAATTACATCCCTGAGTTTCCAAGGTCCTATTTCCCTTTAGCAGGACTAAAATCAAAGCAAGTGTCCAGAGTTTCTGTTCCCTGTTTGAGCAGTGTCCAATCCAGCATTAAGTTAGCTTAGCTTTTGTTTCCCTCTGCAGTCCATCAGTCCTTTGCATGTGGGGTCTGCATGGCCACATGACTAAGGAGGAAATATAAGCAAATGCAAGGGAGCAAGAATGAGAGAGCCTTATGAGCCAAGAGCCAAGACTGAAGAGCAACAAGAACCAGGAGAATTTATTTGTTTAGGGCAATATGTATTCCCAAATTTTCACAGGCTTGTAGTGGCCATGCCTATCCTGGCCAATGATCTCTGACCCAGGTTGTATTTTTCCCCCCCTAAATATATACATATACATACTTTTACTGATGTTAGAGAGAGAAAGGAAGAGGGAGAGATAGAAACATCAATGATGAGAGATTATTATTGATCAGCTGCCTCCTGCACACTCCATATCAGGATCCAGCCTGAAACCCAAGTATGTGCCCTGACCTGGAATCGAAATGTTACCTCTTGGTTGATAGATGGACACTCAATTACTGTGCCACGCGAGATAGTCTCTGTCCCCAGGTTTGACTAACAAGCAAGTACCTTCCCTACGTCACCACAACTTCACTGTGCATGAATCCATCTCCCATTCGTTGTATCCCTTTCCCCAGTGATCTGCAGTGGTTCCACGGGGAATGTAAAGTTGCAGCTTCCTGGTGAAGCTGCCCAAATTACATGTCTATAATGTCTGACTTCCTTTTTGCTCATTTTCTATTATTAATAATAGCAAAGTACAACAGTATCAGAACTAGTCATCCAAAGATGTGACTCTGTGATATATGGATTGTTTTGAGTTAAAGGTAACCAAGGCCCAATAGGATCAAGAGAAACTTCTGCCCCTCCCTTACCTACTTGGAATAATTTAAATTAACGGACCTTGCCCAGAATGAGAGGTGATCAGAGATACCTTTTTTGACCTATTTATAGGGCAAACTACTAATTACCGAACATCTGCTCATCTTATCCTCCTGCAGTGACTGTCCTCCCCGTGACGTCCCAGGCGCCTTACCTCACCTTTAGCTCAGAATACCACATGCACCTCGTTTTAACTTTCTGTCCCTGAAACATGTCTGTGTATAGGTTCTCTTACTGCCCCATCTGTGCGGGGTTCCCATATGTACATATGTAATGAAATATGATTATTTCTCTTATTAATCTATCTTATGTAGACTTAAGTATTACACTGACTGAAAAAATCTTGAAGAGTAAAGGAAAGGTTTTTCCTGTCTCACAAAGAAGAGCACCTATGTCATTATATTAACAGGCCTCAATGACACTCAAAGCAAAGGGCTTACACAGGGTGTGTGTACCAGACAGTGGGAATCTTGGGGACATCTTAGAATTCTGCTTTCCACCCGATCTTTTTAAAAAAAATTCCTGCTGAGAGAGAATTAATACTTAAAATAACTAAGTTATTCCATTACCTTCATAACTTTTATTCTTTCTTTTTTTTAATCAAATCATTATTAGAGTAGACACCGTGTCTGTCTTGACCACTGCT